>NW_004524609.1:12455270-12461111 GCF_000260255.1 Octodon degus | reverse complement strand
ACTTGAGAACATTCCCAGGGTGCCAGCGTCTCCTTTTGACTCAGTCCTCAGCCGTCCACCCCCAGTCTGTAATCAGTGAGGCCACAGTAAGTCAGTGCCTACTTCACTTGCTTGCTTGCTTCCTTCCTTCCTTCCTTCTGAATCGCTGCTGTGAGGAGACAGCAGAGATCTGACCCCCAAACTCAGTACATGAAAAATAAGAGGTGTGGGGGATTTGGAGGCTGGGCACTCTGGGTACGGTATCTGGAAGCACAAGGACCTTCCTACAGATGCTCAGCTGCATCATGGGGGCTGGTGAGGGGCAGGGACCCTCCGTCCCCTCGTCTCAACGACAGAGACTTATTCTTCATCACCTCTGCAGCAGAGGCGAAAGGAGCTCCAGGTGCCAGGCTCTGAGAGGGCCGGTGCCCGTGAAGCCAGCTGGAAGGAGACTGCTCAGTGGCGACAAGGCTCTGCTGTTCCCCATGCAGATTCTGGTGGGCAGGCGAGAGCCTGAAGCAACCCAAGGACTCACATGCCTTCCACCCAGGTCCCTCTGGATTCTGTCCCTGGTGGCCTTTAAGGCAGAACACGAGTGTCTTCCCGGGTGAATGCTGGCATACCTCAGCTGACTCGATTTTCACGGAACCAGTTTGCCTCCAAAGAGTGTCCAGGCCTGGGCTTTCCAGGCAGACAGGAAGCGGATGAGACTTGTACGCATCCTCCTTCCCACAGCTTCTGCCCCTCATCTCTAAGCCCCACACTCACTCAGAATTCGCTTTAACACAAAGGGGAAATCTGTGTCGCTGTGAGATGGCTTGTTCTCGGAAGCCATTGCCTTGGAAGGGCTCATCGCCTTCGCGGGCTCTGGTTTCTGGCCCAGCTAAACAGGCACACATGCGAAGAGGTGTGGAAGTCCTTTCTGTGAGTGTCTTCAGATGTGGTGTCGTGGCTGCCTCAATGTTCTGAATCTACCCAAAACATTTATCTTTCACAGTCATTTTGATTTGGGGGAACAGCTCAAAACCATGCAGAGCTGTTCCAGGAACTAGGTAGGCCAGGGCTCACCGTCATGCTTTTGCAAGATGGCACTCAGCAGTAGTATTCACCCTATTTTTGATCGTACCTTGTAAGGGACCTCACAGAAGACTTCCAGACTGCGTCAGAAAGGGACAAGCACAATGGGATAAATGTGTTCAAAGCTAGAGGGCGTATCTTGGGGGAGATGAATGGCAGTGCATCTCTTACTTTTATAATACATTATAAAAGAATTCCATCATTCACCATATATTTGATCATCCCTTGTGAACACCATTGGTGGCTTTGATCTAACCCCACCTTGTGACCCTGACTTGCTTATTCATTACTTTTCCTCACTTATTTTTATAAGAACTGGCCTTTTCGCTGTAAGGAAGTTAAAAACCAAGCCATTGGGCACTTACCAAAATCATTTAAGCAAAAGGTCAGCGCTCTGAGGGTGCTGGGAAGCCCGGCCCAGTGCTCAGGTGGGAGCTGGGGTCACCCTGGCCTCCGCTTCCCTAGGGACCAGTCCCTGGCAGGATGATTGGCTTTGAGGAGGAGGGATCTCTGTGCTTGCTGTGGACTGGTCTGCTGGGCTGAGAGAGAACATTCCCATGGCTACTACTGTGTGTGTCATGATGCACCCAGCTTCCAGGGGCCTCTGTGTGTCACATGTGCCCTCCAGGCTTTGTGACTTCTAAAAATAGTAACAGTAAGACCAACATTCTTTTGAGGACCGTCTGTTGTGAATGTGTCTTCTGCTTCCCCGGGGACTGAGGACTGGGGAGAGGTGTTGGGTGGCTTCTGGATTGTTCTCTGTGTATTTAGTCACCCATCTTGAAAATTTCTATACATAGGGTAGTAAGGATGGGTGTCTGTGTGTGAGAGAGGAGGAACAGGAGGGAGCACTGTGGTGCTTTGGTCCTGCCTGAGCTCCTAAGCTTGATGCAGTTTCTGTCCTTTTTGTCCTCTTCTGTCCTGCAGTATCCACCTTTGGGTGGACAATTGAAGTAGGGCCTAGTTTATGTGCCACCCAGTCCAGAGGTCACCCAACTCCAGCTGTCCTCTTCTTAAGTCTCCTTGCCCCTCTCTGGTGAGTGCTTCCGCCAGCTTTGTTCCTGTTGCTGCCACTGGCAGGGTTCAGCCTTCTGCCCCAGGGACCGGCCAGCGCTCCATCCTTCCTCTCGGCCTGCGCCATGATGGGTAGGCTCCCGTTAAAATGCTAACCCAGGACCGGCCAGATAGCTCAGGAGACTAAAGCGCCTGCTTAGGCAGACACAGGGGTGGGGTTTTGATCCCCAGTGTGCTGTGCCCGCACCACCCCTGGGGAGCGCTGAGACAGCGATTGAGATTGGGCGTGGTGGTGCACACCTGTAATCCCAGCACTTGGGAAGCTGAAAACGGGAGGATCACTATGAGTCTGATCTGTGTAGTGAGACCCTGCAGACCCTGCACTAAATACAAAATACATAAGTAAATAAAATGCTAACCCTGTAGCATCTGGATGTGGTCCTTCTGCGGTCACACTCCCCAGGGACAGTTCTACGGGAAAAGTCACCAAGGGCCCCGCGCTCCCAGAACCCAGGATGTTGGGTTCTGTCCTTTGGTGGCGCTGGCATTCCCCAGTGACACGGAGAGCCAGAGGCCTCTGGACGGTGATCTCCCGCTCGGGTGGGGAGTGGAGGGGACAGATCAAGGCTGCCTGTGGAAGTCGCCAACAAAAACAACAGTGACAGCTTAAAAATAATGAAAAACAAAACTTTTCCTTTCAGTTAACTCCTTGGGTGGCCTGGGGACTGTGTCCTCAGCCTGTGTGTAGAATATTTTGTGGCTGAGACTTGAAACATCTTGCTGTGGGTGAACATCTATGATATAGACATTTTTCATATATATATATATATATATATATATATATATATTTAGTACAGGGTCTTACTACACAGATCAGACTTGTGGTAATCCTCCTCTTCTCACCCTCCAAGTGCTGGGATTACAGGTGTGGGCCACCATGCCCAGTCTCAATCGGCCCTCTCAGTGCACCCCAGGAGCAGGGCCAGTATGGCATGCTGGGGATTGAACCCTGGTCTGCTGAGCTATCTGGCCTGCCCTACAAGTATTTTTTATTTTGAGGAAGGTTCTTTTTTTCTTTTTAATTTTATGTATTTGATACAGGGTCTCACTACGCAGCTCAAACTCCTAGAGATCCTGCTGTTTCAGCCTCCTAATGCTGGGATTACAGGTGTGGGTCACCACACCCACTCTTGGTGGCTGGCTTGGCATGCCTGGGGTGGGGCCAGCATGGCATGTGGTACTGGGGATTTTTTTTTTTTCTTTTTCTTTTTTTTTTTGGCTGGCTCAGGCTGCCTTAAAGGCAGGTCTGGCAAGGAATAGGGAGCTGGGGATGGAACCGCAGTCCCTTGTGCCTGAGTTTTCCCCAGCAGGTGTTTAAACTGAGCTAACCTGCAAGCCAGTACTGGGGATCGAACCCAGGTCCTTGTGCTTGCCTAGGCAGGTGCTTAGACTGCTGAGCTATCTCCGCGGCCCCGTTTTTCTGACCTAGTAGGAGTGAGCATTCATTCCTTCCGTGTCCTTAATGCAGGGTTCCATGATCTGTGGGTGCACATGGAGGGATGTGGGAGACCCAGGGACCAACAGTGAAAGCAGGGTGTCTGTGGATGCTGTGTGGTTTCCTGCTCAGTCTACTACCTGCACAGCAAGCCAGGTACTACTCTGGGCTGAGGTAGATGGATGGCAGCCTGGATGGATTAAGGGAGTGGATAGGCCATTTGTCACTTCCTTCCCTTGTGACCTGACTCCTACCTAATTCCCTCTACATAATCATTCTAGTCTTAGTTATGGGCCAAGATAGTGGGAGATCATCCAGCCCTTCGTTTTCAGTGAGTTGGTGATGGTGTGTTGAGCCGAGAGTTCTCTGTTTACCTTTATGCAGCATAGCCTCTGAATTCTGCAACTTGTGTTACCTTCCTGCTGTCCCCCTCAGCTTATGGGATTTCTTGTCCAGCTTATTTTCTGGACTTCCATCTTCTCCTGCTACCAATGCCCGATATTGTCTCCCAGGCCAGCAAGGGAGTACCTTCATTCTTTCTCCTTCCGGGTACTTCAGGTCTTCATCTGGAGGATGCCCAGATGCTACATGCTGTGGCTGATTAGCTGGCCTGGCACATGTCTCTGAAGGTGTAAGGTGGGACTCCACCCGAGGGGTCATGTGCAAGAAAAGCAGTCAGGACCTCTTGCCTGTGGGCTTGTGATTTTCCAAAGGAGAGGACTCCTTCCTTTGGCTGTGAGGATTTCCCACAGTGATTTATTTTTCTTACTTGGTAAGGAAAACTCATCATTTCTCTTGCCCAAGTTAACCACAGAGGCATAGCTCTCTGAATGTAGGGGACACTTTAGGATGAATGTTATCTGGGCCTCCCAGATAAAAGCATCCTCTAGACACACACACACACACACACACACACACACACACACACACGAGGATACATGGATCTCAGCAGGCTGTTTCTAATAAGAAGCCATATATCCAGCAGATCTGTAGATTTTTGAAAATGCCGTCACTTCCATGTGCTTCCATCTTTCCCCTGTGCATGTGTCCTTAGCTCCCGAGGGTGGCTTGAAGGTGGTTGTTCTTGCAAGATAATCCTCATAAGACAGATGTCCAAGGCTGGAGAAGCATGGCCCAGCATGTGAGAAAGTGCTGTCATTTGGATAAGTGTATTTGAGGGCCCATGTGTCAAAGGAGGGGTCATCAGCCTGTCACACTACTGAGAGGTGGGACTTGGTGGGACAGAGTCAGGATACGGTGTGCCCTTGAAGGAGATGCTGGGGCCCTGCCCCTTCCTTGCTCTATGTTTACTTCCTGGGTGCCATGGGTGAGCAGGACTCTTCTGCTGTGCTCTCCCACCATGGGCCCAAGGAACCAGTGGACTGAACCCTTGGAAACTGTGAGCTGAAAGACACCTTTCCCTCTATGTCATTCTCAGGTGCTTGTCACAGTACTGGAAAGTGAATACAGTGTTTTGACAGTTTGAACCCCTGCCTGAGAGCCTGGGCAGCAACCCCCTAAAGAGTGTGGTGGACTTGTGCTGCTGAGCCTGTTGTGCACAGTGTTCCTAAGAGGAACGGAAAGGCAGCATTGTTCTCAGCCGGTGGAAGTGCCAGTCGTGTCCTCCACCAGCTGTGCTGCTGTCCCCTCCTGGGCTTGTCACCCTTACCCCGTGTAGCCACAGGCTCTTTCTCTCATGGCGCAACTACTGTTAGCAGCTTGGAAACTGATGGGGAGAGGTGGGAGGAAGATTCCCCCTTCCTCGGAGTAGAAGTTTGTATCTTTCTCTAGAAGTAGCAATGTGTAGATTAATGGGCAGGTTGGCAAATGGGCCTTCAGGGTCATTCAGTCTGCCTCCCCTAGATTTATTAACGAAAGTTGAAGTGACAAGGATAGCGATGATACTGGCAGAATTTCCTCTCTGCTCAGGGTCCTCAGCTCTTGGGGTGTCTAGAGACATGCCTGCCTGTCTCTGGATCTTTCTCTGGTCATCCATCCGGGTATCTTTCCCTCACATGCAGTTTCTTCCTCTCTCTTGTACTTCCGTTCACCATGGCATTTCTTGCTGCTGTTTTTCTACCTGCTGGCACATGAATAGCCAAGCATCTCTCATGAATACTTGCTGAATTAGAATGTCCTGCCAATTTGTAGTCTTCTACTTCCTCTTTTTTCCCTATCTTTTTCTCCTTTTAGATCTTTGCTACGGGGTCTCGCTATGCAGCTCGGACTTGTAGTGATCCTGCTGTTTTCAGCCTCCCCAGCGCTGGGATTACAGG
>NW_004524609.1:12429972-12454415 GCF_000260255.1 Octodon degus | reverse complement strand
AGTACAGGTTCACTTATGTCCTGAGTCCTCACTGACCTTGAATGGCTAGGGCCAAAATGTTGGCTGTCCTTGCAGCCCATCGTTTTTACTAATTTTTGGTCTGCAAACTTAAGTTGTTAACCCTCCAGAAGAGATGATGCCCATTCCCTGGGCATCATCAGTTTACATTTCTTGGGTGGTTGATGGGGATGAGTGTTCAGTGCGACTGTGGCTCCCCTAAAAAACTAGGTGTCCCATCGAGAGATTAGCATGCTCTTGATGGGGCCGTAATTCATGGTGGTACAGTTTGTGCATGACTGTCAATCGGGCACCATGGGACAGTGATAGTATGTGCGTGACTATCCATCAGGCAGCATAGGACAGCTATGGTATGTGTCTGATTGTCCGTCGGGCGGCATGGGACAGCTACAGTATTTGCCTGACTGTCCATTGGGCGGCATGGGACAGCGGTGCATGTATCATTGGTGGTACAAGGTACCCAGAGAGCACTCAGGAATGGAGTACTAGTGCTTTGAACCTGTAGGAATGGGTTGAACTTGGCCTTATTACCCTAGACTTACAATTTTACATTGATTTGTAACCACAAAATGAATGAGCACATTTGTGCTGCCCTGCGGTGGCCTGAGGACTGTTCTGATGCGGCCCTCAGTACCCACAGCACGGCGAGCCCTAAGGTCAGCCTTGGGGGACCATGACTCGGGTACTTTTCCCTTCCTGAGACTCGGCTGCCCTTTAGAATTGCCACGGAGCTGGTGTCTTACAAGGAAAGTGCCCGTGGGCCTTGGAAGGAGGGAGCCAATTACCAGGACTGTGCTGGTCTAGGGATGAGTGTGATCTGGGCTGAAATTATCACAATGTATTCGTTTTTTACTTCTAATTTAAAAAGAAAGCAGCTTTGTTTTTGTGGTGCTGGGGATGGAACCCAGGGCCCTGTGCACACCAGCAAGTGAGCTAGATCTAATCCTACTTGAAAACACTTTTGTGGGCCCTCAGGGTAGACTTCCAGGCCCTGTCCCCAAGGCTGTGAGGTTTCTTTCCCGGGATGGCTGAGCCTCCGCCCTGCCTGCAGGCATCTGGAGCACCTACCTTTCGGCTTGAGCCGTTGAGTCAGGACACAGGGGCCTTGTTCTGGGGGTCTGGAGCCCAGGCCTCAGAGACCAGGCTGGACACTACATCTGCCTGTTACCTGTGGTCCAGATTTAGGCTCCTGGGGATCGAGATGACAGAGGGAGAGTTTGTTACAGAAAACAAGGGGGATTTTGAAGTGGTCCAGGTGTACACCCTGGCATGAGCCACAGAACCCCCTCTCCAGCCCCTGTGGGGCCGAGTAGCCACCACAGGGTGACTGGCCAAGTTTCAGCCAGTCAGCTTTGAATACATCACAGAGGGAGAAAGATTGCCCTGGGTCGACATGACCTTCAGAGAGGAAGTCGCCTGTGCCCCTCCTCCCCTTAGGTCAGAGAGACCTGAGCAGGCAGAAGCCTCCTACTGGCCTTGAAGAAGGACACCCTTAGAGGCCAGGAAGGAAAAGGAATCCACATGTATATGTGAATGTAGGTGTAGCTGTATGTGTATGTGTGTATGTATGTATATGTATATGTACCAGTTTCCTGCAGCAGATGTATTCATTATGTATCTGCGATATGTTCTAATAAAGATATGGGGATAGAAGATGGTCAAGAAATGACATGTCTATACAGTTTTCCCCTAGAAATACAGCTATAATGTACCATAAATACACACAGTAATAAAACATGAAATTTCAGTCCTTCCTCTGTAAGAAATCAAATTCTTCTAACAATCTGTGCCTTAGAAGAGGACCCCTCACCTCAGATGAGACCCTTGCCCCTGCGCAAGGCCTGATTCCCCCGAGAAGGGTGAGGGTAGAGGATCCGGCTTAACCCACCCCTAGGCCCTCAACCGTGGAAGCAGAGCTGACAAGCGGGAGCTGCCTTAGGCCCCTGGATTTGTAGTAATTTGTTACACAGTGCTAAGAACCTTATCCAGGCATGGGGGTCTGTCTCGGCTTGGTAGTTTGCTTTAGAATTTGGGCTTAGGACTGAAGCGGGGGAAGATGCCAGCCCTCACATACACAGGGCAGGAAGCAGAAAACATTCTCTTAGAAGCAAGCTCCCTCAATACCGTCTGAGCTGCCAAATCTTCATCAAGCCCAGATAAGTTAAATAATTAATTCTGCTCCAAGCAGAGAGATGCCATGGATAAAGGCCTGTTTTTTTTTTTTTTTTTAAATCAAATATGCTTTTCAAAGGCACAGCTTTTCCTTTGAAGTGGTTCGCATGCCATTTTGAGCTATTTCCTCAGCATAAAATTGCACAGAGATTCCCTCCCCTCACCAAAAGCTGGTCTCTCTCTCCTCCTGGCCCTCTTTGGACTCAAAGCCTGATTCTGCCCTTTCCAGCGGGCTGGCTTTGGGCTAAATAGCTGGCAAAGCAGTTCCTTGTAGGAAGCTGTCTGTCTCAGCCTGGGAGGGAGCAGTTACCAGGATTCAGGAAAGCTGTTTCCAGGAATAGTTGGAGGCTTGAGATCCCAGTGGTCCAGACCCAGTGGGATGAGTTGCCCGGCTGGGGTGGGGTGGGGAGCTGAGGGTGAGAGGGAGCCCCTGCCGTGTGGGCTCCTTACCTCCCAGTGCCCTGGGAGGCACCCACACCCCGCTTCCATAGCCCGTCCTTTAGCCCTCTGCCCAGTAGACTGCAGGCTAAGCCAGAGGCCATCTGGACATTTTTAAGGCTCACGTTTGTCTTCTGGTCTTACGCCACTGGTGCTGGCTTGCCTTGGCGCCTTCTGATGCCCATTCTCTTGATGGTGGTCTGATGCCCCACACAGCACCAGGGATATCTATCTGTCGTGGCAAAGTACCACACACGGGAAGCCTTAAATGGCAGAGATTTATTTTCTCATGTTTCTGGAGACCAGAAGTCAAAAACCAAGGAGCCAGCAGGGTGTGTGCCTTCGGGGGCAATGAGGGAGGAGTGTGCCCAGGCCTCTCTCTGGCTCTATAGTCATCCTGCCCCTTTTTCCTTCACCTCGTTTTCCCTCAGCTTGTGTCTTCGAGTCCAGATTTCCAGATTTTTTTGATGGGAGCACCAGTCAGGCTGGGCTGGCCCCCACCAGCCTCATGTGCATCTGCTCACTTCATTTAGGGCCCTCTCTCAGTCCAAGCACAGCCGCATTCTGATGTGCTGGGGGTCGGCTGCAGCTTTAGCACCTGCCTTGTGGTGGGGAGGGCAAGGCTCCGCTCAGGACAGGAGTGAGGATACCGCCCTCATGCAGAGGTCGAGCGTGTCAGCCACCAGAGAGTCCTGCAGGCAGACGGGTTTCTTGTAATTTCAGGGTTAATACCAAGCGTATTTCTTTCCAAACCTATCCATTTCCCCTGCCTCAGTTTCTCCAGACCTGACTCCTTACCAGGGGTTATGGAAACATCTCCTGCACAGATCCGTTGTGGCTGAGAGAGTCCAGGACTGGCTCCTGCACAACCTCCCCACCACCGCCGCCTCTCTCGGAGTCCAGAGAAATTTTATAACTGTCGGAGCTGTAGAGATGGGTGATAAACCAGACTTTAGCTTTTCTCTGCAGTGCTGCGGTACAGCTCTCTCTTGAACTACTGGTCATACAAGGGATGGCTTGTTTGTTATTTCTTTAAGCCGTGTTTAAGAAAAGGGGAGTGCTGGATTTTACGGAATAAATACCTTCTTGATTTTTTGTAATCTCTGCCTGATATAATTGCAAAGGATAAATGTACACAGACAGACAGACAGACAGACAGACACACACACACACGTGCTAAATGTTGCTTTATCAGTGATATCCATAGACCTTTATTTGTGAAAGTGACAGGTATTTGAGGCCAAAGGCTCCAGCCCCCTTCCTCCCCACCCCCACCCTAAGTAAAATAGGTTCTAGTGAACGACTTATTTTCTTTGCTGTTCTGCGCACAGAACAAAGGATAGCTTCGCTCTGAATGCTGGGCCCTCAAGCTTCATCTGCAGAATGTTAATAGGTTTTCTATATGGCCGAATAATGCAAGGCGCACCCGTGTTCCTCGCTGTGGGATTTCTTGCGTCGTTTTCTGCTGGGGCATAGACGTCTCCCGTGTGCCTGCCTGCCCTGGAATCGTGTCCTTTGAAGCCTCTCATCCTGCAGAGAACTGTGAGGCTTTGAACAAAGTGAGTCACGAAGGAGATCTCTGCCCCCACACAGAGACCTGCGTGGCATCTCGGTCAGCGGCAGCGGTGTCTCCAGGAAGCGCAGAGGACGCTGGCTTAAACAGTTATGCTGTGTTTTGGAGTCCAAAAAAAAAAAAAACGATGACTAGGCTGCAATAGGCTGTTAATGTTCTCTGTATTTAAAAACAAGAACGTCTGTAGCTTGACAGCCGAGGGAAACAGAGAAGAGTGTTCCCTCGTTTCAAGCAGCAGGCCCGTGTATTTTTCTGACTGGCATATGAATTCACTTTAATGGAAACAATACTCACACGTCCCCAAGGTTGACTGGAGCCATTTGTGCTCTACCATTCTTTATGCCTCTATAAGCATAAATATGCAGGGCATAAAATGAGTCGTAAGTTAGGCTTCATGCTCTTGGTTCTTTATTTATCCTACAATACAAAACTCGTTGGTTCAAATCAAAACAAACAAAAAAAATCAATAAAATGCGAAGAGCCATAGTTTGTAATGGGGCAGGGGTTGTTTTACTGGAAGTAGTGTCCCAGTGGCAAGGTGCCTGTGGTCCTTGCTTCTGTGGGTAGTTCCCTTGACTCCTGGCATGTGTACCCCATGAGAGTTGCTGGTGGAGTAAGCTCGCCCAGTGAAGTTCTAGAACCTTCTGGAAGCTTCCCTCCCCTCTCCAGAGCTCTGTGAAGTCAGGTGGCGTCCCTGTGGCTCCATGTGTAGCTTCTGCCTGTGGAGTCTGCCCCTGTGGTCCTCCCAGTAGTCCTCTCCAACTAAGGCAGCATCATTTGATGCCCATTCAGTTGTAAAGACAAATGCAAACAGAGGCCCTGATATCCAGCGGATGGGAGGTTGATGTTATTATTATTTTTTACAATATCATTTTAATGAAAATAAAAAAGTTTAAGATCACTGAGAATGTGTCTTTGAGTCTCGTTGGGGAGAAAGCCTGTTTTAGATGAAAGAGTTGCGGGTTTAAGATAGAGTAGTAGTCTGGGTCCACAGGGAGCTGCAGATTTGTGGAGTTCTTTATTTGCATGCAGGATTTTTGTATGTCTGTGTACCTGTGCTCAGGAGGTTGAAAAATGCCCACAGATCCTTCTCCTGTTGGCATCTGTAGTCTGGCAGTGTGGCCTTAAAGATCCTCCTAAGAAGAAACGTTGTCAATTTATGCCCACTCATGCCCTCTGGCTTGCTTAGTCCATGGGATGGCAGCAAATATGATGTAAGCAGAGACTTGACAAAGTGCCTGACCCTGAAGGCAGAGTTTATGAGTGAGCTCAGCTTTAGCCTGCTGGGGGATGGGCAGCTTCATGGAGAAGAACCAGTGTTAGCCAACAGCCCTCTAACTCCTGCCCACAGCCTGCGCGGGCTTCTGGATGAGTGTACTCCCCCGGACCCTCAGCCTGTGGACAGTTCACCCCTGCAAGATGCACTAGTGAACCCCTTTTTCTAAGCGTGAGCCTGATTGCTGTTGGAAGCTACCACGTTTTGGAGTGTTTTGCTACTTTAGCAGTGGGTTCCCCATACACGATGAGCTTTCTTTTTTCAACTCCAGCCCTTTTTTATTTTTTATTTTGAGACAGGTTCTTGCCAACTGTATGCCTCCTGCCTCAGCCTTCCAGAGTACAGGGATTTTAGGAATATGCCACCACACCTGATCTATACAGGTGTGTTATAGGAAGAGAAATCTTTAGGGGACTTTACTGGGGGATCTGATATCATCATGTCCAGAAAGATCAGAAAAAGTTGCCTGACAAACAATGGCTGGAGGTTGTCTGATTGTTGAGAAATCAGCGCGGTGTTGGGATAGATTCTGTGGGTGTATTTTAGTGATGTCTGAGCCTAGGTCTAGGATTGGATTAAAAGTCCTAAATAATTGATTTTTGTTTGTTTGTTTGTTTGTTTTTTTGCGGTACCGGCGATTGAACTCAGGACCCTGTGCTTGCCAAGCAAGCCTTATTCTACTGAGCTATCTCCCCAACCCCCAAATAATGTTGAGGATAGGTTATAGAGCAAATATGTTGTTCCACTTAGGTCCTTATGTTTCTTTGGGTTTCTGTTACTTTAAGGAAAAGGTTTTTTTTTTTTTTTTTTCTGAAAGAAAATAACATAATAGTTTGGAAAACGTCTGCCAACCCCTTGTCTCTCTGTCACCTGTGCTGGGGGCCGACAAGCTCTCCAGAGTATGAAAATTGAGCCGCCTACCTGGAACGGCTGTCGGAGTGCACGTAGAGTGGTATCTTTGCAGAACTGTGCGATGGGTTAAAATCTATGGTATGTGATAAATAGATGTTCTTGATTATGAACAGGAATTTAGCACCAGGAATAGGCAGTGGTTTTGTCTCTCAAAAGACAGATAGCATCCTTACGTAGATTACATATAACTAGAAGGCCTTAATGAGCAGCTCCAGTGTGCAGCTTGGGCTGTGTTTGTGGAGGAGGGAGGAGGAGGCTGGAGACATGGCCTTGCAAGATCTGGGCTTCTGTGGGGAAAGGGCTTTCCCTTGGTGGGGAGAGAGAGGGTCAGGCTGCTGTGGGTCAGGACCTGCTGTGAGCACATCCACCACGAATGGGGGTACGATGGAAGCTTTGGGTGGAGGCTTGGAGACTGGGGGCTTGGACTTTTTGGCAATGCTGAAACTAGGACTTTGGCAACTCTTAGAGATGGACTAAAATGCCTTTTGCATAAAGGGATGTGCATGAGTCTTTGGGGGTCCAGGGGTGGAATGTTATGGTTTGTGTCTAGTTATCCCCCCAAAGCCTCATGTAGTCATGGGGAGGACTTCTAGACTTTGTGATTAATTCATGATCCAGTGCTGGGATTATGGGTGTGAGTGCTACACCAGCCCTGGGGCAGATAGCCTGAATGCAGCATCAGGGAGACAGACTTGCTCTCTGCTGCCATTGTTGCTGCTATTCCTCCCGTTTCCTCTTGCTCTTTGCTGTTTTCTGCTGCCATGAACTGCTGCCCTCTGCCTTGGAGCCAGTGGAGTATGGACTGAAGTCTCCACTAAGTGTGAGCCAGATAGACCTCTCCTCCTTTAATTTTGGGTGTCGGGTATTTTGTCCCAACAAGGAGAGAAGAGTAACTGAGATGACTGTACACAATCTTCTGGAGCACAGAAGCTGGAGTTAGGTTAAAAAGTCATGCATTTTGCCACTGACAGGAGTGTCTGATTCCCTGAAGGCTTTTCTTCTTCCCTACTCTGAGTTAACCCTCCTTCCATTCTAGGATTACCTAGATCTTTTTTCTCTGAACTGTGCAACTTTTTTTTTTTTTTTTTTTTTTTTTTGTTGTTGTTTTGGAGATTTTGTATGTATTTCACTCTGGTAAAGCAGTGGTGCCTGCGAACATTGACACTGTATGGGGGACACATGGAGACAGATGGCCCAAAGCAAAAACCAAACTGAAAAGCTACTCTGCATTTTGGTACAGGCTGACAGAATGTTTTTGAGATGTCAGAGCAGGACAGAAAGGGACACACTGGGTCCGGAGTACTCAGGGAGGCTTCCTTGAGGAGAGGGCTCAGCTTCATCAGTGAGGACCTCAGAAGCCTGAAGTACTGACAGATGAAGTGAAGCTTTGAAACCTGTTGTCCTGACACATACAATGGCGTCGTTAGGAGGGGAAAGAACTAAGCTGAGTTAGAGCTGCAGTCTAGTGGCCTACACAGGGCGAGAAGAGTTGTACTTGAAAAGCCAGTAGAAACCCAGAGCACTGAATTGTCACTCTCCTTGTCTTTAGGGTCCTGTCTGTGGTCTGTGATCCCCAAATATATAGGTAAACCGAGGCAAGGAGGAGTGTAGTGGCCCACCCGCAGGGCCCGAGGCAGACTGTACCCTTTGGTGCTTCTGCTCTGCTCTGTGTCCTCATGTGCTTTGAGGCTGGCCGCCTGTCACCCTGGGCCAGCCTGGGTCTGGGCAGCAGGCCATCCCGGGCTCCCCGAGCAAGAGAAGGTCATCTGTTATGTAAGCGTCATCCATATTCTGGCTGATGATCGGGGTGACATTTAATTTTCCCATTAGGTGGAATAATTTAAGGGTGTGTTACGAGTGTCGTTGTTATGGCAACGTCTCAGTCATGAGAACAGCATCAGTTATTTAATGTCACCTTGTGTGCCTGGGTTAAGTGAGGGTGACAGGAGCCAAAGAGAGGCTGCCTGCAGACCCCTGTCCACCAGCGCTGGGGTGTGCAGGGGGAGGCTTCTCTGTGGATCCCCAGTCTTCTCTCCCCTAAGAGTAGCCGCCACCTTGCTTTAGCTGTGCCCAGCAGGGGCCCTCTGTTAGTCCCCTAATCTTTCTCTTGGTTTAAGTGACAGATCTCACTTTAAGGACGCTGCTTTCCTGGGGCCCCAGAGGTTGGGTGAAGACTGGGGTGAAGTTTACTGACTCCTCCCATTAATGTGATGGCAGGTGCTTGTGGATCTGGAAAGGTTCAGCCTGCCTCCCGTGAGCTGTGGGGCAGCAGGGCTTGAGCTGCTGCACCTTCCCCAACAGACTCACTGTGAGACACGAGAGCAAGTCAGTGGGGAAGAACCAGCACGAGGGGACATGGAGTATGCCACTGGTCACTGTTGGGGCTTGGGCCAGTGCACTCGGCGGCCCTCTGAGTTTCAGGGGCTGCAGGCCTGCAGTGCCAGTAGTTGCTCACAGCCATCCAGATCCGCCTTGCATGGGACTTTCCTTTTTTTGTTCTAGCCTTCCCGTGGGACCCTGGTGTCCCATTCAAGACATTGTAGCTTGTTCCTCTGGTGATGTGTTTCTTCTGGGGCTCTGAGGAGGTCAGCAACCATGAGTTGTTTTCACCAGCCTGGGATAGCAAACCGCAGCGAACAGCATCTGGATTGCATTTACATGCGCGTACTGTTTTCAGGGCTCTTTCTGTTTTAATGTGACGTACATTACAGCTTTGGTTTCCTCCCCTTGCCCTCCTGCGTTCTTTTCCTTTAATCTCTCTTTGCCTTCTGGAAAGTGCTGTTCTTCATAGCTCCCGCTTGTCTGGCCTTGTCAGAGAAGGTAGAAATTGCTCTTTTTATTTTGTGTCAGGGACTGGCCCCAAACTGTGCATAATAACAGGCATAACAGTGCTGGTGATAATTCGCTAGGAGGCAGCAGGTGGTTTCCAGTCCTGTGGCTCTGGGCAGGTCTAGACTCCGGCTTCCCGCTGTCCACTCTTGACTTTTTGTACCAAGCTGGATTTGGAGAAGTGAAGGGAGATGGAGAAGGAAGGGCCAGGCAGAGGGGCTTAGGGGAGAGACAGAGAAGGAAAGGGGACATTTGTGTAATCTAGGAAGGAGTCCGTGTGTTTGGCACCTTCACTCTTAGCAGCTGCCCAGGGGCACAGCGAAGCTGTGGTGTGCACAGCCCTGGAGATCCACCTGCAGTGCTGTGGTGGGGTGGGAGGAGTGTGACACAGCGGATCCTTGGGGCTGTGGTGGGAAGTCAGGTCCTGCTTGTGTCGGTCACACTGGCTCTGGAAGGTGATTGTACTCTCGCCTGGCCCACATCATGGGCTGCCAGGGTGGACTAAGGTCCAGTGGCTAGAAAAGCATTGTATAGCTTTGAGAAATTAGCCCCAGAAATGTCAGGACGTGTATGAAGGCAGGAAGAGTGGAGTGTAAGCCAGGGCTTGCCCTGAAGCCTCGCCCCCTGCTGCACAGGCTGGCGCTGCATTTGTGGAAGGTAGAGCGTCAACAGCCCTCTGCTGCGGTGTAGGGGCCAGGGCTCCCCAGGGGAGCCGTGGTACGAGCCCAGCTGGCCAGGGTCTACGTCTACCTTGTCCAGAAGATAGATGCCTCCTGATCCCCCCCGCCCCCGTTGTAGGCAGCTCAGTTGGGAAGATTATAGTCAGTCAGAAGGGGCCAGGCCCTCAAGGAGACAGTATGGAAGACAAGATGCCTTGCAAGTGTGGGGGAGACAGACACTGCTCCTGTGGGTCAGACCCCAAGACAAAAGAGCAAACAAATGCAGCCACGTACCTCCCTACGGATGGACATCAGGGGTCAGTATTCTAAATAGGTATCAGTCACCTTGAAGAAACCAGAGTCACTGACCCAACCCCTACAGGAAAACCCTCTGTTCTGTATTCATGCCTGCTTGCTACGTGACTCACTTCCTCATTTGATGCTGATTTAATCCATCTTACCTGAGCAATTGTGCTTATAACCTTATTAGTTGACTTGTCGTTTTGTCCCACCTCATGCCCACCTTGTGACTTCCCATGTTTTCCAACCTGGGACCCCCCCTAGTGTCATGGATTTTGCTCTGTAAAAATCTTTAGAAAAGACAGGGTCCTCGCCAACCCACTGTGGTCCCCTTTTGTCTCTCTCTCGGACAGAAGCTTTCTTTCCCCCAGTAAATAAATTCTGCTCTTAACCTCTGTTGTTCCTAAAATTCGTTCTCCGATGTTAGAGAACATGAACTCGCGCCCTATATCTAGCAGGTTGAGAGTGTCTTTCCCCCCTTTATATTACCACCTCCATCGATACTATGTTGAAGCCACCGGAGCAGGTTGGCTTTCCCACGGGGGCTCAGCCTTGATTTCAGAGGGGCACATTTTTGAGTTTTCCTCACAAGCTTTTGAGAGTGGAAGATGAAGAATTTGGGGAAGCCCCACAGGGAGCAGAGTGTCGAAAGGGGCCTCCAGAGGCAGGTGCCAGGGGTCAAGGCAGGTGAAGGCTATGGCCAACTGTGGGGATATGGGAGGAAGTATCTCAGGCGTCCCTCAGAGAAGCGTCTGCAGCCCCCGTATTGCACACCTGGTCCCCCCTTTAAAAAATTAGCCCATGTGACTTACACATGTGAATCAGTGTGGTGGTTCCATTCCTGCACACGGCATGAGCTGGTTAAATACATGCTGTCCTTTGCACTGCCTGCCCTGCACCTTAATTCCTGGCCATCACTGTTCTACTTTCAGATTGACTTTCTTCTTAGTTTCCATGTATGAGAGAGCATGTGTCTCTTGTCTTTCTGTGTCTGGCTTTTGTAGCTTAACATAATGTCTTACAGTGTCATCCAGTTTTCTGCAGATGTCAGGAATTCTTTTTTTTGGCTGAATAATAATGTCCTTTGTGTGCATATACATCACATGCTCTTTATCCACCCATCTGCTCGCTGGGGTAGTGCACTCCATGCCTTAGCTAGTGTGCATGTCACCTCCATAAATATGAAGTCCCTGCCTTGCTGAGGGCTGAATGTTTGATGGTGTGTGTGGCGGTAGTAGGTGCAGGGGGAGTGGCACAGTGGCAGACCCTGGTCCAGCTTCTAACAGGGCAGCTTTTATGGGACGTTAGGGTGGGAGTCCTTTAGTGCCCCTTCCCCGCCCTCCCCCAAATACTAATATAAATCAGCGCCCGCAACAGAACATTGACTGAAAGAGTAGCAGGAAGATCCAGAGGGGAAGGGGACGTGGATGGTTTACTCTTCTCGCATGTTCAGGTTTTTGCTCAAAAGCCACCTTCCCAGAGGGGCCGCCCTGTGCATCTCAATCCGGGGAACCCGCAGTCTTTATGTTTAATCACAGGCTTGCTTGTGTGAAATGCTAATGTCTCCCGGCACAAAGCTGCCGTGTGGAGGTGGCTGTGTGGACTGCAAATGTGACTTATTCTTCCTCGTAATAGTATCATTACCCCGAACATCTTATTTTTCAGTCCATTGTTGGTTAGCTTATTCGGCTTGGCTAGTTCCTCGGGGCCTCTCTCTAAGGAAAAATTCATGAGGATGTAGGACTTGGCTCTTTTGTATTGCTAGGACCCAGAGCAGCTCTGGTAGACAGTTGATGCTTAATTAAAAATTTACTAAGTACAAGAGAGACGGCAGGCTGTCTTCAGAGAAAGTGTTAACAACAGTGAAAAGAGAGCGTGGCTTTCCAGCATTACTCTGTAATAGGACAGGGAGCTTTGGGGTCCTGTGCACCCTAAATCCTTCTAAGGTGGGGTTTCTCAGCTGCAGCACTGTTGATACTTAGTCTAGCTATGTCTGTCCTATGCTTTGTGGGGTGCAGAGCATCGCCCTTTATCTCCATCCACAAGAGACGCCAGCAGACCCGCCCACCCTGATGCGACATAAAAATGCCCATTGCCACATGCCCAGGGGAGGGGTACAGAATGCCCAGTGGGCCGGAAGCCGCTATCCTAGATTAAAAGCAGGGTCCCTACCAGCTCCATCTTACAGAACGGGCCCCACTTGAATATGCAGTTGCAGCTTGGTACCTGTGAACGCTGTGCACTTCTCCCGTAATGAAGCGGCTCCCTTTCTGTCTCTTTCCCCTTGTTCTGCATCAAGCACACTGTAAGAGGCACAAAGACAAAGGGAGGCATGTCAGCAGCCACGCATTCATAGTGAGATGCATCTTTTGTGGTGCTGTGACTCCTCAGATGTCAGCGGGAGGCGTAGAGTTAGAAATAATTAAAGCACATAAACAAACGGAGCCGAGACTCTGTGGCCTGTGGCACATCACACAGACACCAGCTGTCGCTTGGGAGTGGCTCGGGGGGAGGGTTCTGCCGGGGGCCGGGGTCTGGCTTGAGTGGAGCTCTGCTGTGCCCAGGCTTCTGTCCATCTGTAGTGCCGGCCTTGACCATGACGCAGCATGGTGGCTGCCCCTGTGGACAGGAGCGTGGGCCTCAGGCTCTGCAGAGGACCTGAGGGTGGACGGATGGGCAGCATCCAGCAGGGCCGGGGGCTGCTTTCTTCCTTTTTAATGAAGGTAAAATGAGATATTGGCACCCTTATTAAAGTGTACTACGGAGGATGTGCAATAAAGGGCTGGGACGATACCAAGGCTGCAGAGGAGCAAGAGCCCCCGAAGTAGGGCCTGCGTCCTCACTGTGAGCTTCTACGGCAAGCAGGGAGGGGAAAGCAGTTGAAGGGAGGAGAGGGCATTTGGAGAAAAAGAAGAATCCACATACATCACATACAGGTACACATTCCCTATGATGAATGTGATCATTGTGTGTATCTAAAATGTACCAAGGAACTTCATTTAAAAAATTTGAAAAATCATTCACAGCAAGACCTCAGTTCATGAACGCTTTTGTTTGCAAAGAATTTGTCTGACAGACAAAAGCATTCGGCAGGATTTAGCTTCTGCTTGCAAGCTCTGCATTGGAGGATGAACACAAGCACGGCCACCGTCCCTAGGCAGATACAATTGCAGCAGTCTCCCCTAAATTGTGAAACAAATTAAGTTCCTAAGCTGAGGGACCACTGTAGTTGGAAAGAAAGAGTAAAACAAGGTCTCTGAATCATTAGATTCCCTTTTTTGTCCCTGGTTATCATGGCCATAAGAGAGCAAGGAGAGGTATGTGTGTATTTGTGTGTGTGCGTGTGTGTGTGTGATTGTGTGGTATGGTGTATGTATATATGTTTGTGGGATACTATGTGTATACCTGTGTGTATGTATGTGTTGTATGGTGTGTGTGCCGCACCGCATATGTGTGTAGCAGGTATTGTATGC
The DNA here is from genome assembly GCF_000260255.1 of Octodon degus. Lineage (NCBI taxonomy): Eukaryota > Metazoa > Chordata > Mammalia > Rodentia > Octodontidae > Octodon > Octodon degus. Next base: position 12,440,765 of record NW_004524609.1, on the reverse strand, counting down.
ATATGTGGTTTGTATATGTAGTACGTAGTGTATATATGTATATTTGTGTGTGTCTATGTGTGTGTGTGTGTAGGACACATCTTGGCATACTTGTTCTAAAACTCCTTCATGAAAGAAACCCCCAAAAGCAGTGTTTGTATTTTCTTGTAGATAGCTACATTGCTGTGATTTGATTTTTTTTTTTTTTTTTAATGTATTTGGTACAGGATCTCACTTCACAGCTCAGACTCGTAGTGATTCTCCTGCTTGCAGCCTCTCCAGTGCTGGAATTACAGGCATGCGCCACCACGCTGGGTCTCACTGGTCAGCTCAGGGCACCAGGGGGCGGGGCCGGCACGGCCTGTGGTGCTGAGGATAGAATGCTGGTCCCTGTGCTTGCTTGAGCAGGTACTTAGTCTTCTGAGCTATCTCGCTGGCCCAGTGATTTGATTTCAAGCTTTCTGTCTTATATCAGTGCCATGTACTTCAAATGGAAACTCCTGTTTGTTTGGGGCTATCTCCCAAGTGCTACAGCCTATGTGTTTGCATCCCTTCAAAAAGCACCTGTTGAAACCCCAACCTCCAGTGCAGTTTTAGCACCCCTTGGGGGGGGTGGGTAGGTCATGAGGGTGCAGTCCTCCCCCAGTAAGGGCAGTGTTCCAGTAAAGGACCCCTGAAGCCCCTTGTCCTTCCACCTTGTGGGCACATAGCCAGAGGTGCTATTTGGAAGCAAGCGAGCCTCACCAAACATGGGAGCTGTGGGGTGGTGTTGAATTTCTGTCGCTCTAACCTACAGTATTTTCTCCTCCCACCCTGGGTAGGCCACGACATCTGGCTTCTAAGAAGCACCTGCTGTCATTTGCCCATGAAATGATGCACACCATCCATCGCTGTTAGCTTTGAGGTCCTTGGAGGATGGTGGAGATGCTTGTGTAGTTGCTTGAGTCCCTCCGCGCCTTGCCCCCAGGGAGAGCGTGTGCACCACCTTAGACTGCAAGGCTGGGCTGGCCTCCCAAGTCTTTGGGAGAGAAGCTCATGGCCCATTGCGGTTAACTGGGGTGGAGCTAAGAGCTGGGACTTGGTCTCCTTCACCAAGTATCCACGAAGTCAGCGGTTGATAAATATTTGTTAAATAAATGCCATGGATAAGTGCTTCGCTCAAGCAGTGTGAGTTAGTCAAGCTTAGCTAGTTAGGAGTTCTGGATATAACAGAGTGTGGATGTGCTTCGCAGCTCTCACTGTTCGGGTCTCCTCCTCTGATCTCATGAGGAACACGAAGATGGCAGCTTCCTGGACATGGTGTCCTTGCAAGGACCCAGGATCGCAGGCATCTCTAATAGACCAGGAGCTAGGTGCATTAACCAGTGACCTTGCAGGGATGAGTGTGTATTAGGATTTGGTGTGCAGCCCTGAATCTTGCCCAGGATGTGTTTGTTTTCTACTTTTAGGGTCAGCACCAACTCCTCAGTTTTTGGGAACCCTGAACATCTTGCACCCTCAAAGCTTGTCATCTTCCTAATGGTCCCTCCTGGCCTGAAAGCTGGGTCAGCACAGGGGCCAGCCTTGCCCTGGTGTTCTTGGGAGATGTAAGCCAGTGGCCTCAGGGGCCAGAGGGATGTGGGACTGAGAGGCATGCAGCTACTCTAGTGACACTACTGTTTCTTGTTTCAGGGTGCAGCAGAGGACCCCCAGATGGCCCTGGCACTGAACTTAGACTCTACACTGATGAAGAAGAAGTCAGATCCTGAGGGCCCAATGCTGCTGTTCCCTGAGAGCGAACTCTCCATCCGGATAGGTAGCACTGGGCAGCTTTCAGGCAAGCTCCCTGCCACAGATGCCAGGCTGAGCCCGATAGCACGCACTTGGGGCTGATGGGAGAAGGATGGGGGCGATGTGGGGTGCTCTGCCTGCTCCCCTGTTGGTCACCCCACTGCTGCCTAGAGCTCAACTCCTGCTCTGGCTGGGTGCCTTTTTTTCTCATCTGCTCTTGAAACCATTTGCTTAGTGTACAGGCAGAAGTGTCACCTTTTGATCCTCTTTCCAAGTTGGACAGGGTCTCTCTGTTGGGCCTGGGGCCAGTCTGGGTTAGAGTGTGGCCATTTGTGTCCCCATGTTCCCCTCTCTGATGAGCTTTGAGTGCCTTTTTTAAATTGATGTGAGTCTCACCTTTTTGATTTGTCTGAAAGCTGGGAAACTGTGGAGAGGTCTGCCAGTGATTCTGTTTAGGGCTAGAAAAACTGAAGACACTGACAGCTGAGTAATGCCTTCTCCCTTGCATTAGCGGAAGTATGTCTCCAGGAAGGAATCAGGTAGCAGTTTCTCAGGCTCAGGGGGACAGCCAGAGCCTGGGCTGCTGCTCTTTGAGAAGCTGCTGATGTCATGGAATGCGTTGTTTCCAAGGCTCAGGGGCTGACTCCTCCCTCTTGCACCCAGGCACTGTCCCTGAGGACATCTGGCCCCCTCAGGGGCTGGGGGGCATCAGGAGCGTCACCTGGCTGTCTTTTCCTTGAATTTGTGTAGGGAGTCCTAGCCTGAGGCCCCTGGCTGTCCCACTTCTGTAGAGGAAGCCCTAGGAATAGAAACCAGGATGGCACAACCAGGCTCCTCCCTGCTTACACGGGGTCAGCTTTGGAGAGAATGCGTTGGTACCTGACACAGCTTCGCAGGAGTGACCAAAGGGGTACTGCTTCTTCTCTGTGCCCACGTCGGCTATCTCTAGGCTGACATTGTCTCCAGCCCTTGGGAGAGCGATAGCCAAGCCACAGCCCAAACTCAGTGTTCTGTGTTCAGGTTCTGCCCTCTGGATGCCATTCATGGAGCACGTGAGCATCTTATCCACACCCATGCCTCCTCTCTGCCCTCCATGATTTCCCATGTGGGCTGTCACTGGGAATAAAAAATGCCACATACGCGCATTAACACCACACACTCCCCCCTGCCTCAGTCATGCGTCTTGCTCCTATGTGAAGCAGAACAGCTGAGCCAGTGCCTACTGTGCTCCGTTCCCCAGAGTGCTGTCGAGCTCCATTCCTGGAGGTGCAGGGGTGGGCAGGGGGGCACTGTGCGTCCACAGATCTTGCTGTTTCCCATGCTAAATGCTGGACCCACAGGCACAGGGGCCTTCCAGGGGATCCCACTAGCGATACTGTGTGTGGTTTTGCGCACGTGCGCCCTAAGACTTTGCAGTTTTGGTGCTGAGCCTTGTGGAGGAGGACAAAGATGGCCAGACTTTGCTCGGTCCAGTCGTTTACCTTTAAAGCTGCTGAAGTGGGGATGGGGGAAGAATTCCATGTCGGTCCATCAAAAGAAGTGGAAAGTGGTCATCTTGTCAATGGGCCTTTTCCAGTGGCAAGGTTCCGGCCAGGAGCTGGTGCTGCAGCAGGGCCCGGCGGGTGCTGGGTCTCCACTGGGCAACCTGGGGTTAAGTGGTGAGGGGAGAGCATGGGAGGCAGTGGTAGAGCCTGCCCTCCTGTACCCCAGGTGCCCCGGTGGTTGCTAGGTTACCAAGCAACCCTCTTAGCTGTTGCTAACTGCTCAACCCCAACTGGGCTCTCTGGGAGTGAGAAGGTGGTTTGCCGGCCCAGGAGTGCCTGGCTGTCGCACCTCACCTGGCCGCACCTGTGGGTGGCAGGCATCTGAGGACTCGCAAGCTGATAATGGGTATTTGATGACTGCCCTCATGCAGATCCAGCCTGAATATGCACTATTTGTACCATCTGGATTTGCCCTTAAGCTCTCTGTAACCGGAACGAGGAGATTGGTTTAATAGGTATTTGGTGGGAAACAGCCTTTAAAAAATAATATTGGTGCGGCTGTTATGTTGGCTCATAATTGGTGCAGCAAGAGGAGAAGGCTGAAAAGCCACACGCAGGAGGGAAGTACAGCTGCCCTGAGCAGCCGAGCTGGGAAAAGCGTTTATGAGATCCCTTCCTATTTATGTCTTGTGCCAAATGTTCTACGATATCAGCTATTCTCAAGGCTGGGGATATTTGGGGACTTGGCTAGGTCAAAAGTCCTTTTAAAACTGTCAGTCTCTCTTTCCGTCCCTCTTCCTCCTTCCCACCCATACCAACCAGCTTTCCTTTGATTCAAACATAATAACAATTAAAAATAGAAAGTAATTTTTCTTCCAACTTAAAATCCCTAGCGGTTTAGCCTCCCATCTTGGCCATGAACACTGTGTCTAGTTTCTTATGTTTTAGAAATATTATGTACTTTAGAAATACAATGTTTTGAAAACTTTTAGAAATATTATGTTTGTGCAATCATACCAGACTCATTGTTTTGTACCTTGAGGTTTTGCACTTGAAAGTACATGTTTGTGTGGGACACTCCTAGATCATCTACCTCATTCTTTGTGTGTGTGTGCGTGTGTGTGTGTGTGTGTGTGTGTGTGTGTGTGTGTATGTGGTGCTGCAGATTGAACCTGGGTCCCATGGCTTTTACACTACCCTACCTCCACAGCCCTTTCTAAAATTTTTAAATTTTGAAACAGGATCTCAGTAAGGCACTAAGTTGCCCAGGCTCAGCTCAAACTTGTGACCCTCCTGCCTCAGCCTCCCAGATTGCTAGGTCAGCTGGGATTACGCTCCCGTGCCCAGCTCTCCCTCTTATTGCCTGTGATGCTGCATCCCCCTCCATGGGTCTTTGGATTAATTTCAGTCTTTTGCTATCATGCAGGCTGCAGCAGAGAGCCTTTTACTACGTTCATCTTGGTGGATAATGACCTTGTTGACTACATTCTAGAAATTAAACCGGGGGCTGTCTGCGTCTTTGGCCCACGTGCGTGCACATATCTGCCTGAGGAAAGCAAAAGGCTCCAGGCTCCGTATGGCTCCGTGACTCCACGCGCTCCAGCTCTTGGCCTTGTCCGCCTCACCTGCCCCCATTCTCCCAAGCCAGACTACTTTTGTCCCTCACTGGCTCCCCCTTCAGGCTAAAGAGGAGCTCGCCTCGCTCCTTCCCTTCTGGCCTGCAGTCTGTGACCTTGAGTTCCTCCAGCGGGAATAAAGCTGAGCAGCTATTAAGATGGGCCATGCTAGATTTTGTGCACGAAGAGCACAGGGCTCAATAATAACACTTCTAATTGCCAGGAGCGCTTTCGCATCGCGGGAGTTAGGAGAGGCACACACACCCTCCTGGGCAGGGCGCAGCGCCGACAGCACAGGCTGTCCGCCCTGGCTCCTGAGCTGCTGCCAGGCAGATGCAGTTTATAGATTTTTAGCTTTTGAAGAGTCTTATATTTATCTTAGCATTCAAGTAGCACTTTCCCCGTTTCTTGGTCTTTTCTCTTTCCTGGCGGGGGGGGGGGGGGGGGGGGGTAGTCCTGATTTTCTGACGAGGCAGGCATTTCGAGGCCTAGCTTTATGAGGCTGGGGCTGGAGGCAATTTGGCATGTGTGACACGCGCTTGCTTATGCTGAGGTAACAAAAACCCACGCACTGGGAGGCCCGAGGAGCGAGAAGTGGCCTCTCACAGCTCTGGAGGCTGTGAGTCTGAGATGCTTCATCGGCGGGGTCGTTTTTGGAGGTTTCTTTCATGGGCCTGCAGGTGCTGGCTTGTCCCTGTCTCCATGTCGTTGTCTCTCTGTATGACAGGGGCCCAATGACAGTGGCCCAATCTCCCTTTCTTATAAGGATGCCAGTCATGTGGGATGAGGACCTCACTGAAGCTGATGTATCAGGATCCCGTCTTGCAGTATACTTGCTCTCTACAAGGCAAGGCATTAGAACTCAACAGATAAACTCAGGCAGTGGAGGGGAGTCTAAATTCAGCCCACCATAGCACTGAACCATATATATATATATATTTTTTTAATTTAAAAAAATCTTTTGTTCATTTATTTATTTATTTATTTGGCAAAGGGTCTCACTACTCAGCTCGCACTCGTGGAGATCCTCTTGTCTCAGCCTCTCCAGCACTGGGATTACCAGCATGTACCACCACACCCGGTTTGGAGGCCGGAACGGCATGTGGTACCGGCATGCAGTACTGGGGAACGAACCCGGGTTCTTGCGTTTGCCAGGCAGGCGCTTAGACCGCTGAGCTATCTCCCCAGCCCCTGCCCCATATTTTTTCAAGTGTCATCCTCCCACGTACTCTACTAAAGGAGACCCAGCCAATGAGGATCTGCTTTTCTTTGTGCTTCCCACTATGTTGAGGTTTAGCGTTAAAGCGTCCCTCTAAAGTCTCATCTGAGGGCCGGGGAGATGGCTCAGTGGAATAAGCACTTGCCTGGCAAGCGCAAGGGCCTGAGTTCAATCCCCGGTTCGTCCGGCTAGATGGGCCGGGTTGGAGCTGCGTCACTGAGCACGTGACCCGGAGGGCTGTGTTCTGGTCTCTGGCTCCTCCCGCCTTTCTGCCAGGCTCTTCCACCACGTCATTCTACCCTGGAGCCAGCTAACCCATGAGCTGAAAATGTGAAGGAAAATAAACCTCTCCTCTTTCTCCTCTGTTATAAATATTGGGTATTTTGTCCCAGATGAGAAAATGACCACAGCTTACCGTTTTCAGCTCTCGTTAGCCTCCTGCCTGGTCAGGCTGAGGAAGCAGGATGGAACCAGGTAGAATAAAGTTGGAATGTTACTCCGATAGCAGGCAACCAGGAGGAAGTCTGAGGGGTTTGGGTGTGATTGTGTGAGACCCCAGGGCAGGTATCCAGCCTCAGTTAATGAAAGGAAAGGGTGACCCAGGCTCTCCACTCTCACCGTCCCTGACACGGTGGGCTCCAGCATCTCTGGGGAGATTAGTATGACTCCATACTTGGATGTGCAGAAGTGCTGTCCTCCTGAACATGTTTTCTTGCTCTTGTCACCAAAAAGTACTACAAACTGGGTGGCTGCCAAAAAATGGTTGGAAATGTATTCTCTCCCAGTCCTGGAGGGTAGAAGTCCGAGTCTAGCCTCTAGAGGCTTGAGGGGAGGACGGATCCTTCTTTTGCTTTGCTGACTGTGGCTGCTGTCAGTCCCTGGCTTGGGGCTCCATCACTGTAGTTGCTACTGCTGTTGTATGTCTTCCCTATGTGGGTATCTGTTGTTTTTGTTTTGTTTTAGCTTTTTTGTATTTTAGGGAAGGGTATATAGGGTGTTCAGGGTCTCGCTACTAGATTGGACTCATAGTGATCCCCCTGTTTACAGGCACGTGCCACCACACCCAGTCTTAGTTGCCATCTCTGCGCGCCCTGGGAGCGGGGCCGGCTTGGCAGGCCCGGGGATCGAACCCCGGCCCCTGCGCCTACTTGCAGGTGCTTTAATCTGCTGAGCTATTTAGCCGGCCTTCTTGTGTTCCTGTGTATGTCCCACACTCTTCTTTCACTGCTAAAGGCACTGATCATTGGATTGGGAGCCCATCTTAATCCAGTAGGTCCACTGTTTTCCTGTGACTGGGGATTGATCCCAAGGTCTTCCAAATGGGCTATAGTCTCAGGCCTTATTGCAGTTTCTGTTCTGAGACAGGATCCAGGCTGCCCAGGCTGTGCTCAGGCTTACCTGTCCTCCTGCCTCAGTCTCCCAGAGTGCTGGGACTGTAGGCTTGAGCCAGCATGCTTTGCTTTTTATAAAAAATTTTTCAAAAGCTTTAAGCTTTCTGTTTATTTAACAAATATTAAATATATATATATAAATATATATGGTACAGTGTGATGTTTTAATATATATTATAGAATGATTCAATCAAGCTAATTAACATATCTTACTTTGCATCCTTGTTATTTTGTGTCAAGTGTGAACATGCACAATCTCCTCTTGGAGATTTTGAAATATACATTATATTATGATTACCTGTACTCACCAAGCTGCTCAGATCTCAAAAACTTAGTCTTCCTAACAGAAACTTTCTGCTCTTCGACTACTTCTTACCTCATTAAATGTGCAAATAGCCAGCTTCCAAGTTAAGGTCACACTCTGAGGTTCCGGGCAGATGTGCATTTTGGGGCGATGTAACTCTACCCGGTGCGTTGGCCAACTCAATTCTCTGATTGCTCCATGAGCAGGATTTGGCAGCTTCGTGTGAACAGGGGTATTTGGTGAGATGGAGGAATAGAGACCTGCAGAGCTGGAGGCAGAGAAAGACAGAGAGAAAAGAACAGGAAATCGGAGGAGACAGATCCTGACCGCGATAAAAGCCCGTTCAGTTCATCTGCAGCCTTGAAGCAGCTGCTGAGGGCCTTGTATTCATTAAATGTCTACTCAAGAGTTAGGGGTGCTGAGGACTTACGGATGCTGTCTACTTATGCAAAATTTAGCAGTTGCTTGGTTAGCAGGTGCTGTTATATTTATAAGAGTTCTGACACATTGATTTCAGCTCGTTGAGACCATCGTAAAAGAGGAAATGTGTTGTTAATGTGTTTTTGGGAAACCACAGATGAGGGGCCCGGGAGGTAGGATATTCTGCCAGCCTTTTATTACTCAAAAATTTAAGAGGCTAGTCCCAGAGCTAGGCAGCCTGCTCACTTTTCTTATCGTTTTGTTTTGTTTTGTTTCGCAGAAGCTCTTTAAGCTGGGGAAGCACAGGGGGGCACTTAGTACTTAGCATCTTTAGGTGTCCGCTCTATTTATTCTCTTTGAGTGTGCGTTTTCCCTTCCTTGTGCCCGGTGTTGAAAGTGCCTGGTAAGGAACGGAGACTGAGTGAAACACAGGCAGCCTTGGAGAGGGTAGGGATTATGGGGGCGGTGCGAATGGGATTAGAGTAGATTCTAGACTGTTCTTTCTTCTGCGAATACATTTCCCTTCTTGCGATCAAAGTACCTAAAAACTAAGTCAGTTGTCTCAAGGAAGTACATTTTTAAGGGTTGTAGCACTTTGGACCTAGATGTTTAGCGTCCTGCCAGTGCCAACCGGGTTGGCCCATTGGGTGTTGAAGGCTTAAAACACGATTCTTGACTGCTCCCGTATCCAGAACTCATCCTGTACCTGTTGGGAATGTGGAGAGGCCTGTGATGCTGTCATAACTCAAAAGGGCCAGGCAGGAACCTCTGGAGTCTTCCCAGAGTGTAGCTTGCCTGGCAGCTCACACTCACAGTCCTCAGCACCCCTCTGGGAAGATCAACAGCCAGCCTTAGTGAAGATCACGTGTGTTGCCTCCAGGGTGGAAGACTGTGTCACACACCTGAAAACAGGAGATACTTACTCTGGAAGAGATTCACATCTCTGGGGGAAATAAGCACTGCTCAACAGTCTGTCAACCACCACCAATCTTAGAAATGGGTCCCAAACATCTCTTGGGAGCTCGCCAGACCAGAGCTTGGTGCTGCTGGGCCACTAGCTCTTCCTGTGTCTTCGAGGGCCACCAGCATCATGCTGACTGCCATAAGCCTTCTACCCTCTGCCCGCCTCCAGCCCAAATGTGGACACAAGCTGTGCTCCTCTGAGGCCAGCTGTGAAGGAACAAAGGAATAGCCAAGAAGAATTTCAGCTGGCAATTCTTTGCGATCCTGGCCCTCTACAGCCCTAAGGACTCTCTCTGCGGAGAGTTCTTATTTGGGGTGAGGCTGGGTGCACAAGTGTTCTATGCCCAGATCCTGTCCAGGGGTATAATTTGAGGTCTAGTGTTTTCCAGATCTTCAAACCTGCCACCCCAGGGAGAGGCTCTCTCCATCACCCGGGATGAAGAAAATAAAGCCTGGGATGAGAGCCGTCTTCCAAATCCCCATTGCCTTTTCCAGGATCCTCATTTCCTACTCTGGATAATGAGAAAATTTTCTGCTTTCTTCTTTTTACAGGACTGGGGTTTGAACCAAGGTTGGTCACAGTGAGCTACCTATTTGTAGCCCTTTTATATATATATTTTTTATTTTGATGTAAGGCCTCCCTAAATTGCCCAGGCTGAACTTGAATTCACAATCCTTCTGTCTCAGCCCCCCACAGTGCTAGAATTACAGGTGTGCAATATCAGGCCCAACTGTTTTCCTTCTCTTCCCCATGAGGCATTGCTGGGGCCCATAGGCTAGATCCCTGTGGCCTCACCAGAGAAATGGCATCAAGTTCTTATCAGTTCAGCATTAGTGGGAAGCCTTAAACCACGTCAAGGTCTACTTAGTTACCTTTTCATTGCTGGGACAAAATAAATGGTACCCACCAGTTAAAGCAGGGAGTTATTTGAGCTCACACGTTGTAGAGGTTTCAGTGCATAATTTGCTGGCTCCAAGGCAGGATGATAGCCTAGCAAGACACTGTAGATTCATCACTGAATACAACTTCAGGGAAGAAACACTTTCAACTCTAATGAAACTGAAAGGGAAGTGGTACTCCCAAAGTCATTCCCAGAAGCTACTATTATCCTTATTCCAAAACCAGACAGGATCCAACTAAAAAGAACTACAGATCAATCACTTTCATGAACATAGACACAACGCCTTAAAAAGGACTCATAAAGGGAATGCACCCCATCATCAAGAGTACGCATCATGACCCAGTAGGCTCTCAAGCAAGGAAAAGAAAAATCACACAGTCATCTCAATAGGTACAGAAAACATCTTTGGCAGAACTCAGCATTCAGGGCTGGGGATTTGGCTCAGCGGCACAAGGGCCTGCTTGGCGAGTACAAGGTCCTGAGTTCAATTCCCAGTACCAAAAACATTCATTCATGATTTTAAAAAGTCACTAAGGAAAGTAGGTATGGGAGCACTTTATGTCCATCTGATAAATGCCATTCGTGCTGACTCCACCACCAACGTCATATTAAGTGGGAAAAAGCTGAAAGCGTTCCCTGTATCATAAGGAATAAGACAGAAATCCATGATCAAAAAAAAGAAAAAAAAATTCATTACCACTCTAGTTAGGTATGGAACTTGCATCAATAATGAGAGCAACTGAGA
>NW_004524609.1:12427588-12429522 GCF_000260255.1 Octodon degus | reverse complement strand
TTATTGAATACTGCTAATGAACTCACCCACAAAGAATTTAAGAAAACAGTATCACTCACAGTAGCACCCAGGAAAATCAAATACTTAGGGAATGATGTAAACTAAGAAGTGAAAGACCCTCTCCAATGAACACTATAGTATTCTGAGGAGGGACATCATAAAGAACATAACATGGAAAGATATCTTCTGTTCCTGGATAGGCAGAACCAACATAAATGTAATGGCTGTACTTCCAAAACTGATATACAGATTTAATGAATCCAAATAAAAATGCTAACACATTCCTTACAGAGCTAGAAAGAAATTCTAAAATTTATATATGGAATGAAGAGAGATGCAGAATAGCAAAAGCAACCCAGGGAAACAGCAAAGAAGGGAACAGTATAACTCTAAACTTCAAGTTGCACTACAAAGCTGTCTTTTTGTGGTGCAGGAGTAGCTTAAAAGCACAGTGTAGTGGTAGCATGAAATCAGACATATAGGGGCCAGGGAGATAGCTGGGCAGTCTAAGTGCCTGCCTGGCAAGCGCAAGGATCCGGGTTCAATCCCCGGTAGTGCATAGCATGCTGGCCCGTGCTGAGCTGACCACTGAAACCAGGCATGGTGGTTCACGCCTGTAATCCCATTGCTGGGGAGGCTGAGAAGGAGGGTCACTACAAGTCTGAGCTGTGTAGTGAGACCCTGTACTAGATAAATAAGTAATTGAAAAATAAAGTCAAAAAAGAACCAACATATAGGTGAGTGGGACACAATAAAGAATGAAGAAACAATCCTAGACATTCACCCATCTGATCTTTGACAAGAGAGCTAAAAACACAGGCAGGAGGAACAATAGCTCCTTTGATAAATGGTGCTAGAAAAATTACTTGTGGAAGGTTGAATCTAGACTCATGTTTTTCACCATGTACTAAAGTAAAAATGAATTAAATGTCTGAAAACAAAAACACTTAATCTGCTAGGAGACACAGTGGGTAAAACTGTTGAAGACATAGGTGTAGGGAGGAACTTTCTGAACTGAGTTCTGATCGCATAATAAATAACATGACAAATCAAGAAATGAGATCCTATCAAAATAAATAGGCTCACAGCAAAGAGAACAGTGAACAAAAATCAAGAGACAGCCTACAAAATGGGAAAAGCTTTTTGCCAGGTGTTCCTCAGACACAGTAGTAATAATATCAAGAACATGTAAACTCCTAAAGTTAGACTCCTCCAAATGAAAGACCCAGTCAAACAACGAGCAACTGAGATGAATAGACCCTCCTCAGAAGTACAAATGACCAATCAATTTTGAAAAATGATCAATACCTGTAGCCATTAAAGAAAAGGAAATGAAAACCCTGACATTCCATCTTAGCCCAGAGAGATGTGAAGAAGTTGGGTCATAACATACACTGGCAAGACTGCAGGGGAAAAGGAACCCTTGTACACCATTGGTGGGGATGTAAATTAGTACAACCATAGTGGAAAGCAGCACAGAGATTCCTCAGAAACCTAAAACTAGAAATTCCATTCAACCCTGCTCTTCCACTTCTAAATATCTTTCCAAAAGAGATGAAGATATCTTGTAACAGTGGCACATTGTACTCATGCTTGTGGTACCATAGTTCACGGTAGCAAAATCTTCAGATGGCCTGTGTGTTACCAACAGATGAATGAACAAAGAGAATGCGGCACTTACACACAGTGGAGTATTACTGTGCTATAAAGAAGGATTCATTTAGTCATTTGTAGGAAAATGGATGCGCCGTGAGACCTTAATGTTAAGTGAACTATATCAGACACATACATTTAAATAGCACATGATTTCTTTTATGTGAGAAACCCAGAATATGAATCAGTTAAAGAGCAAATTAAAAGGCAGATAATAGGAAACAGGGAGATTAGATCTTTGGTAAAGGGGAGGAGAGAGGAAGTGGCTGATAATAAAAAAA
>NW_004524609.1:12423963-12427153 GCF_000260255.1 Octodon degus | reverse complement strand
GACAGTCCCTTCAGCTGTTCTTTGCAGTGAACCTCAGCCCACCGTGTTGAGCACCTCGTGGCAGCTTGGGAGCTATTCTCTGCTACCCTTAGTTGGACCCCTCCGTGTAGCTTTTGAGTCTGTTTTCTTTTGCTTGTCAGCATGCATCTGAGAGCCCATCACAGAGCTGTGAACGTTAGTAGTTGTTCCTTTGAATGGCTGAGCCGTATTCCATTTCAGGGATTATACCACGTTATTGGTTCGTGCTCAAACCGAAAGGCATCTGGGCTGCTTTCAAGTTTGGAGCAATGGTAAATAAGACTGCTGTATGTGTTTGCCGCCGGTGTGGTGTAAACATAGGTTTTCCTTTCTCCTGGGTAAATACTTAAGAGCGGGATCTCTGGGCTGTGGGATAAATGTATGCTTAGCTCTATAGGAAACCTCCAAACTGCTTTCCAAAATGCCTGGGTGGTTCTTAAGCCCCAGCTGAGTTCTGGCTGCTTTGCATCCTTGCCAGCCCTCCCAGCATCAGCCTTTTGTTTGTTTTTAAACTGTAGCCATTCTAATGAGCACGATGGTCTCTTGTGACTTGAATCTGCACTGCCCTAGTGCCTGGTGGCGGTTACCATCTTTTCCCGTGCTCATTTGCCATCTGCACATCTTCTTTGGTGTCAGGATCTTTTGCCTATTTTTAAAAAATGTTTGTGTCTCTATTGTAGATCTGGAAGAGTTCTTTGTAAATATTCTGGGTGCAAATCTTTGTCAGATACAAAAGGTTTCATTTCTCCTGTCCTGTGCTGACCTTTTTGTCATCTTAGCTTCGCCTTTGCAAAACAAAGCTTCTTGCTTTTGATGAAGTCTGATTTATCCTTCCTTTTTCTCTTACAGATTATGCTTTGGGTGTGCTCTTTGAGTCTCTTTCTTTCTTTCTTTCTTTCTTTCTTTCTTTCTTTTCTTTCTTTCTTGTATTTTAGGGAAAGATCTACAAGGTGTTCAGTAGTAAGATCAGTCTGATCTCACTACTAGATCAGACTCATAGTGATCTGCCTGTTTACAGCCTTCCAAGAGCTGAGATTACAGGCGCACGCCACCATGCCCGGTCTCAGTTGCTGTCTCAGCATGCCTCAGGGTGGGGGTGGCATGGCAGGCCTGGGCATTGAACCCCTGGCCCCTGCACCTGCTTGCAGGTGCTTTAATCCACTGAGCTATTTGGCCGGCCCTGAGTCTGTTTGCTTTGCTTAGCATCATGCATTTGCAAGGCCCTTGAGACTCCTTTGCTTAGCCCAAGCTCATCAAGATTTCCTCCTATATTAGTTAAGTTTTATAGTTTACATTTAGGTCAATGTTGTGTTTTTTGAAAATGAAGAGTTAAAATTCATGGCTCTGATTTTTTCATATGAAAGTGCAATTTCCCCAACACCATTTGTTGAAAAACAACTATTATTTCTCCACGGAATCACTTTCTGCCTTTGTAAAATTTAATGGACCATATTTATGTGGGTCTGGTTTTGAACTTTCTTTCTCATTTACTGGCTTGTATGTTTACCAAATTACCCTCTGTTGATTACTGTAGGTTTATATTAATTTTGAAATCAGATATTTGATGGGCTTCTGGAGAACTGTATTGTTGATTCTAACTCCATGAAGTTGACAGTTTAGAATCTGTTTGCCAGTACCTGTAAAAAATCCCGACGAGATTTTCACTGGGACTTCATTGAACCTGTGAATGGGTTTAGAGAAGATCAACAGCTTCACACGAACTGTTAGTTTTTCATTGTGTCAGTATGTGTCTTTCTGTTTGTTTTCTTTTCCCACCTCTCAGTGGTTTTAGGATACCTGTTCTCCACATTGTTCGATCCACACCAGCATGCAGTCTCACTTTATATAGTATCATGAACGCTACTATTTTTTAAATTTCAATTTCCAACTGCTGAGTGCAAGCATGCAGAATTGTAATTGATTTTTGTGTTGGCTTGCATCCTGCGACTTTGCTGTGGTCTTTTGTTAATGCTGAGAGATTCTTGAGCATTTTTTTTTTTTTTTCTGTATTTTAGGGAAGGGTCTACAGGGTGTTCAGGGGCTCACTACTAAATTGGACTCACAGTGATCCACCTGTTTACAGCTTCCCAAAGGCTGGGATTACAGGCACGTACCACCACACCCAGTCTCAATTGCCGTCTCAGCGCGCCCCAGGGATGGGACCGGTACGGCAGGCCTGAGATTGAACCCCTAGTCCTTATGCTTGCTTGCAGGCACTTTAATCCACTGAGCTATTTGGCCAGGCTTCTTGAGCATATTGTTGGGGAATTTATGTTTTGTATCTGTGAAAACCCGCAATTTTCCTTCCTCTTTCCATTCTGTACGCTGCTATTCCTTTTTCTCGCCCTGTTGCACTGGCTAGCACTGTGATGAGCAGTGGTAGACAGCTGCTCCTGCCTTAGGTCTGATCTGAGGCGAAGCATTCAATTTTTCACTGTTCAGCAGGATGTCTCTTATCTATAGGTTTTTGGTCGATGAGAGGTTTCTACATCTGAAAAACCACTGTTTTACTCTTGAAAGTTGTCACATTGCAGTAATGTTACAGAGGTGGAATGCAAACTGCAGTCAGGTGTACTGGGCTTGGATTCTGAACTGGCCTCTCAGTAGCTGCAAAAACCTGGAAGTTACTGAGAAAACTGACTATCTCATTTTGTACAACACACACAGAATAGTGGCTGGTGAAGGGCAGGCCCTCCAGGAATGTTAGTTGTTCTGTTTGAATAATCAGTTAGAGCTAAGGGGGACTGGGTGTGGGATTCCTTTGACTCAGACTCAGGGAAACTTGCTGCAGGTAATGAAAAAGTCAGAGAGATTTTGGGTCTGGATCTGGATCTTGCAGACATCGATCAAATCTGTCTGCAGTGCTCTGAAGGTGTCCAGTAAGAGGCACAGCGCTTAGGTCTAGAGCAGTGCAGGGAGGGGGAATTCATACTGCAAGAGATGCTGTAAAGGACCAGAGCAGGGATGGGCATGCATACTGTAAGAGATGCTCTAGGCTCGGCCAGATAGCTCAGCAGATTAAAGCGCCTGCTTAGGCAGATGCAGAGACCCGGGTTTGATCCCTGGTGTGCCATGCCGACCCCACCCCCGGTGCGCACTGAGATGGCGATTGGGACTGGGCATGGTGGCATACGCCTGTAATCCCGGTGCTTGTGGGAAGCTGAAAACAGAA
>NW_004524609.1:12419859-12423798 GCF_000260255.1 Octodon degus | reverse complement strand
GCAGGGAGGGAGGATCCAAACTGTAAGAGAACAGATTGTTCTAAGATAGAAGAGGAGGCTGCTGGGCAGAGAGGCAAATCCATAAAGAATTAAAGAACACCAGTGTGTATGTATTCAAGGAAAAATATACTAAAAATAATGCAAAAATACGGAGAACTGCTGATAGAACGTATGTTTGTGCGTGGTGAAGACCACAAGGGGAGCCGCGGCAAGCGACAGCAACGTAGATTCGGGGGCCCTAGCACCCGAGTGTGTTTTGTTTTTGTCCCTCTCTCCTCTCGGCTCACGAGTAGAGCAACACCTAGAGCCAGAGAGTGGAAGTCAAAGTTGCAAGATTTGAATCATGCAGGAGGTGCAGCGCTCTGTCCCCAGAGGATTCGAGGGGCACGGGGCTTCCTGGGTGGTGAGCGAGCATTAGGCAGGGTCGCTTCACGCTCCTCTCCGAGAGTCCTTCCCTGTGACTCTTTGTAAGGCTCCTGGGCGAATGGCAGTGCACCTGGGCCCGGGCTCCCACGTCTCCTCTGTGCGGCCCACATGGGGTCACATGACAGTAAAGTCTGGGGCAGCAGGTGGACAGAAAGTGGGTTCTGGCGTACGGACTCGGGCCTTGAGCACAGAAGCGCGGCTGTAGGCTCCGAGCATCTCTCCCAGGTGATTGGGTGCAGCACAGGCAGGCTACTGGGGAGGCTCCAGGTGCCGTCCTGTAAGGCCTGTGCTTCTTCCCCGTTGTTGCCATGGTAACTTTCCCCTTCTACTCCGACATCTCCCAGCACTCCTCTACTTAGTTAACGAGGTGCCTGCGCATCTTGCCTCTTTTCTTCCGTTTCTTCATCTCTCTCTGCACCTCTCTGCTGCTGCAAACTGGTCTCCTTTCTTAGCGATTGGCTTCTCTCCGGTTCTCTTCGAGGCTGGAGACCGCTGCACTCCCCAGCACAGGCTGCTCTTGGGAGGCCCTCGTGGGTTCCATGGGCCCCGGTGGTGCCATTTTCAGCCAGCGTACAGCAGTTCCTGGTGGGAACAGTAATGGAGCAGCTCTTCTGAGGCCCTTCCTTCCCTCTCTGTCTAGAGACCTGTGCAGATAGATTCCACCCTGGAGCTCTTTCTCTCTGAAAAATTAGATTTGGGTAAAGTTCTCCTCCAGGCCTATGCTTTGGGCTAGTCTGCAGCGAAAGCCTGTTAGGCTGCAGTGCTAATTAAACTCATCTGAGTGAGCTGCCACAAGAGCCCCCGCTATGCATTTGGGGTGGAAACAATAAGCCCAGATATCCCCGAGGTTTGTTATGCGGGACAGCTTCTCCTTGAAATTATCCTTGTCAGCCAGCACCTCTGTAACAATCTGCCACCCCACCCCTTGGCCAGCTCAGCTTCAAGTTAGTCACTAACCACTTAGTATCAAAGAGCAGGCTTCTCCTGTGTCTGTCTTAGACAGGAATCAAGCTTTGCCTTATTAATTTCTTTCTTTATAGGGTCTGAGGGTCTGACATGACCCAATGAAGAGATTTTTTAATTGTGCTGTTTTCTTCCCTTTGCCACTCTGTACCTATTGGGGTTGAACAAGGTCAGTAGGGTAATGCCTCTGCGCTGGCACGGGACTGGATCCTGTCCCTGGGGCAAGACTTCAGAGCCTGTGTTGGCTAGCGATTAGGTTAAGCAGTCCTGCAGCTCAGCCAATTTCAGGTTGGGCTGGTGGAGTGAAACACTCGCAAGTGGAATGTTTAGCGGCAGGCGAGGGAACAGGACAGGCAACAGCCGGGATGTGATTGCAGTGGCTCTCCCAGAAGAGATGAGCTGCCTCGGGCTTCCCTGCTGACCTGCTGTGGGGAGTCACAAGGCTCCGTACAGAGGGCTACACAAAGGAGGGTTTGGGCATACATTGTTTCATTTCCCTGGTGCGTTGAGACAGACACATAACTTTCCTCGGGAGGGGATTCTTAATACCATCCATTAAATACCAAGATGTATCTTATTTCTTGAGCACGATGTCTTCTTTGAACCAGATGGCAATGCTCTTGCGATTTGGCTTGTAGGGTACATTGCGGAAATTTCTCAGGGCCATGATCCCCTGTGACCCCTGCCGGAAGGGTGAGGAGTGAGTCGTGTGCTATGACAATCCCAGTCTTCAATTCCTGCTTCCCTTTCTTTAAGATACAGGATTTCAGCGTCAAGCTTAAAATGTGAAATTTCAGTGTGTGAGAAATTGTAAATTAAATGAAAACACCGGCTGGACGTTGGGTACCAGGTCTTCTAATGGCATCCTGATATCTGTCTAGATGCTAGCCACTTCTTCCTCATTTGGTCTCATGTGACAACCTCCATCCTGTCATCCTCAGAACAGCTAGCTTGTTTGTTCTGTGGCATTGAGGCCACATGAGCACTAATAAAAACCACCCCTGTTGGGTCATTAGCATTTGGGGCATGACTTTTCTTTCGGTGGGAGCTTTGTTGTGTGTAGTGCTTGCTTAGCACCTTGGTGCTCAGCCACAAGGAACCTATAGCAGCACCTTGTCAGTGTGACAGTAGGTGAAAGATGCCTCAGACATTTCTGGAGGCATCCGGAGGGATATCCCTGAAGGAGCAGCTGCGCAGAGTGGACTGGGTCTCACACGGGGACTGTAGGTCCAAGAAGCGTGGATTCCAGCTGAGATTCTGCTTGTAGAGGCAATTGCTCGTGGCCAGGCTGGGTCTTCTGAGAGGTAGGAGCCCATCTGGAATGTTCTGTCTGGGCTTGGTGCCGTGCTGCTGGTGGTGCCCTGGCGAGGAAGCCCACCAGAGACACTCTCTGCAGAAAGGTGCATGTGAGCTTGCTCTGAGTGCTGTGGACCAGTGCAGCATGGTGCCTGGCACTCAGTGGCCTGGGTGAAGCCTGCTCTGTCTGGGGTCTGAAGGTGCTCTACAAGCTCCTGCTGGTCCCAGAGGCTCGCGAGCCTCTGTTCCTGTCATCTCTGCCTCACAGACGTCTCACTTTTGTGATGAACCCTGAGAGTCAGTCAGGAAGAAGGCTCTCATGCAACCAGAGGTCCTGGTTGGGGGACCCCATTGGCACAGACTGGAAGTAGGACAACAAAATTAAAAAAAGCAAACGTCAGGGATCTTCAACCTAGAAGCTCATTTTTTTCCCCCAAAGCCACAGCCCAGATTTTTTGGTTGCAAGATTCTCAGTCTTCATTTTTCTCTCCCCTACTGCCCTTTCTGGCTTCTCTCTTCTTCAGGCCCATTCGCATCTCTTATATAACTCTCTGGATGCAACTTTTTTGCCACTGTATTCTATTCTGAGAGCTCAGAATGAGTGTAGTGTTACAGCTTGTCTCACATGGTTCCTGAAGGCACGTGTGTTCAGAAGGTGGCTGGATCCTGGGACTTCCATGGATTTGTCCACGGTGAGTCCCGCCACTGAATGTACACTGAGGAGGCACAGCCGGGCCGCAGGTGCTTCCTGGGGGTGTAACGTGGATGATGCATTAGTGCCCTGGCCCCTCCCCTCTGTCTACTTCCTCGCCACTGAGGGGTGCATAGCTTTCCTTGGCCCACTGCCCATGGACTGAGCCTGCACACCCAGATGAGCCTTTCCTCCTTTAAATTGTGTGTAGCACAAATACTGTCCCACCTGTGGGAAAGTTGCTAAGAGACAGGAATGAATGCCAGACTACTCCTGTTCACTGTTTGCCGGCCACATATCTGGTGGGATCAGATCAGGTTCACCATTACTGGGATTCACCATTTCTTTCTTTGTCAATGGAACTTTCACATTGTTTTCTCTAGCCGTTCGTTCGTTCATTCTCATTCATTCATTCATTCATTCATTCATTCATTCTTCAAGCCAAACAAACACTACTTGACTTAATCTGATGAGTGAACTTGGCCTCTGCTGTCCTACTGTCACAGAGAAACAGACACCTCAAATAAACAATTGTATAGTAATTATTTATTTTTTTATTTTTT
>NW_004524609.1:12410994-12414587 GCF_000260255.1 Octodon degus | reverse complement strand
GGGAGGGGTGGGGCAGGTAGGGCCAATTGTATAGTAATTAATCACAAATAGTGTACTACAATTTTAATGCTCAATTTCTTTTGTAGTCTTCAGAGTATTTACAGTGGTCTAGAAAAGAATCCAAACATCAGGCCTAGCAGATAGCTCAGCGGCTTGAAGCATCTGCTCAGGCAGACGCAGGGACCAGGGTTCAATCCCCCGCCTGCTGTGCTGGCCCCACCCCTGGCGTGTGCTGAGGTAGGACTAAGCCTGGGTGTGGTGGTTTGTGTCTGTGATCTCAGCGCTTGGGAGGCTGAAAACAGGAGAATCACTATGAGTCTTATCTGTATAGTCAGACCCTGTACTAAATATATTTAAAAAAAAAAATCCAATCATTAGGCATGGGGTTGTGTACTTAGCAGGAATTGTATCATTCTTTCTGGGCCCAGCGGCATCGTCTGCTCACATGAAATGTGTCCTTACTGAGAGTCAGGTGGTTTTATTTCTTGTCAGCCCACGTGCCTCGGCTTACGGTAGGAGGCTCACGATTGTGCCGCAGCTGCTCCTTTCTCACAGATGTCCCCATGTGTGAAGGGGGAACGTGGGTTTCCCAGGATGGATGTGCAGCTGCAGGCGTGTGATGTTGACGTAGTTGCTCGGAATACTGTGGAATGTAGGCAGCGAAATGACTTCCTGATTTCTCAGGTGACCTGAGCTGTGTGCTTTCGCTCCTGCAGGGTGCTAGGCTGCCGTGCATGGGAGGCACTCTCCTTCTGCTGGTGGTGGTGGGGGTGGTGGGACTGGGGGTTGAACACAGGGCCTTCTCACTGAGCTTCACCCCAAGCTTTTAAAAATTATTTTAATTTTTTTATTTAATTTAATTTTTATTATGGGGATTTGTTGAGTCACTAAGTTGCCCTGGCTGTAGTCCAACTTGTGATCCTGTAGTCTGAAGTCCACACAGTGCTGTGATTCCAGGTGCACATTATCATTTTTAGTGTAGAAGAACATTGTCATAGTTTGGGGTTTGAAAGGGGAACAATACAATACAGGACACATAAAAGATTACTTATAATAGTCACCCAAGGAATCATTCACAAAAAAGAGTGCAGGAAATCTGTCCACACACTAAAGACCAAAGACTCCAGCTGAGGGCCTGGATCCCACGATAATGTCCTGGGTGAGTCCAGCTGAGGACCTGGAGCCCGTAACAGTGCCTCCCGCAGATCCCACTGGAGCCCAGGAGCCCAGGACAATGTGTCATGCTGGCCTGTTTCAATGGATCTCTTCTGGGAAGGCCCAAAGGTCAGCGGTGGAAGCTAGAAAGTCCATGCCAGTGGGATGAAGGGTCTGTGTCAGCAGGCTGAGGGGTCTGCACTGGAGCCCGGAAGTGATGCTCAAAGGAAGAACCAGAGCTCCCCAGAAAAGTACCACAGCCATCCTCAGTGACAGTGAGGTCCCACGCCCCTCCAAGGATGAGAAAAGTTGAGTTTCCATCAGGAAAGCCAATGGGACAAGCTTCCCCATGAGACCAAGCAGTGCACCATGTTCCCCTCTGGAGACAGGAAGCGATGCTCAAGATGAGGACCAGAGCTCCCTCAAAGTGAACCATAACCATGCTCAGCGACAAAGGGGTCCCCAGCTTTTTATCCCATGAGAACAGCCGAGTTCATCAGGAAAGCCAGTGTGATAAGGACCCCAGTAGAACAGCCCAAGAGAACCAGCAGCTCCCTAACAGCCTCCTACAGCTTCTCCCGTTCTGCCTCTTGTGCACCCAGTGACAGTCCACAAGTGGCCCCCACACCCAGCACCACACTGGTTCAGTTCAGCTGGGGGTGACAAGTTGGCCACCAGTTGCTAATTTAGCATACACATAATAGTGACATGCATGTTGACAGGTGTGGGTGGCTACAGTGTGGCATTGCCCCACCTGCTGGTCTTTGCCTGTGAATGTTCACTTAGGAAACAGGTGAGCTGGTCCAGTGAAACCTTAAGGTGTACAGAATTTTGCCTTTAAACTGAAGCAGTGATGATGATGATTATTATTATTCTTATTATTATTTTGTTTATGTATTTGGTATTGGGTCTCACTATGCAGCTTGGACTTATAGTGATCCTCCTGTTTTCAGCCTCCCCAGCACTGGAATTACAGACCTGTGCCACCATGCCCGATCTTGGTGGTCAAGATCCTGGGGCTCAATGCACCCCAGGGGCTGGCCTGGCGCAGCATGTGGTGCCGGGGATCGAACCCCAGTCCCTGTGCTTGCCTAAGCAGGCGTTTAGTCCACTGAGCTATCTCACCAGCCCCAAAATAGTGTTTCTGAAGCTCGTGGGATTTCCATCCTTCATGTTGAACATCGCAAGGTCCTTGTTAGAATACACACTGGTATGTGCACACTTAAAAGCGAGGAGGTGGGCTTGGAAGTGCTTTGGTGAACGTTGTTTCAGGTCAAGGCTAGGACACCAGGCACTGCCATCGGCAAGAAGTGTTCCTTTTAAATCCAAGTGGATAGCTCAGTAGCTTAATTGCCTGCCTGGCAAGTACAAGGTCCTGAGTGCGGGGGTGCAGAAATCCCTTTTGGAGAATAAATGGTCACCAGTTAGAAAGGACTTATGCTGGCATGTAAATACATGACGGACTATGCCTGAAATACGGGAGCTGGGGCTCCCTGGAGGTGGGCAGCCTGTGGTGGTGACTGCTATGGCTGTGGTTTGAGGGGTTCTGTGAGGTTCATGTGCTGGGAGCTCAGAGCCCAGCGTGACAGTATTGTGGTGGGGAAAGCTCTAGGAGGCAGAGTTGAGGGGCTGGGAGATAGCTCAGTTGTTTAAGCACCTGCCTGGAAGGCGCAAGGACCCAGGTTCAAAACCCAGTACCACATGCCGTGCTATCCCTGGAACCCTGGGCAAGCCATGCTGGCCACCGAAACCAGGCGTGGTGGCCCATGGTTGTAATCCCAGGGCTGGGGAGGCTGAGACAGGAGGATCACCATGAGTATGAGCTGTACAGTGAGACCCTGTACCAAAAAAAAAGAGGCAGGATCAAGATATTGCCCTTGGGAAGGACCAGTGCTGGTCTCAGGAGTCAGTTAATCCTTCAGAGATAGCAACCGTTCTAAGCAGGGTCACCCATGCCCCTGCTTGTGGCTGATTCCTCTTCTGGTTCTTTGCCATGTTTTGGGACCAAGCCAACAGGTTTTTACTAGAGGCCAAAAGATATGTTCACCCAATCAGGGCCTTTCAGTCTCCAAAACTGCAAATTAAGTAAAACTCTTTTCTTGATAGAGTGCCCACACTTGGATATTTTGTTATAGGAATAAAAAGTAAACTAATGTAAGGGTATTATTCCAAAGGCTTTCAAAAGTCTAATTGGTATTCTGAGGGTTGACTTACAATCAAGTTCAAGAGTGAAAGCAATCTTATCTTGTGTGTGTGTGATTGGACATCTTTTAACAATGTTCCTAAAATAATCCTCCTAAAATCATCTTCTTCCCTTGAACTTTCAAAATAATTATTCGAGGCCAGAGTGGCCTTCACTTACTTATAGCTGTTGGTTTTGGTAGGAGGAAGAGGTGCTCATGAGGCAGGCCTAGTCCCTGCTGCTGTCTTGCTAGGAC
>NW_004524609.1:12407383-12410569 GCF_000260255.1 Octodon degus | reverse complement strand
AGAGAGAGAGAGAGAGAGAGAGAGAGAGAGAGAGAGAGAGAATGAGAATATATTTGTTGTCCAAAGCATGCCTGGTTAATAAAACAGGACTGTGCTTTGGATTTTTTATTTTCTTTATTACTTTCACTGTTAGATGACTCACCAAGATGATGGAATTTACTCAAAATTTCAAGAAGCATTTAGATAGAGAAAACTGTGCTCTCAGCTGCCTTCCCAGGAAAGATGGGGATTGAAAGCCCTGAGGTTTCACGTGGGACTCCAGGCATATTCTTTTCATTCAATTGCAAGCAGCCAAGTGTTTCAGCCTTGACCTCATTTATCTGAGTATAACAGGCTGTATGAGTTAATATTGCCTTATAACAAGCAACTCTCAACTTGCAGTGGTTCCTAATCAGTAAGCTTTATTTTGCTTTTGAATAATGTGCAAGCTTTAGACTGGCTCTGTCTCTGCTCCATTTCTTTGCTTCTTCTGGATCCCAGGCTCCAGACATGGCTTCTGTGAAAGACCTGCTAAGTGTCGTGGTGGAGCGGAAGGATAAAACACCTGGTAGAGGTTTGCTGGCACATACTTGTAGCATGCTTGTAGTCCCAGAACTCTGGGAGGAAGATCACACCAGTCCGGGCAATTTGCAATTTACTTCTTTCTTTCTTTCTTTCTTTCTTTCTTTCTTTCTTTCTTTCTTTCTTTCTTTCTTTCTTTCTTTCGGTAATGTATTTGGTTGTTACAGGGTCTCACCACACAGCACAGACTCATAGTGATCCTCCTGTTTTCAGCCTCCCCAACGCTGGGATTACAGGTGTGCACCATTATGCCTGGATTCTGTGGCTGGCTCAGCACACCCTGGTGGTGGGGCTGGTGTGGCATGTGGTGCCAGGGATCGAACCAAGGTCTTTGTGCTTGCCTAAGCAGGTGCTTTAGTCTGCTGAGCTATCTTGCCAGCCCACAATTTACAGTTTAACAGGACCATGTCTCTACTAGGGAGGTGGCCCAGGTTGAAGGCTCTGGGTTCAATCTCCAGAATTATAGTAGCAGTAGAGACCTGTAGTTGGATTTGCATGGCTGTGCTGTGTTCACATCCACTTATAGTCTATTGCCTGAGAAATCACACAGCAAAGCCTGCTACTGTGCAGGGAATATACTTGGCTCCCAAGAAGCCCTGCGAGTCCCAGTGTGGTTTCTCCTTGAAAGGAAGGCATGGATAAGCACGATATAGTTCAATACAGTTTTACCTGTTAATCACAAATGATTACTTTTTTTCCATTGGCCCCAGGCAGCTGCCAAGTCCAGCGCTGACCATGGCCAGGAAAGTGAAGGGGACCTCATGTCTATATAATTCTAAGTCACTATGTGGGGTACGGCATCCATGCAGTCCTTAGAATAAAAGTCCAGGAGGCCACTGTTTGGACTAAGCTCCTGCTCTGGTCCCCAACATACCAGGCTAAAAATCAAAATGGAGTTACTCATGTTAAAGGTCAATGACATCAAGCAGAAACTAGGTTGCTTGTCTGACATTCGGAGGAACTGAGGCTAGTGAGAGAACGCCCACATCTCCTTTGGCATGACTGCAAGATTTCCCTCCACCTTAATCCCTATGTAGAAAAGGTAACCTAATGTTAACCAGCCAGCTATTTTCAGCCTTTTCCTGGATACAGAGCCATGCTTCTATGTTAGCTCCTAGAAATATTTATTTTATTTGATGGAATGAAATGTTTCTTGATCCTACAATGAAAATGAAGCCGGCGAAGGTCTTCAGCTTATTGTACTCTTATCCTTTGATGCAGCAGAGAGGAGGGTGGGAGAATGGTGAAGGTTCTACCCCATCGCCAGACCTGTTCAGTCCTACATATAAAACAAGAAGGACTGCCTGGTGACGCACAGCTCCAGATGTGCAGAATTGGGAAGAGAGACGCTTAGTATTTTCATGGGAAGCTTTCTCTGTTTGTCTCCTGGAGGTGGGCTTTCACCCGAGTTCTTTAGAATCTCCTTGAGACAGGGCGCACCCTGTGTGTGAAGGTCTCCTGGGAAAGGGTTGCATTTTCCTCCAAATCCTTTTATGCACATAGATGTTCACACAAACATCTCCACTCTAGTCTCCAGAGACTGTCTTTGATTAGTTTTGTGATAATAAGGATACATTTTAGGATTGACAAGGAATCAAACACCTTTTATTCCTAATTCCTTCCAACCCAGAGCACTGCTGGCTTTGGATCATTAAATTCCACTTAAGCAGTTGTTTATTGATGTGAGAAAGGGCTGCAGGACGGAGAAGCAGATGCTCCTTCGGATGATGAACGTGCGGCCCTCTTCCAGGCATCCGGAAGTCTGTTTGAAGTATGGCTCCAGGTACGAGCTGGGTACTTCGGTGATTATTTGATATCCAGATCTAAGTAGTTGTCTGTGTCCAAGTATCACTGCTTGTTAGATGCTCCTGCCCTGTACTTGGCCACGAGATCTGTGGCAGCCGAGCCTTGTCTGCACTGGGAGACCGTGTGCTGGTGTGGAGGTGCTCAAAGAGACCTGGTTTGGATTTTTCTTGGAATTCGGCCAACGTTCCCCTAATTCTAGTTTAATATCTATAATAATACTCTTTCAGTAGGACTCGGGTAGAATATGTAACAGGACGAACACAGTGCTTGACATCCATGTGGTTTAAGAGGTTGGCGGGGGGGGGGGTGAGTTGAGGCCATGTCAAATAAACCCTTGGAGGTCACAGTAAGATGCTAGCTTTTGTGCTGAGAGTTACAATAAACCACTTGGGTGTTTAAACATGGCTTGACTTAGGTTTTCAGAGGATCACCGTGGCTGTTGTGGGAAGTTCATAGGAGGGGAGAACATCTCCCTTCATCCTTGATGTATTTCCATTTGTCAAAAGTGGACCTGAGTTTATAAGTTGTTTACTGAGAGTATAAGAAAGAGAAGCCCTTTTGAAAGTTGCCATGAGAGCCAAACTTACTGAAACTGCTCTTTCTCCCCAAATAGAAAACAACCTAAGCCCACTTTGCAAGCTACTTCTCTCAAATGTCATTCGGGAATAGAAATTTGACAGCAGCAAATACATTCGAAGAGGTTCTTAAAGTTCATTGCAACTGGGTTTGTCCTTGTCGACTGAGTGCTCTGACGGAGGATGTCGGCCTCTGCTTGGCTTCCTGGCCCGCCACTGGGGTCAGCCAGGCTATCGGTGGCCC
>NW_004524609.1:12398315-12407253 GCF_000260255.1 Octodon degus | reverse complement strand
GTGTGTGTGTGTGTATGGCCAGCTCAGCCCAGCAGGGGGCGGGGCTGGCTGGCATGTGGTGCTGGGGATTGAACCGCGGTCCCTATGCTTTGCTAAGCTTGTTCTAAGTAGGTGCTTTAAACCACTGAGCCATCTCACCAGCCCCGCTTGACCTTTTCTTGACTTCTGGAAACAAGATCCACTTCCAGGCTCCTGTGCATCTCCAGCTGCCCATGTTTGTCCCTCTCTTCCCTTTTATGATTATGATCAAGTGGTTTGTTTGGCTGTTTTTCCGTTTTTTTCTTTTCTTTTTTTTTTTTTGGCAGGGGCCAGTTCAGCCCACCCTGGGAGTGGGCTGGCACTACTTGTAGTATTGGGGATCCAACAGAAAGTGGTCCCAGTGCTTGCCTAAGCTTGCCTAAGCAGGTGCATTAGACCGCTGAGCTATCTCACTGGCCCCTGGCTGTTTTTCTAAAATAGCTTCACTTCTCTTGTTTAGATTTGGCAGAAAAAGTCTTCAGGCCACGCTTCTTCCCTTCCCCATTATTTCAGGAGTACACCCTGATGGATGAAAAACTTTGTAACCATGTTCCAGGCTGAGTCACGTGGGGGAGCATGGAGGCATGGCTTCCATTTGGAGTATGATTTATCAGCCTAGCCAGGGAGCTTTCTCTCCTTGGGCTTCACATGTCTGTAGGATGATAACTGTTGGGTTGTACGTGTGCTGTTGCAACCCAGGTATTATATCATGCAGCTCTAAGGGAAGAGTCTTGGGATGACTGAGGGTGATCAATACTTCTTCCTTCCCTTTATCGTCCTTCTGCTGCTGGTTGTCATCCATTACAGACTTTGTTCTCATACATACCTCCTGGAGTGGGCCGGCAACCAATCCTTTAACATGTGGGCTTTGGGGGGACATTTATGACCCAAACAATGGCAATAGGTTTGTGAGGTCCAACAATTAACATAAGGGAAAATAAGCTGGAAAAGGCACCTACGTATGACTCCTTACAACTGTAGGGATTGGTTAGAGTTTGGTTTTCTGTCCTCATTCCACATTGCTCAATAGGTCATCTGTTAAATTCCTAGGTATGACAAAGGGTGAGAGAAGACATGGGACTACAGTGGAGGTGGGGAACCTGTTTGTTGTTTTAGTTTAAGAAGATACATTGGCTGTCAAGCAGGAGCATTTGGTGTTTAATAAACTTTGGAGTTTTCACTGACTTGAGGCTCTTATGTCAAGATAAAGATACCAAGTCCTTCACAGGGCCTGGCGCCCCCGTGAGCTCAGCTTGATAAGTGCTCAGTGGTCTTTTGGTTCTGCATCCACAGATGACAGTGTTGGTGAGGCCAGGCCTGCAGATGCCCTCAGGTTTGTCCCAATCTTTGGCCACCTATGGTACTTGCATCATCATCTAGTCGGAGACCTTCCTGGTGTAGGTAGATGATAGTTAAAGAGGAGACAGGAGACCAGCCAGAAGGACCTGCTCAAGAATGTCTCCTGGAGAAGAGAGGGCTGCTGTCTGGCTTGATGACTGTGACCTGCTAGCTGTAACTCAGTGGTGCCTGAGTGGGGTCATAGGTGCACATCGTGGTGCCTCATGGATGTCTCAGTGAGAGATCTCGGGCAGCATAGAGGGTGAAGAAGATGACTCAGAGACAAGACTTAATTCAGTCACCAAGAGGCTCGGGGTACGTATCATGAACAGGAAACACCCAGGCATTAGAGAGACTGGAGGAGAAAAGACTACATGTCTTTGAAATGAAACCCTTTGGCCTTCAGTTAGACTATCTATGTAAGGGGGGGAAAAAAGAGCAGGAAAAAGTAGCTTTGGTAAGAAGCTGCCACAAGGCTCAGCAAGTTTTCCTAGGGAAAGGGGGAAGACAATGGCCAGACACGACATGCTTCACTAATCTATACTTCCTGCCTAAGAATTAGATTTTCACATAGCCTGTACGCTTTTGACCCCACAGTTTAATTATTCACTCTTCATAGAGCCTATGTGCTTTCGTCCTGCAGTTTAATAACCATCTCTTCCCTGGCCAAGTCCCCCTACATGAACATTGTTCCTTTGTGCTCATCTTAATAAAGAGTCTCAGGAGTAGTTCAGGATGTCCACAGCCCACCTTCAAAGCCTTGCAAAATGTAAGGCTAACAAGATCTTATTCTAGAGTGTTCTGCAGCTTTCTTTCTAGCCATCTTTCCACATTTGCCTACTTTGTAGAGTCCTACAAATTGCTGTCTGGTTGTGCAGGTCTTTCCACAGTGAGGTGTCCCTGAGAACTGGGGTGCCTCACTGCACCTCATTTGCCCGGAGGCCCCCAAATGAGCTCTTCTGTTCCCTTCCAGCCATTTTTAGGTGGAAGCCTTCCCTCTGTATTCACAGCCCAAACACAGTATCTGGCACCTGACAGGCCCTGAGCAAGTGCTGGTGAAGAGAAGGGCTAGAGGGCTGCTTCCAGAAGGTGTGCGTGGGAGGTGTCACTCCTGGGACTCTGCAGCTGGTAGGTAGTGGGAAGTGTAAGGACTGGCTCAGGGATCACATTGAGGACATGAAACTCGAGGGGTAGATTGCTCTCTATCTGCTCACTGAGGACAACAGGGTAGGCAGCCCCTGGCAAACGGTGACGTTCATGCTGTCCCTTGCTTGTCTTATCCTTTCCAACTTCCTCGCACTCTTGAATTTGCAGATGTCTTAAGAAGTGTGTCAGCCCCATGACAATGTTGATTAAATATGAAGTCTCCTTGGCTGTGAGGTGTATGGCTCTTCCGCACTTGAGAGACAGAGTGCCTGCTAGTGGAGCTCAGTCTGTTTTGGAATGTTTAATTAATTGATTGGTGGGCTGTCCATGAAAGGAGGCACAGAAGAAATGAGGGAGCTTGCAGGGTGGGTTCCTTTCTGGTAAGCAGAAAACCAGGATACTTGGATTCTGGAGGCCACAGGACATGGCTGGGGACTATCCTTTGAATTTGACTCCCGGACCACATCTGGCTGTTGGAGGGAGAAGGGAAAGAGAGGAAGTTCCTAAACTAGAGAGAAGCAGGGTGTAGACTGGGTGGTCCCAGGACAGTGGCATCCTAGAGAAGTGACTACAGTGCCCACCTGCTGTGTGGTGACAGCTGTACATGGCTGCCTCCAATTTATGACTCTCAAAGAAGGGAACTAGAAAAGGCTTGGAAGGTCCCGATGTGGTAGGATATTGGTGGCTCTCGAGGTTGACCCTCAAGACTCTCAGATATGGGCTGACCAGATAGCTCAGCAGACTAAAGTGCCATCGAGACTGGGCATGGTGGTGCGTGCCTGTAATCCCAGCACCTGGGAGGCTGAAAGCTGAAGAATCACTACGAGATCCATGCAGTGAGACCCTGTAGACACTGTAGACCGTGTACTAAACACATTTTTTTTTTTTAAAAAAAAAGGCTCTCTGAAATACTCAGAGGCTGGACTTCAAAGTCTCCAGCAGGGTAGCTCAGTCAGTGTGGCCAGAGTCACGGACATGTGGTCATATACTGTATATGTTTGAGGTGACTGAGTGGTGGTTTCTGATCTCTGTTTCCTTCCCAGTTATAAAGTTGAAGTTTGTGTGTTTGCATATGTGCATGTATGTTTGTGTGTGCTCACATGGATGATGAGCATGCTTGTATGTATGCATTTGCATTTCATGGACTGTGATTCTCCCCAACATCATGTTAAGAGCATGTCAGCACTTGGAGCAGGCTCAGTGTTTGTCAGAGCAGAAATTCACATCATTTTGAAAGACACACAGCTCCCGCATGCATTCCCTTCTTGGAAAATGAGAGACCAGATCTCCTCTGTGTGCTTTAATCCTCCTGGAGAGGGGCAGATGTGTGGATGTGTGTTTCAGCAGACAGCACTAGACTTTGGCATATGGTTGTGTGGGTGTAGGTGGCTTGTTCCTGTGTACACGAAGAGAAAGTGCAGGGTTCTGAAAAATGTCTACTTAGCAAACTTTCAGAAAAGTGGATGTAGGGATATTTCGGTGAAAGCAGTCAGAAAGGTGTGAATGCTGGGTGTTAGCTGCTCCCGGCTGACAGTGCTCAGGACCATCTGGGCCCCCTGGCGTGTGGGTTCTGTCAGGTCAGCTCTGATCTTGCTCACCGCCCGGATTAGCAGGGTGCTAGCATGTGAGGGCAATGAATTATGACAGGGAGCCTGGAATGGCTGGTGGAGGGAGGGAGGGAAGGGGTGGGGAATCTCATTTGTACCCCCAGGAACTTATTGCATGTCGGAGACAGCATGGAAAGGCCAGGAGCACTGAAAGGAGAATCTATGACTTACGTTTTCCAAGGAAATGGGGGATGGCACACCCCCTTCCCCACTCCTGAGACACTGCCTGACAACAACATATAGGAGGGGAGGTTGATTTGACTCAGTGTCAGGAGACTCAGTTCATAGTCAGTTGCCCCAAGGCATGAATATCATGGTGGAAGGGTGTGCAGGGGAAGAAGGGCTTAGTTCATGTTGGCCAGGAAGGGTGGGGGACTGTGCCAGAGAGGAAAGGGCCAGGGACCAGAGGTATTACCCAAGGCCACCCCTCTATAACCCATGAGTCACATCCAGGAGGGTCCTCCTCTAATCCTCTGAGTAGATCCCCAAGCCAAACAAGTTGATGCTTCACCCTAACTACTACAGCACACCAGGCAAGAACAAAAGAAAACTCCCAAGAGGCAAAGTACAGGACTGAGAGGAAACTTAGGCCCATAGCCTTCCTGGAAGTTTACTCAGAAGGAACAGGATCTGGTGGGGGAAGGGGTTGCAGCTGGAGATGACTCCAGTAGCTCTGGGGAGTAGGGCTGTCCCCGGCCAACTGCTGTCCAGCCTTGAGTAGATTGAGGGCAGGGGAAGCAGGATTTGATAAAAGAGATGACTTGTAAGTGAGACTCGCCCTCCCAAGAATCTTCACTCTTTTCACTGCCTTTGGGAATTAGGTGGCCCTGTTAGGGGTAAGTCCCTCCGCCCCCGCTCTACAAGGCCCCACAAAAGTTAAAACTTCATAAGATACAGAAAGTAAAATACATGACTATTGTACTGGATGGGGGTGATGGGAGGGTCCCCAGGTTGGGGGCAGTGAAGTTGACCTGAAAGCTCAGGCCAGGACAGCAAAACATCCAGAATAAAAAATCAGCAAACACAACTCCACTACTAAGAACACAAGGAAAATGCCTGAAAGGGCAAAACCCTAACTCAGACCCACCAGGAACCAAAAATTCACCCATTCTCACTTGTATAGATGGATTTCTTTTTTTCTTGGCATCTACATATTTTAATTTTCCACTGTGAATCTTCAAACTTTTTGACATTCAAAAATTTCCCTCATCCATGAGAACTGGAGGCATTCAAAGAATGTGGAATAGAAGATTATGTGGCTTTTCTTTTTTCCTTTTTATGTATTTGGTACAGCGTCTCACTATGCAGCTTGAACTCATAGTGATCCTTCTGTTTTTGGCCTCCCCAGCTCTGGGATTATAGGTGTGAGCTACCAACCTGGACTTGGTGGCTGGCTCAGTGTGCCTAGGGGTGGGGCCAGTGTGGACTGTGGTGCTGGGGATTGAACCCCAGTTTTTGTGCTTGCCTAAGCAGGCGCTTAGTCCACTGAGCTACTTTTCTGCCAAGTTTCTTGGTTCTTCTAGGTTCCTGGTTCCTGGAGAAACAGTACACGACACCAGTATCCTATAGGTGGTATCAAGTTTGTGGTCCTTAACCTTGGAGCACCCTTGGGTGACAGATCCCAGGTGCTTAGTGCACACCAGAGGTGCTGACATTTGTGTTCCAGGGAGTCTAGCCCAACTTTTTACATCTTCTCACCTTTCTACTCCATGCCCATCTTTTTGGGCTGGCCTTGTGCTCACTTTGTAGCCTAGGCTGTTCTCAAACTCCCAGCGATCCTCCTGTCTCAGTCTCCCAAGTTCTGGGATTGCAAGCATGCACTGCCACACCGGGGGCCAACATGGCACGGGGGTGGGGGCAGGGATTGAACTCGGGACCTTGCGCTTGTCGGGTAGGTGCTTATGCCTCTGAGCTATCTCCCTAGCCCAGACCCATCTTTTGGCTTTTCCTGCTCAACAGATGGAGCCGTTTCCTATTTCCAAGAGCAAACTGCACCTTCCTGAGAGGCTTTCTCCACTCACTGAAACCCCATCTTGACTTAATCTCCCTTTGCTTCCTGTCTAGCTGCCGTAGAGGAAGCCAAGCCTCCTCCATATCTATAGGATCCCTTTGTTCAGCCACCCTATTGATCTCTTTTCTGTGAGGAGCGTGCCCTGTAGTTAGCTGTGGCCTTTATTGTGTTTATGGCAGTGTGTATCCCCATGCTTTCCTTTATTCAGCGTACAAGGATTCTCAGGCCCTGCCATGAGAAGCAGTCTGTTTTGATCCCATGCCCTGTAGTTGTTTTCTTCCTGCGGCCCTCTTACATCATAGCTGACTTTCTCTAGTTTGTACCCGTATATAATACAAGCCAAGGATGTTTCGGCATTCAGAGTATAAATCAGGATTTTTTTTAGAAATAGTTGGAAATACCAGGGTGTTTTCATTCCTGCTTCTTTCTCAAGAACAACAAGAAGAGAGCTTCCTCTGTGGCAGCTAGACAGGAACATGCAACAAGATGTGAGGTCTTTTGCTTTTGCTCTCTTCCTGGAAGGGCACCTGGGAGCTCCTGGAGGTCAGCTGTGTCCCAGGGTTACTCCAGTGAGCTAATTGCCACCGAGCAGCAGGGAGAGGGAGGGCGGCAGAGCTCAGGGTCAGAGCAGCGAGACGGATGATGGATGATGACGCTCGGGCTGGGATGCACGATCCTGCTCAGGGCTGGTTACAGCTTCCGCCTTCCTCATGTCCCTGTGTGGCTTGGACAGGACCAAGTTTAGTGCTCTGCTCTGGCTAGTGCTTCTTGCCCAGTGTTCCTGTCTCAGCTCAGCATCCAAGTCCTCTGTTGCCTTGCTAAATTGCTGCTTTGCTCATGTGCTGAGCTCCTCTAACTCGACCCCCAGGATGGATGCAAATTTTATATATATACATATATAAAATTTAGTACAATGTCTACAGTGTCTCACTACTCAGACTCATAGTGATCCTCTTGTTTTCAGCCTCCCAAGCTCTGGGATTACAGGCACATGCCATCACACCAGTCTCAATCCCCATCTCAGTGCACCCTAGGGGCAGGGCTAGCACAGCTTGTGGTGCCGAGGATCGAACCCCAGCTGCTGTGCTCTGCCTAAGCAGACGCTTTAGTCCCCTGAGCTATCTGTCCAGCCCGGATGTGGTATTATTAACCACGTCCTCCTCTGATTTGAGAGCCCGGCCTTCTCTAGGTCCTACTGTTTCTTCGCTGGCTCTTAGGGTAACTGCTGCCTCAGAGTCTCCCAGTTCCTGGGGCCTGTGCTAGGGCCTCTGCAGGCATTGTGACAGCCAAACTCATAAAACCTTTCAGAAAGGATGCATCACAGATCTGAGCTGGCTGGAGGTGAAGACGTTGGGGTTGTTTGCCCAGTTGCTCATTTTTTTTTTTAAACCTAAATTAGAGGATGAACCAAGGCCTAACAGCAATGCTCCTCCTGTTGCTGGATTGCCAGCCCCCATTTCTGTGCTCTCTCTTGAGCCTCCAGCACCAATTACCTTCCACAGAGTACCCACGAATCCCAAATCGTATTAGGTAGCTGACAACTCTTTCTTGAGCGCCAGCCTTGT
This sequence comes from Octodon degus, assembly GCF_000260255.1. Lineage (NCBI taxonomy): Eukaryota > Metazoa > Chordata > Mammalia > Rodentia > Octodontidae > Octodon > Octodon degus. The sequence goes on along the minus strand of NW_004524609.1, from coordinate 12,399,568 downwards.
ATTTTCCATTGCTTATTTGAAGTGTCCAAACTGACATGTCCAGCGGACTCAACGGAGGAAAAATCAAATTTATTTCTCACTGTCCCAATCTGTCTTCCTGCATTCCCTCCATTTGGCGGTAGCTAAATGGAGCCATTAAGTATCCAAGTCAGGACCTAAATGTCACCCGTGAGTATTTTGTGTCCCATGTTCTGTGTCTTTTCAGCCTTCTTGACTTTCCTTCTTAAGCATCCCTTGAGTGCCTTCCCTTCCTCCCAGCCTCTGCCCCATTTCCTAGGCCGGCCCATGTTGTGTGGTGAGGTTGTCTGCATAACCCCTTACTAATTTGCCTACCTAGAGTCTTGTCTTCCTAGTTCTCTATACTCCTGCTTAAAATCATTCATGGGCTTCCCATCATCTCGAGACCAAGTCTCAGTCTCATTTTGGAGGTAGAGTCTCCTGCCACTGCTGCCCACGCATGCTGTGGTCCAGTCCCCTTGAATTCTTTGTCAGGCCATGAACAGGCTGAGGGCATACACGCAAGGTCCTCAGGCGGGAATGAGCTTGTGTGTTTGTTGAAAAGAAGGCTCATGCGGCTGGAGCAAAGGAGTGGATGGGAAGGTATGAGCTGAGGTTGGAAGGTGGCATGGGATACGAGTATACAGGGCCTTGTATTCTGGGAGCTGGACTCTGGGAAGGAGAAGCCATGTACAGAGCATGGGGCCAGCTCCCCTTCCTGGTGTGCAAGCCTTGTGTGGTCCGACCTGAGCACGTCCTCCAGTCAGTTTGCTCCGGTCTCGTTGGCTTTTATACTCAACAAGCGCACCAAGCGCAGTACTGTCCCCCGTGCCCCCTGCATAGCATGCAGGTCTCGTGGCCAGCTCTTCTTCACCCTCCACACATTAGCTTGCACCTCATGTTCTGCTTTTCCATGTTCCGTTAACCCTACTCAGGGGATTTGGGGTCCTACTCAGGGGATCAGCAGAAGAGCCTTCTGGATGTGTCTGGTGGGTTATGGAAGGGTGACCTTGGGCAGTACATCCGGTCCGTGGCTGTTTTCTCCCTCACACTGTCCCCTGCTCTTCCTAGTCTACATGAACTAAGGGCTTTAATGCTTTTGCCCCTCCACACCCTTCTACCATGATATTCACACCTTGGGGAAGCCAACTCTGGACTGAGTCCCCCAAACCATGAGCCAGATCAACCTGTCCTCCTATAAGCTGTGGGTGTCAGGCACTGTGTGTGGCCTAGCAATGGGATCATCTTGTTTTCTG
>NW_004524609.1:12390815-12393315 GCF_000260255.1 Octodon degus | reverse complement strand
CACATCTGCAAACCCTTTGTCAGATAAGGTCGTAGTCACAGTCGCAGGGGTTGCGATGTGTGCCTACTGGGTGCGCCATTGTTCAGCCTGCTGTATCGCTACGCTAAGCTAGTGTACTTCCTCATGCCTATTTCTCATAGATTTGTCACAACTAGTGTGTCCTTATTTACTTACATTCTTTCTCCTGGGGAATACTGGCTTTTCTGCAGTAAAGACAACCCTACAGTTTTGAGAGCTGACTTTTCCAGAAGTGGCCAACGTGTTCCCTAATGCAGCTACGCTGCCCTGTTCCACACCAGGGCCCACATTGGTGAACAAATTCTTTACATCTGAGACATCTTCTATCTTTCTAAAACAGTTCCTTCTCTGAGATGCAGAGTTCATTGGCACATCTGAGGTGTCCCAGAAGAAAAGAAAGCAAATTGCGGCCCTACTGAAACTCAGAGGGCCCCTTAGAGCACAGGAGGACTCTTCCAGCCGGTGATGGCCCAAGGTGCCCTTGGACCTTTCTGGTTGTTCGCGTCATGTCCTACCTTCCCCTTGGCATCCTCAAGACCTCGTTGGAGCCCCTGTCTGTAGGTGACACACAGACTTGTGCTAGGGGGATGCGAAGAAAGTTGAGATACTATGCCACCAAGAAGATGTCCTTGGCCAGTGGTTCCCCACTCTGAGCTCAAGGGCTTCGGATGTGTGGGTTTCTGGGCCTACAGTGCCAATCCCCTGATGCCTGGCAAAGCTCCCAGGTTTCAGACACTGGGTTCACTTCCTTTCATGGGGCCTTTCCCTTTCACCTCTCCTCCTTTGCCATTGTTCCCTCCCCAGTAGTAACTGCTCTTGGTGACTACTCATTCATAAGCTCCCTTCCTCGTAGAGGCCTCCTCTGGCTTCTCCATCTCGGAGTTCCGTGTGTCCTGCGCAGTGCCAGGCCTGTGCCTCGTGACTGGCTGGCTCTGTTCCCACAGTCCACGTTGTCCAGAGTTGGCAGAACCATTTCCAGTCAGGATCTCCAGGGTCTGGTTTTGCTCAAGGCAGAAGTGGCTTGAGGGCTCCAGTAGTTAAGTCTCCAGGTTCTGGGAGGAGACAGGATGCTGGGCCCTCAGGATACGTTACCTCTTAATTGTTAAGTCAGACAAATTTTTCTAGACAAACAAGAAGAGAAGACCAATCAAGTCCAATTACTTTGAAAAATTCAGACTGTTTTTGCCTATTTTCTTTCCCCCAACTAGTACTTCTTCAAATTTAATGGAGAAAAATATGAAGATAAAGGAGCTGGTGCTCATAGGCTGTGGGCGGTCTCATAATGTGCCCGAAGCTCAGCTCCTATAATGGCCAAGGGGAGGGGGAGGAGTGCCAGGGACAGGCTCTGGGTCTTACTTAACCCATTTCCCATTTAGAAAAGAAAAAGCGCAGCTCACTGCCAGTGTTCACTTAATTCGGGGCGATTGAGAATTACTGCATTTTGTAAATGAAAACGCCACCACTAAAACCAGAATGCTTCAAATAGAACCGTGCCTTTTATTTCCAAACTGTGTCTTTTGTTTTGCGATCGTGGAGCGATGCCAAAGATAATAAGTGAGCTATTTCATAGAAAAAACTTTGCGGGGGTAAGGTTAGGACTATAATCGATGGGTGTTCTTGGGGCAAACAGGAAACGGGGTCTCCTGAGTGTGCATTTTGAGTACCCACCAGCAACTTATTTGCAAGACCTCCCCCCAGGAGCTTTCTCCTCTGCTTGTCACCAGTCTGACTGAGGACATCGTAGTCACTGATCGAGCTCTCTGCAGCTAATGCTCACGCTTTTCAGCTGCATGTGCAGCCCACGCCTGCGTTTGTTGCTTCACAAAGTGTGCCAGTTATTCCAGGGGCGCAGCCTCGTCCCCAGCCTGCTGGCGTGCACTGGCCTTACCTTCCTTCTCCCATTTGTTCCTTCCTTCCTTTGTCTTTTAGCAGCTCTATTAGTCTCCTGGGCTGCTGTTACAAAGTATTGCCTTCTCAGCAGAAATGGTTCTTCTTAGCTGTGAAATCAAGGTGTCACCCGGCTTTGCTTCTCCTGAGGGCTCCAGGGTGGGCTCCTGCCTGGCCTCTTGTTTCCTTCAGATCCACTGGCCTTGGTGCCCTTGGCTCAGAGCTGCCTCACCCCAGTCTCTGCTCCAGCCATCCTGTGGGCTTCTCTGTGTGTGCCCTCCTCTCCTCGGAAGGACACTCTCAGCATCCACCCTGACCTGGTATGACCCCATCCTTGTGACATCCGCCAAGACCCTATTTCTGAATAAGGACACCTTTGGAGGTTTTTGGTCACCTGTGTAGAGGGGAGGCCATTTAGCCCATGATGGCCAGTACTCATGATGCCGGGCGCTGTGCCATCTGCAGGGAAGAGGTCAGTACAGAGGCAGTGTGTCCCATGCCCCAAAGCTTGCAGTCATCAGCCACATATCCAGGCCTCTCTCCTGTGCTCTGCTTCCCTAGTTCTCCTGTCCATGTGGCTGTTTCTTCTTCTTCT
>NW_004524609.1:12385496-12390655 GCF_000260255.1 Octodon degus | reverse complement strand
TCCCTGGCCCCAATGTGGCTGTTCCTATCTCTGCCACATCCAGGGTGAGTCCATACCCGCTCTGGTGATTGTGCTTGTGCTGCCGGCTCCTGCCTTCTACCCATATGGGTCTCCGACTGCCTTCGGATTTCACTGAGCCACTCCCTGACCACCTCTAGGGTGCTGTGGGCTTTCACTTCAGAACGGGGGCTGCAGGTCAGTAAGCAGAGCCAGAGAGCCAGCACAGCGAGGCCCGAGTGAGCCATTAGATGCTCCATCTCCCTAAGTCCTGGCCCTGGGTTGGGATTCCAGCCACGTATCCACTTCATCGACTTTCAGGCTTCGTACTTCTAAACCTACAATGAGCACTCTCTTTCTGTAACTTCAATTGCACCCAATTCTTCAAATTCTATCCTCCTTGCTTCTATTCTGATGGAATTTTTGGTGTGATGACCTATACTGTAATCTTCCCGGAGGACAATGTGCTTTCTTTGTGTCTCTGTTAAATGCAGGTCCACAGTACTTGGAGGCTGGGGATCTGCTTAGGAAAAGGGAGACGCTAAAAGCAAGGCCCCTCTCTGCACTCCTGGTGGTGCACGGGCTAATTGCTGCTGTTCCATAATTAGGGTTCACCTCCCTAGCACGGCGGCGACTGGAGATGCCTACGAGATGGATGCTGTCATTTGTAATACTTTAGTGCCGCTGTTGGAATGCAGGGCTTAACACATACTAAGCACCTGCTCTACCGCTGAGCTCCATTGTTCCTTGTTTTTGCATCAGAAACTACTAATACTGACTGAGAGACTCTTGCTAAGTACTCGTTCCCAGCTCCCTGCCAGTGGCATCTCCTGCCTGCTGGGCAGTGTCTCTTTGTTCTTACTCTTTACTTGCTAATCCTCAGGCCCCTGCTTAGCAGCTGGAATGGTCCAGTAAAAGTGCAAATCAGGTGCTGTTAGAGCTGAGTCCAGGACCCAAGGACAGGCTTCCAGGCCTCATGGACTTCTGGCTGCCCTCTGGCCTGGCCATTCGCTGTGATCTCCCAGCTTCCTGGCCGCCTCACTGATCACCTGGCACGTCCTCCCCCTCCTGCTCCTTTCCTCCCCAGAGCCCTTGTGTTTGCTCTTTCTTCCCACAGGGCTCATACCTCCTTCCCTTGTCCCTGCTCCAGTGACACCCTCGAGGGTCACCCAAGGAGCTTTGTGGCTGTTCCCATCCCCTTGCCCTGCTGTTTTTCCTCATGCTCACTGTGTGTCAGCTGATTGCCTATCCCCTCTCCTAAGCTGCCCATCTCACCTCTCACCGTGTGATTCCCAGGGAGAGAATAGTGCTGTCCATCATATACTGCCAGGAGCTCGTGAGAGAGTTTGGGGGGTCAACAGGGTGAGGAGCCCTGGAGCCATCAGGTCAGTCAGACTTGCCCTTCTTAAAGACTCTATCACGCCCTCCCTGAAGCAGGACTAGATACAAAGAAAAACTGGATTGGAATTTTCAAAAGCTTAAATGACTGTGATTCTTGGTTTGAAGATGACAAAGCTGGAGTAGGATTCAGTGACCAGCTCCGATTTGGGATTGGATCCCATGGGGCTCTTTCCTCACCCGCTGTCTTCACCCAGCATGAGCGTGGCACCCTTGCGGTGCTCCCTCCAATGCCCCCGGGGGCTTTGCTTATGCATCATTTCTCCTGTCAATGTTCTTACTCTTTACTTGCTAATCCTCAGGTTTAGCAACTGCCTGACTGCCTTAAACAGGTAGCACGGAGTGTTTCCTCTTCTCTTTGTCTTTTCTTCAGTTTTTACAATTATCTGGTGTGTTACAAATATTACTGAACATAGATGTGTGCTCCTCCATGAACTCTTTGAAGACTAGCAGGCTTGGTCTTTATTCATCTTCTGTGGTCTTGTGCTGGGTACAGTACTGATAAACGCTATGGAGCAATTGAAGGAGTAATTGGATCAGCCCCCAACATTGGCCCTTTGGCTTATATGATTGGCTTCTAATAGTTTGTGATAAAACTCCCTGTTAAAAAGCCATGTAAGATGAACATGAAGTTTTCATAGTGCTATAAAACAAGTTAGATTCACTGAAGATTGTTGAATGTTAAGGTAATGAATCATATGTATGCATACTAAAAACAGAGAGACAGAGAGAGAAAGAGCGTGCGAGCAAGCGAGATTTAAAAATCTTTAATAGGGCTTTGGGATTATGTGTACTTTATTAAGCACTATTTCTTTCAAAATTGGCCATTTGTGCATGATCTGTATGAGCAATTTTCATTTGACTGTAGTATTTGGTTAAATAAAATGACCCCTTTCAACCGTTCTTTGCAGAGAAGTTATTGAACATGCTCAACTGGTTTTTGCTGCCTGTAATGTTCAAATGGAATTTTCTTTTGCACCCAAAGCACCCAGTGGTGAGGACCCAATGAGAACAGCAGAGAACAGAGAAGGGAAGAGGGGAGGAGAAATGAAGAGTTTGCTGTGGACAGCAGGGACCTGGCAGGTGTTTGCCTCTCTGGAGGGGACAAGTTGGATAGATACAAACAGCTTGTTTGCCAGAGAAATTGGTCCATGAAGGCAGCTTTCAACCCTGGAGAGGGCAGCTTTCTTCACCCTGTGTTCTGACATCTCAGGACTGTATTCCAAGCCAGCTTCCCCATCCTGGAAAGTTGCTGGACCTCCCACCAGCCCATCAGCCCATTCCTTGCCATCCCACCTCATTCTCAACAAAGGGACCAGGGATTTTTCCCTCAAAATAGCCAAAGGCGCCAGCCCCGCCCCCAGGCGTGCTGAGCCACCCAGACTGGGCGTGGTGGTGCATGCCTGTAATCCCAGCGCTAGGGAGGCTGAAAACAGGAGGATCACTATGAGTCCAAGCTGCGTAGTGAGACCCTGTACCAAATACAAGAAAAGAAGAAAAGAAATAGCTGAAGAAACAACCTCCTGTTTTAGTTAACCAGTAAAGCAGAGATGTGAGTATTTGTACAGCCGTGGCAGCTGGTTTTAGAGAAATGACGGAGAGTAGTAGAAACCGCCTTTCTGAGTCTCCTGTAGCTCCAGACTCCAGACTTGGCTGCACTCATGTCAGCCCCGCCTGTGAACTTCTCCTCACTGCTGTTTCCTGTTGCCTGGCAATTGCCCAGTCATTCTGCAGGACTTAGCTGAAATGTTTCTGACTGTATGAAAGTCAGTCCCTAACTCATTCAGGCAGGAGTATTAGCTCCTTCTAGATCACCTCAACAATTGTTTCCATGAGTTGATGATTGGCATTGGTTAGTTTGCACTGTTCCCCCTCAGTTCACATACTGCTCCCACTCACTGCTTGTTTCTTCCAGTTCAGTTTCCCTATGACACCCTGTTCCTGTATCCTCAGTCTCTTGTGCTAGCAGTGGCTGAGATATGGCAGACATTCGGGAACTGTCTAGAAGGAAAACTATTTTAATCCAGGTGGTAAGAGCTGTGGCAACCTAAGAGAACTCACTTTCTCTCCAGCACTTGCTTATCCAGCTGCATGACTATCATTTGGTTCCTTTTTTTCTAGACCCAACGAGCTCTAGAATCAAGTCTTGGCTTTGTTTGTTTTTGTGGTAATGGGGACTCAACCCAACGCCTCCTATAGTTGGAAAGGGCTGTACCAATGAGATAACACCTCCAGTCTCTGAAGTCTTATTTTGATTAATATCTTCCTTAACTGAATTTTCTCATGTTTTAAGTTTTGACAACAAACTAAAGCCCCACTTCTACCCCATATTTTACCAATGAGTCTTCCAACAGTAGGCTCTCAGCCAATATAGCAAGACTGAGATTTAAGGAACAGAATATACACTACAGGTAGCCGAAGATACTTTTCCTGTCTAGAGCATCATGCTTTTGTTCAATAATATTGGATGAAATATCTTATTTTTCCCTTTTTTTTGGGGGGGGTTGTGAATAGGGCATGTTGTTTTCTTAGAACTTTGTGTATGTCTTGAGCCAGCGGGTCAGTCAACAAAGGTCACTTGGGGGAGGAGCGGGGAATTGAAGAGGGGACAAAGGACAGGAGACGTGAGAAATGGAGACAAGACAGGATTCTGATCAAGTCTCGTTTATTTAGGGGAGGTGCTGGGTATATATAGTGGAGGCATACGGAAATGACGTCGGCGGGTAAAAGGCGCAAGTAACTAGGCAAGGGGCTATGACAGGAAGTCCCACCTCTGGGGCATAGCAGGAGACTTATGGGAAATAGGTGGGGTAAGAAGAACTAGGAACTTAGCTCAGCAGTGGTAGGGGAAGAGGAAGTCAGTGTCACTAATGACGCTGATGCACCAAGAGAATTTTATAGGTCAGAGGCACTCAGGTGACCATTAAGGGCTATATGGCACGGAGTCATAATGTGGCAGATTCACAGGATTTAGAAAAAGATTCACTTGCAGTAGTATTGGAGGCCTGGAGTTATTGTGCCTCCCACATGTATAAATGATCATTTTGACAGGGGAGCACACCTCTCAGTCTGATTGGTGCAGTTTTTGAAATCAAAATCATAGCTCTCACTATAAAGATCTCCTTTTCTGTTGACTGACTTAACATAATTACCTCTTGGAGAAACTACCCTGGAAAATACCCAGAGGCTGGCATTAAGTGGCAAACTGTATTCCTTCCCTCTCTCCCTTTGGCTTGTCCTTTGGATTGAGTGTGTTGGGTAGCTGGAGTAAGACATTGGGTGGGCAGTGGCCAGGGGACGTTCTGAATTGTCTCGCTGAGCTCTTTTGACTGTGGAAATGGTGTGTGGTCTGGCTAAGTGGACCGTTTGTGGACCAATTGTACCTATACTATGCATCTTACCTAGACTATGGAAATTTATAGCACCGTTTAGCTCTGAAACCCAGAGATTCAATTTACTCTGCTGCTCCCTTAGAAAAGACAGGGCAAAACAACCTCAAATCACTGGAGAAAGAGGAGCCTCAATCTGAAAAGAACCGCGCAATATTTTCTAATCTGTTTCTCTTCATCCCTTTTCTACCTCCAGAAGGATGATTATCTTATTTTTGCCCTTTTACATCTCTCAAGAGGAGATTCTGTTTTTCTTTGATGTCTTTTCTGATCTCCAACAACTTTTTGTAATTAGAAGAGAAGGTTATACACACTTCCCTTCATGTTGCCATGGAAGCACGTTTCATCTTGTATGATTCTTGGAAAGAACCAAGA
>NW_004524609.1:12381661-12384931 GCF_000260255.1 Octodon degus | reverse complement strand
AGACAGACAGACAGACAGAGACAGAAACAGAGAGACAGAGACAGAGACAGAGAGTGAGACAGACAGAGAATGAAAATTGAAGCCAGGTAGCCATTGCTCAGTTCCAAGATCTCAGTTCTAGTGTGGGCCATTGTGTTCGTGTCCATGTCAGTCCTCAGCGTACAACAAACCCTCACAAAGTGAGCATTTCCTTCCTTTCTCAGACACTGCCCAGTGTTTGTCTGAACCCCAAACTATAACTTCCCTTGTAAGCTGGGCCCACTTCCTCCTACCTGGCCTTACTGTCTTATTTCTGGTCTTCTTCCTTCACTCATCCATTCAGTGCTGCCTTGCCTTCCAGATCTTTCCAGAGCACATCCTCTGCTACTGCGTCCTCTCCACTTTCTGGCTCAGGAGGTGCCTCCTCCTTTTCTCAGACCCTTCTGGCCACTGAGCCAGGAGGCAGCGTTCATACTGCCCTTATTTTAGCCCTCAGTTAAGAGCCTTTCCTCTCTCTGGCAGGCACACTCTTATTTTAGTCAGGGAAGGCTAACTACCATGACCAAAAGCCCTGAGAGCCCTAGCGTTCCTTGCCCAAGGAATTGTACCTGGAGAGACCAGGACACGCTGCTGCATACCCTGCCCTACGTGACCTCCTGCTGTCTTGACCCTTGAGCTCTATTAATCATCTCATTGTTTCCGAGTTCTTGGGTTTGCCACCAAGTCTGCTTTGTCTGTCTCCTAAAGAAGAAAATAAATCCGAAGAACTTTGTGAAAGAATCTTTTCATGTGCCAGGTCTAGAAGATCCTGTGTGTCTCTCCTCCTCCCCTCTCATTGGCCAGGATCAGTCACATGACTCACCCTACTGCCAGGCATGCTGGGAAATGCAGCTTCCCTGGCGGCCTAGACAAAGAGGAAGGAGAGCATCCTGGGCACACAGCAGTCCCATCACTGCTGCCAGCTTCCACTGGAGCAGTTTTCTTAGTGTCCTTGTCAGGCCACATTCCAAGCCTCATCCTCATTCAGATTTAAACTTCTGTATCTTATCCTCTGACCTCAGCATCCTGTGTTCTCATGCCCTTTGTTACTCGTCTTTCTCCAGAGACCCCCGTTGTAGGCTTTTTTTTTTTTTTTTTTTTTTTTTAATACAGTGCTCACTCCTCTCCTAGTTCTTTTCCTGCCTTTCCATTGACGCTCCGGATTGTTCTTTTCTGGAAACTTCAGTTCCCTTAGACCTTGTCCTACAACCTCAGCCTTGGGTCAGTCCTACAATGCAGCCATGGAGAGGGCTTCTGGAGTTTTTGATTGATTCCTGGTGCAATGCTGGGATTATGGGTGTGAGTGCTGCACCTACCCTGGGGCAGGCTGCCTGCATACAGGAGGAAAGTGGCTTGCTCCTGCTCCTCCTCTTTTCTCTTGCTGCTTTTGCTGTTTTCTGCCACCGTAAACTGTGGCCCTCTGCCCTGTACCACTCTGCCTGGGAGCTAGTGAGTGTGGACTGAAACCCCCACAAACAGCGTAGTTAGCATTTCCTTCCTTAATTCTGGGCATCAAGTATTTTGTCTCTGCAAGGAGAGAAAGGTAACTAAGACAAAGCCCCTCCCTGCCCAGCTGCAGTCTCCTCATCTTCAGCAAATAAAACTCCTTTTACTTTTAAGGAAAACCCACACCATGAGGAGGGGCGGCTCTCAGCCCCCACTCCCCTGGCTCCGTGTTTGTCATCTGTCACCCATGCCTCTGTCCTCCAGCCCCTGGAGATGAGGCCTCTGTCCTCTATTTATCAGCTCTTGCTTCTTCTTGGCTAGCCTCCCCTCCTTGCTCCTTCTCCATTTGTGGTCCTGGCCTGTCTTCTTCACTGCCTCCTGTCCTAGCTGTTTCATTCAGCTCATACATTTGCAAATATCTTTCCTCTGTTGCCACCTAATCCCCCACCAGTGACACCCATATTTTTATTTTATTTTTCAGCAAAAACTCCAAAAATACACATTCCACTTTAGCTGTTCTTTTCCTTCTTATCACTTTTCAACCAGTGATGGAAACTTCAAATGAAGTTGGAAACTCTGAGTCACTTCACTGAGGTCCCCAGGGCATTTGCAGTGGTTAACTGTGCTCTTCCTTCCGACCTGGAAGCATTTTCTTGATTTTCTTTTGGTATGCTTTCTCCTGGCCTGCTCTTCCCCCTCGAACATGTCATCCGACTCCCCTTTTCTTTCTGTGCTCCTTCTCTCCTGAGGATCACCCAGCCTCACCTTTCTTACCCTAGGATGGAGGTGCTGAGGCTTCCAAATCAGTTCTCCACCAAGCCTCCTCTCACACTCAGAAAGCAAATCCCCTAGTTGTGCTGGCTCTCTTCACTTGTTTTTGCCTCAGTCACTTAGATTGGACGGGTCTAAAATGGAAAAGAGATTACCCGATCTCTCTTTCCCTGACCTCACATTTCTCTTTCATTCCTCCTCTGGGCCAGGTTCATAGAACCAAATCCACTTAGCCTCTCAAATGAGAAATTCCAGCATCATTTATCTCCTCTTCTTTTCTCTAATCCCCAAATCCACTTAGATATTGAGCCCTGCTGCTTTGGCTTCATTAATTTTTCCTGGCTCTTTTCTTACGATGTTTCTCAAATCCTTTCTGATTTTTTAAAAATTTCATTTTACGGAAAGCAAGTAAAACAAAATTGCATAAGAAAATAATAGAATAACAATAGTTAGTACACCGAATATTGTCATCTCTAAAGTAGTTCCTCAGAGTACAAGATATGGGAGTAAGAATACTCCGCATGGTATTAGTGCAAACCTTTCTTTTCCTTGCTTTGCTTTGCTTTGCTTTTCTGGCCAGCTCAGCCCACCCTTTGGGTAGGGGACTGGTGCATATGGTGCTGGGGATCGAACTGCGGTCCCTACGCTTGCCTACACTTGCCTAAGCAGGCATTTTAGACCATTGAGTTATCTCTCTGGCCCAACCTTTCTTTTCAGTAAACTAAGAAAACTAGTAGTATAACTATCTTGGACTTTTCTCTCCCCCTCCCCCACTTCCTAGTTTCCTTTTGCTTTTGGCCAGTTTGTTTCCCTTTCTTAAAACTTGCTTGCATCATTCCAGCACCGTCCTTTGCCCCTGGACCTGCCTGTTCTTTCACTCACCCAGCAAGCACCTGTCACTGGATCAGAACCCACCAGTCTCACAAGGCCCCCAAGCCATTCTGATCAATACAGCATGCACTTACCTAGGCCAAATCCAGTGTGCTCCTGTAGTAGTGTGAATGAAAACAAGAAAACTGTCCTACATGAGTTGTT
>NW_004524609.1:12377309-12380191 GCF_000260255.1 Octodon degus | reverse complement strand
TTAGTCAGGGTGAGAATCTTTCCAATTAACTGCTAGATTAAAAATCTTCTGAAGATTCTCAGGATCATTGCCTTGCTCATCTTTTACATATAACTGTATGACTTGACATTGTCATGTTTCCTAGCTTTTCTCCTTCCCTCGGTACTTCTAATTTAATAGATTTTATTTTAAATATACATAGGTGGGGAAATTAACAAATTTAGTGTGGCAAGTAGACATTTGACTAGTACAAGCAAGCTCATCTGCTTCTCTAAAACTTTGTGTTATTCAAGTTGGCCAGTTCCCTTTTTAAATGAGAAGATGGGGATTTGCCCTAAGCTCAGAGTCAGCGTATACTTGAGCCATAGAAGAGTTTATTGAAAAAAAAATTTTTTTTTCTGTATTTTAGGGAAGGGTCTCACTACTAGATCGGACTCATAGAAATCCGCCTGTTTACAGCCTCCCAAGAGCTGGGATTGCTGGCATGCACCACCACGCCCAGTCTGGATGGCTGCCTCAGTGTGCCTCAGGGGTGGGGCCGGCCCGGCCTGGGAATCAAACCTTGGCTCCTGTGCCTGCTTGCAGGTGCTTTAATCTGCTGAGCTATTGGGCTGACCCTTGAAAACTTGTTTAACTAATGAGCATTGTGACCGTATTAGAGTTCTTTAGTACTGGGTTTCTGAGTCTGCGCCCCACTACTTAAAGTTTCCTTGAATGAAATTAGCTCAGGGGTGATGAAGTTGGCAAGGTGATGTCGCTCCTGAGTCCCTGAAAAGAGCACAACTGTTTACAAGTTTCTTTGTGTAGGCTACAGGAGGTTCAGCAGGCTTCATCCTAAATCCAAGCAAGCTCTAAGAAGCAAGTACCAGCCCCCTCTGTAGGCAGTGGGTAGAAACAAGTATTTGAGCAGCTGCACATAGATTTTGGAAAGTTCCTGCATTGGAAGTGTGTGGAAAGCTCGGTGAGGGCCTTTCCCGAGCACCGCAGCAGGACATTGGAGAGACAGAGCACATGTCTTAGGCAGTGAATTCCTTACCATTTTATGGAGTTTAAAATGTATAAAAAATAAGAGCAGGCTCAGAGTGCTAAGATGCGCATAGTGGTCTTCAGTCTCCAGCATGACATTGTCAGCCAGACACCCAGGAAACAGCAGGGCCCAACAGAGGACTCTGAGAAGAATTTTCTAGTTTTTCCAGCAGCATCTGAGTTAATAAAAACAGAGAAAAATGCTATTTCCTTTTTAGAAACAGTGACTTGAGTGGGAGGGAAATAGAGTTATGAAAGCAGGGTGGGAGCGATGAGGGAAAGTTTCATTTCTAGACTTTCACCCCAAAATTAAGAGATGGGGAGAATAATGTTTTTCACAAGCACATCAGCATTTAGTGTTGAGGTTTGTACTCACTGGGGACTTGGAGAATAAGTGGAATGAAGGAGCCATGGAGCTGAGCTGGTATTTTTAATTGCAAACTTCCTTTATCTCAGTGGACTAAAGCGCCTGCTTAGGCAAAGCGCAGTGACCGGGGTTGGATCCCCGGTGTGTCATGCAGGCCCCACCCCCAGAGCACTCTGAGAAGGTGAGACTGGGCGTGGTGGTGCGCGCCTGTAATCCCAGCACTTGAGAGGCTGAAAACAGGAGAATCACTATGAGTCCAGTCTACATAGTGAGACCCTGTAGACCCTGCACACCCTGCCTGCCCTAAATACAGAAAAAAAAAAAAAATTCTTTTTCTGTATTTGCTGTACTTAAAGCAAGCAAGTACGCAAATAGCCACAATTTGTAAATTATTCCTGACATATTTTCTGCTCTTTGAATTCCCTGAGTGCTTGCAGTATAATTAGAAACAGGCAATCTTTTACATCAGCAATGGTGGAGGGGGGGAGACATGGTTTCAGCATGCAAATAAGATGTTACCTAAACAGAAAATTGTAGCTGCTGCAGCAGCTGTTGTCATCACAGAGGAAGAAAAGGAAGCACTGGAGGCATGCAGACGGCGTCTAGCTTTGCCTGCTCACATTTTCCTTTGTGGCTCAGAGCCACCCGCTGCATGCATGGGCAGGGAATAGGTGGCACGGACGGAAGACGGGGAGAGCAGACCCCTCAGGAGAAACGTGCCCATTCTTGCGCATGCGCCTTGCTGTGGCTGAGACTGTGGAGTTGAGATAGAGTCGTTGATGTATGTCCTCCCGCCCCTTGCACAGCCATATGCAGATGCAGACTTTTTGAAAGAGACCCAACTCTTTTTCCAAAAAAAAATTTTTTTAAGAGAATAAAAAATAGAAATGATACATAATTTCACTAAAGAAAATAATAGGAATTCAATAATGGTTGTTACGTTGCATAATGTTGCCTTCAAATTAGTTTTTTTAGATTATCAGATATAAGCACGTAAATTTGGTTTTAAAAAAGTTATAAGAAATTAAAAAGGAGAACAAAAATTTAAGCATTAACAGCTCCTTTCAGTAGAGCAGCAGAAATCAGCAGTACAATTATCCAGGCTCTCCTGCATATATACATCTTCTCTCCCCTTCCTTCCTTCTTTCTTTTCTCCTTTTCCTTGTCCCAGTTGTTTGTTCTCTTTGAATAGATTCTTTTCCTTTCACAGTACTATTGTACCTTTCAGAGTTTACTTACTCTTTCGGGTTCTTACACTAGTGAGACAATCCCATGTCTACACATGCAGGTCTGATTTATTTTACTTAGGAGTATGGTCTCTAGTTGTTTCCATTTACCTGTCAGAGCCTCAAGGTTATCCTTTTAGAGTAACACTCTATTGTACAAAAATACCACATCTTTTTTATCTGTTCCTCATTTGATTGGTATTTGGGTTGTTTCCAAGACTGAACCAGGACAAGTTGTGCTGCTTTAAACATGGGTGCACATATATCGCTATGATAGAATGTTT
>NW_004524609.1:12369332-12377124 GCF_000260255.1 Octodon degus | reverse complement strand
AAAAAAAAAAAAAAAAAAAAAAAAAAAAAAAAAAAAGAAAAGAAAAAGACAAATGAATTCCCAGAATAGGACTTATAGTCCATTTGAGGGAGACAGATAATAGACAAAGACACACCATAGAATGACTTCTGGCTGTAGACTGAGTACTAGGATGAAGGTGTGCCTAGATGGTTATTTCTGATAGGTAGTGAGGGAAGACCTCTCTGTGAAGGTGGCTTCTGAGGAGACATCTGGATAAAGTGAGGGAAGAGTGGCCAGAGGAAGAACCCAAAGGGAGTGTTCCATTGAGAAGGAATGTCTTGGTCAGAGAGACCATCGGTGAGAAAGGCCCAGGGTGGGGAAGAGCCAGTATCCTTGAGGGACAGTCAGTGTGTATCAGGGCGTGGCACAGGGGACAGGTGTGCTCCAGGTGAACAGGGGCCTGATCTCATTTTGGTGTGGCAGGAATCCAATGAGACATTGGTTTGAGGGAGTTGCATGAGCTGACACACCGGACTGCTATTCTGGCACCTGTGTGAAGAGGAGGTTCTGAAGGCCGGGGGATGAGAGTAGAATTCAGATTCTTAGTTGAGAGGATGTGTTTATCATTGGAGGAGGTGCAGCTTGGACGGAAGCAACCGTGATGAAGTTGGCTGCTGAACTTGTGGGCTTTGTAACAGGGGAGGACTGTGGGAGAAGAAGAGAGAAGGACGATTCCTGTGCTTTGATAGAGCAACTGGGTAAAGAAGTCACTTGGAGAAGAGCAAGAGTGGAAAGGATGGACACAAGACAGTTAGTAACTGAGATGCCTTTGCAGTACCCAAGTGGCAATGTCATGCAGGCAGACAGATCCATGACTGCAGAACTCATAGATGACGTCTGGAGTTGGCTAAGGTCAACTAGGGAGTGAGCATAGTAGAGAGAGAAGTCTGGAACTGGGTCCCTCCATGTAGATATCAGGACATGGAGCAGAATCCAGCAGAGGACATGGAGAAGGAAGGGGTAGTGATGACACAGAAGGACCAGGAGAGGCAAGTGCATGGAAGTTGATGGGGGGCTGTTAAATATTGGAGAATTGATTAGATAGATACAGGGTTGAAAGAGTGAGCAAGATTAGATCTGGGAAGTGGTTGTGATTTTGCCTGGGTTATATTAAAGCCATTAATTTGAAAAGAATTAATAGCTTTAAAGGTTACAGCCTTTCTGTTCAGGAACACAAAATGTTGCTGCACCTATTTCTTACTGTATACATTTTTAGTTTGCCTCATGCTTTGCTTTTTGTTAAGCACTGATGTTTAAGAAAGATACCAGCACTTGCCTGCTTACATGTCTGTCTGTGGTAAGAGTCTGATCATGAAGATACTGAACATGATAATTCAGGCATGAAGGCCCCCTGAGGAATTCAGAGCAAGGTACCGAACAGCTGAGCTGATACACGAGCAAAACTGCAGTAAACACTGCAGCTGAGAGTAGATTACTTGCTGCTAGCCACGTGCATGTCGCCACTTCAGCCACAGAACTAGGTGTTTCCCACGCATTTAAAGCTGAAGATTCCCTGAGTCACAACCTTGAACATGTGTCCCTCTGCAACTGTGGGTGCTGTATCTGTGGATTCAGCCAACCATGAAGAGGAAGTAGTTGAAAAAGATGGCATCAGTATCGAACATGGATGGGCTTTTCTTGTTATAATACCCTGAACAGTACAGTGGAACAACTGTTTATATAATATTTACATTATAAGTAGTGCGGAGATGATTTAAAGTATACAAGAGGATGTGCATGTGTTACATGGAAATAGCATGCAGTTTTATGTAATACTGAGTACTCACAAACTGTGGCATGGGGAAGGAGCATGGAGGCATGTTCCTGGGACTGATCCTTCTCAGGGACTGAGGGACTGTGCCACAATAGCTCAAGATCATGGTAGGTGGAAATGACGCCCTTTAAGCATGTGAAGTGCATTTTTAAAAACATGTATTTGGTACAGGGCCTCACTACACAGCTCAGACTTGTAGTGATTCTTCTGAAGTGTGTTTTAAAATAATGCACTGTTCCTACAAAGAACTGGGCAGCAGCCTGAAAGGGCATACATAGATCAACATGGCTTGTGGCCATTAGCAGTGACATGTGGCTATGGAGCCAACCTGTGGGGTAGCCTAGCAGGCACATATGTAGTATGTAGTAGCTGTCTTCATGGCTTTCCACTGCCCAGGTGTCTTGAGGAAGCCCATTTTTATTGGCTGCTTCTCCCTTACAACCTGCTGGGATTCCTTGGGTCATTTCACAGGTAAGACTCAGAAAATGCTGTCACTTCACCCTGATCAGTCGCATTCCATGAGTCCCTAAGAAGGTGCCACTGTGGATCATGTCTGTCATTTCTTTCCCAAATCTTTTGGCAGCATCCCTGCAGAGATTTTTACAGTAGATCTGGAGAGGAAGTAGTATTGGAAAATAGAACTAGTATAGACAGCTAGGAAAATATACAGCCTTGTGCTGGCAGCTATGTGAGAGGCTGGGGCAAGAGAGTTGCAAGTTCGAGGTCAGCCTGGGAAACTTAGTGAGACCCTGTCTCCTGGTTTAAATATATCTTCATAGAACTTCAGGCCTAGGGGGGTAGCCCTGGAGCAGTCAAATATGCAAGAAGTAGTGAAATGAGCCGTGCACCATGATAATCTAAGATTTAGAAAAAAATCCTAATAATTGGATTTTCTGAGCATTACCCTTTCCTCACTCGAATTTAGTTTCTTAAAGAATTGAAAAGGCAGCTATTTTGATTGTACCCCAGGATATCACACTCATAGGTGTGCAAATAATTTAGTATTATTACTAACAATAACGACCACCGAAGCCACATCTTTTATTACACTCACTCGATTGACCTCTTTGACCCCAGTAATTCCATCAGATTTATTCCTTGACATTGTAAAGTATAAGTCCCAATGGGAAAATCTACAAACTCTAAGGTGGCTTAATTTCCCATTGAATTTAAATTTCAAGTCTGAGGAACAACTCTAAGGGATAATATAAAGGGAACTTTTACCCTGCTCAAAATTTGATGTTGATTTTCTAGTAATGTGTCAAGTTCTCTGGGCACTAAGCTACAGGCATGAGGTGGAGGAGAGGCCTGCTGCTTCAGAAGCCTCTTCATGTAACCCCTCTGTTGCTTTTGGACTCAATCCTTTGTCCTTTGGGCAGGATATAGCCCTTGAGGCTTAGTTGACCACCTTGGAGTTGCACACAAGTGTTTTATGTGCATTTTCTCAAAGAGTACTTCTCATCAAATTCTCAAAGATACGTGTAACCACAGGAGAAAATAAAATGAAGAATCCCTTCTTAGGGAGAAGCTCCAGGAGGCATGTGGGCAGCGTTGGACATCATGTTATTTTGGTGTGCTGTAGATGGATGCTAGGCAGGGCACGTTGGTGTTGCTCAGTATCCCCCTTCTGTACCCTCTGCCTTTGCCCTGGGGGACAGGGACTTCTGGGAGCCCAGGGTCAAGGTAATGCACAGCCAAGAGTGAAGACACAGAAATAATGATGCGATGATGGGGTGGCTTCACGAGCGATTACATTTCCTAGCTCCCAGAAATCTCTGTGTGTTGGCACAATGCACTAGCTCCATCTTTTTAAGAGTCCACACTGGAGATAGGAATATGCTGAAATCAGGCTCCAAAGGATCAGCCTTACACTACCTCTAGAGAAACGGGATGGAATTTCTTGCTCTTTATTCTTCTTCTTCTTATTATTATTTTAACCCTGGGACCATATGCTTTCTGTGGTAGCTGTGTAAACCACTCTGGCTGATATTTAGCATTCTTGACTTGTCTTCCAAATAGAAATTTAAGGAGCACAACGTATGGTACAGGCTGCTTGTGATGCCGAGAATAGTTAGGACAACTTCCTTGTTAGAGAAAGACGAAAAGTGATGATCACCCTGTTTCCAGAGGAGAAAGTAAGTGTGACGGAGAGGTTTGGAAGAGTGGGGGAGTAAGAGAGACTGTGAGCCTTGTGTTACTGTGGGTACCATGGCTACCATGTCTAGCTGGGTTGGCGGCTCTGAAAGGGCTTTGTCTCTCCTGGCTGGGAGGAGGTGCTCCTGTGGTCAGGTCAGGGAACCAGTACAATCCCCGGAGGAGCTATTCAGGAGTGCACTTTAGAATGGAATTGAGTCTCTGAGTCATTCTTTTATCAACGTAAAACTATTGGAAAGAAACAGCTCATGGGGCTAAACGTGTCCCACTCGTCGTTGCATATCAAAGTGTTCATTAAGGGACAGGCTGCTGCCCCCAGAATTTTTCTCTGGGTAAAATTCTATGAATGAAACCCTGGAGGGTTCTGAAAGTTCAGTTCCTGAACTCAGAAAGTCTCCTGTCATTTTAAGTATATGTTAAAGAAGTTAGATGGGGTCGATCTTGGAGATGTCTGCAATTCTAGAAAAATCAAGCCAGCAGAGAAACCAGCATGTTCTGCGTGCTTGCGTCCCTCAGGGCTGTTTCTCCAGAGAATGCGTTTCATGACCCTGACTTCACCCCCAGCCTGGTGGCCCTGTGGTCAGAGGGATTCATTAAACACATGGCGAACGTGCATGGCAAACACTTGGGGGATATCGTGACCAAAATGAATGAGGTACCAGAATCAGAGCCAGAGGAGCCCTGCATTATCCTTTTAGAATTATGAGTTCGTCATGTTCACAAAAGCAATGCTTGGTTTTTATAAACATGTGGGCAGTATAGAAGATTCAGAGAAGAAGAAAATCTCCCAAGTCTTTCTCCCTTCAGGAATAATCAATGTAACTTTCTTTAAAAACAATCCTAGAGCTGTGGAGATAGCTCAGCTATCTAAGCACCTGCCTGGGCAAACACAAGGACCCAGGTTCGATTCCTGGTACCACATGCAGTGCCAGACCAGCCCCAGGCACTAAGACTGGGCATGGTGGCACACGTCTGTAATCCCAGCACTGGAGAGTCTGAAACAGGAGGATCGCTACAAATCCGAGCTGCATAGTGAGACCCTGTTCCAAATACGTAAAATTAAAAAAAAAATAAAATTAAAATAAGAACAATCCCAGACATCAAGCAAGAAGTAGGTGACCTTTATCCATGAAAAGCATGGGCGAAGTGGAGACCTTGCCCAAGAACACAGGCGAAGGAGGTGGAGGCGCTGACCAAGGAGGACAAGGACGGGGCTGGATTGGGTAGTCTGCGTATGTAGACTTGTTCTATGTAGTTTTCATATGCACATGCTTTCCTTCTTCAGTACTGGGAATTGAACCCATGGCCCACATATTGAGCTACATCCCCAGCCATTATTTTAGTTGAGAAAGCGTTTACTAAATTGTAGAGTTGCCCAGGCTGTACTGAAACTTGTGATCCTCCTGCCACAGCCTCCCACAGTGCTGGGATTACAGGCATGTGCTGCAACGCCTGGTTATTTACGTACATTTAGCAAAAGATAATGAAGTGTACCTAAAGGGATTGTTAAACCTTACGTGTGTCTAGGTGGACAGTGAGCGGGATACTGTGTAGATCTGACATTTTAGTCCTCAGTGATACTCTTCTCCCTCCCTCCTAGAGGCTGTAAAAGCATCTAAAGCTGACTGCCTCTGTGGGCGGAGACTCGGAGAAGCAGCCGAGAAAGCAGCAAGGATTCAGTCTTGGCCATATTGAGCCATCACTAATGTATGCTGATTCTGATTAGTGTCACCAGGGCTCACAGAGAAGAGCTCTGGATTAATCTTCCTTGTCTGTGGCCACACCTCCCTGAACGCACCCAATCTCCTCTGAGATAATCTTCCCTACTCCATGCAATCTGACACAACCCTATTCTTCTCATCTACATGAGGCTCGAGGACAGAGCCCCTGCTGTGTTCAGGGCACGATGAGCCGGGAGACATATGTGATCCAGGCCCTGCTGTGGCCATCCGTGTCACTGGAATCTGTCTGACTCTTTTGCTTGTTCTGTGGAGCGTTTGGATTTTCCAGAACTCACGGGAGCAGCTTCCACCCCCACCCCCCACCCAATCCAGCTCCACCCTCATCCTCCTTGGCCAGCACCTTCGCCTCCTTCGTCTGTGTTCTTGGGCATGGTCTCCACCTCACCCATGCTTTTCATGGTTAAAGGTCGCCTACTTCTTACCTGTGTCCCCAATCAAGTATTCACTAAAAGTGTTTAATCTGAAAAGCACAAATGCTCTAAAATCCAAAAGCATTCTGAGTGCTAACAGGACACCGCCAAGAGGATACTCTATATATGACCTGACAGTCAAAAAGCAGGTGCCCTAAAAATATCAGATCAAACTATCCCCCCCACATTTTTTTTTTTTTTTTTGCAGTACTGGGGATGAACACAGGACCTTGTGCTTGCAAGGCAAGCACTTATTCTACTGAGCTATTTCCCCGGCCCTCAAACTATCTCTGAACTCTGTATATATGATGCATGTGAAACATAATTCTTGTTAAGACTTTGGCTCTGCAGATTAAAGCACGTGCTTAGGCAGATGCAGGGACTGAGTTAGGTCCCTGATATGCACGCTGAGACAGCGATTGAGACTGGTCATGGTGGCATGAGCCTATAATCCCAGCACTTGGGAGGCTGAAAACAGGAGAATCACTACGAGTCCAATTTGTGTAGTGAGACCCTGTAGATCCTGTACTAAATACATAGAATAAATAAATGAATAAAATAAGAAACCTTAAAAATAGTTCTTAAAGTAGTCTCGTTCCCAACATATCTCATTATGCATATGCAAATATTCCTAAATTTGAAAATAGAGTTAGAGACCCAGAACACATTTCATCCTGATGATTTCAGGCAAGAAATATTTAATTTGGAGGAGGAAACAAACAGACGATTCTGTGTTCATGTGAAGGGGAGAAGTTTTTCATTGCATAATCAAAGGCTCTTCCTGGAAGGAAAAAGAAAAAAGCCATTTAATTTCCTTTCTTAATTATAGACTTTCTACTCTGGATGGGATATTAAAATGTAATTGAACAGGTGCTAAGCTGAAAGAGCCCCCGGTGGCCACCAGTGGAACAATTTAAACAACAAAATTAATAATATAATGTTGGATAATAACCCAAAGTGTAAAATAAATACCCACAGGTCCATGCCAATATAAGTAAATGAATGAATAAATATAAATGGGGGAGAAGAGACATTTATACAGGAAAATTCACATAATATATGTGCATAGTCCCTCTTTAAAGGGATGGAACTCATTTTCTCTCTTCAGTGTGGACTGCACTTAACAGTTTGTCTACAAGGAGTCAGGCTTAGGAATAAAGAAATAGGGAAATTTTTCAGCCATGGCCATGATAGTGTTACGTCATTAAACACAAGTCATGTGGACAGCATGTCCCCTGTCAGGGTGTGACAGCAGGCACAGCTCAGCCGTGCAGTCTTTCTCCCCACCAAATCCCACCCCTACCTAGCGTTACTTTTTTTTTTTAATGATCAGAAAAGTCTAAATGAAAGAACATCCTACAAAATACCTGACCTGTCCTCAATGGTGTCATGGTCCTCAAAAACAAGAAAAGTCTAAGAAACAGCAGAAGATCTGAGGAGATGAGATGAACAGATACACCACAGTGTGGTTCCTGAATGGGGTCTTGGGTCATCAAAAAAGGACAGTAGGGGAAGATTAAAAAACCCCAGAGAAAGCGTGGCGCTTGGCTAGCAGTAATGCATCCATACTCATTCTGCGGGTTTGACAAATGATAACAAAGAAAGCTCTTGGGCCAGGGGCACTTGGAGGCTCTGTATTGTCTTTGCAACTTTCTGTATATCTAAAACTGTTCTAGACTACAACAGATGGG
>NW_004524609.1:12354655-12368890 GCF_000260255.1 Octodon degus | reverse complement strand
TTAAGACCAAGATATAGCAAGACCCATATACCCAGAATTGTAACTTTTGTATCTGATAAGGTCAGCCAAGTACTCTCAGGATTTATCCTGTAGTTCTGTACCGCCTTTTGTGCATCCTTTTGTCAGTGTCTGACCTGAGGATGAGTCACGGCCATTGCTTGACCAATTTGCTCTCTGTGAAAGCTTGAGAAAATGTTTTTTCTCTCCATGGGATTCTCCCTAGGCCAACAGATGGTTTAAAGCTAAATGAGACCATGCAAATGGTCAGGAGGAGACCACACTCAGAACCTGGGAGAATGTGGTTCCGCGATAGGCATCAGCGTATCATCGCTGCGGAGGTTCAGTGCCTCTTGGTCCTAAGTTAGGAAGCTCCTCCTCATGGGATAACTCAAGCACTTCTGCTTTGCTTGGTATTTGCATAGCACGGAGGATGAGCACTGACTCACCATCCATTCTGTGCCAGCTGTTGGTGACCGTCAAGTCACTATCACATTGTTTCTCGGTCTTCTCTTTCCCCTTCTCCTCACTGAATATACTGGGAGAAGACCTGAAGACACAGGGTCTGGCCTGCATGATGCTTTCTCTCTGACAGATGTGAACAAGGGTGTGTAACATCGCAAAGGTTAAGTACCATGATGATGGTTCATCTAGAGTGTCACCTTGATGCCCTGACAGAATGAGTGGAGCACACTTCTGGATGTGTCTGAGCAGGGCCGGGGGCATGGCCCTAAGGACAGGAGGTGGTCCCGTGCCCATTTTCCTCCTATGCCCTCTGCTTCCTGGCTACGTGAGTCGAGCATCTTTTCCCCAGCAGGCCATTTCGCCGGGAGGTTTCTACGTCAGAGCCCGCTGACCAGGGACTCAAACCTTGGGAACTGAACAAAAACATTTCCTCCTGTAAGGTTTGGTTTCAGTAGTGAGAATCTATGAGGACAGCCACAGCTGTTTGGTAGACAACTCTCAAGCATCTAGGAATATGCATACACCTGGGTGAGAGAGCCCCATTGCATTGTCTTCTATCCATTTGTTCTAAAGCAAGTTGTTGATCTTGGAGTTTGATCTCTCTGATAATTATATAAGGAATATTTAAACTATAACATTTGTTGTTTTTTTTTTAAAGATTTATCCTCCTTTTACTAGCTACGAAAATGTGGCACAGGTAGCGATGGGGGGGGTGCTTTGGGGCATGGTAGAGTGATGTCTCAAAACAAGGAGAAGGAAACATTTCAGGTCTAGCTTCTATGTCAACACACACCCTGAAGCACTGAAAATACTCTGGGGCAAAGGAAAGAAATGAGTTAGAAAAGAAACTGCAGTGTAGATCAACTTTGATAGTTATACATATGCAAAGTGGGTGATCCATCAGATCCAGGTCATGTAGGATGACAGACGTGTCTGAGTACGCACGGGGCATGTGTATGCATTTGTGAGAGACGAGGTGACTCAGAGTGGATGGACTGCAGAGCATTTGTGTCCCTGGATTTGAACTTCTCCTTAAATGCATGTGTCAGTTTGCGGATTTACTGGTCTCTGTTGGACAGCTCCAGAGGCTTCCAGAAACCAGCCTCCCAGGAAGCCCTCCAGACAATGACAGCTGTTTTTCAAAAGGTGCCTGTCACCCTGGCCATTATGAAAGCTTCATTGCTCTCTGCTGGCAGCTCTCCGGGACATAAAAAATGCTCCACTGTGCTTGACTGTAATTAAACTTTGAGCTGAAGTTTTGCCCTGCAGCTTTGCCAGCAAATGTAGTCATAATGAATGAAGTGGAATATTTACGGTGTTACTGTGAATAGGATTTAAAATAATGCATGCAATTCACTTAATTACATTCCTGGTGACATCCCCACCCCCCCTTCCGGCATCTGGCCTGGTGGCACCAGCTTTTCTTTCCCCCATCTCCTCCTTTGCTCTGCTGTGACTTGTTTGTTTTTCTCTAGTCCTGCAGTTGAGGTGCACTGGTTACCCTTGTCCTGCATTCTTAGATTCATTCAATGAACAGATGTCATTTGGCCATTTCAGGGCCAAGAACTAGGAATCACTGGGCCCCAACTCCCCAGGCTTTATGCTCCTTCCTTGGTGCCGAGGCAGGCTGCAGCCCCTGACTGTGCATTCTCTTCTAAGTGGGAGGGGAAGGGGGCTCTTTAAACTCTGCATCACCGCCATGGCCACCTTCCCATGAGCCTCCTTCTGCTTATCTTTCAGGGCTCCCTGTGTCCTCTTAGGGTTATCCCTGGTGGCTTCATTGGAAGCAAAGTTTTGAAGGTGATAGGAGACAGGTACCTAAATTTTCTCTCTGCACGAGTAACTCCAGCTCTTTACAAACAGGAGAAGTTTGTAGGACCTTGCCTTGTCCCTATGCTCGGTTGTGTTTAGCATCCCCACAGCAGCCGTGTAGCGCACATGCCAGCTCCTCCTCCTCAGAGCATCCTTTTGGCTGAGGGTTCAGCTTCCTTACCCTAATGTCACAAAACTGTGACAGGCACCTGCTTCTCTTTGGTGGGAATGGAGGAGAGATGGTCCCGTAAAGAAGAGGAAACAGCATGGACTCTGGATTGTTCTCTTTGCTTTGGACAAAAATTGTTCGAGATCACCTGTTCCCAATGGTTACTCAGCCTGAGTAAACTCTTAGGTGGTCCTTTCCAACCTCCTCTTCCACACCACCCACCATCAAGATTTTCTCTTAACTGTTGTTTTGTCCTGACCAAAGGATCATGGTTGGGGTGGAAGAAAGTGATGTAAGGGCCGGGGAGATGGCTCAGTGGAATAAGTGCTTCCCTGGTGAGCACAAGGGCCTGAGTTCAATCCCCAGTTCCACCAAAAACAAAACAAAAACAAAAAAAAAACCCAAAACAAAAACAAAACCCCAACAAAGTGATGTATAGTCTAAGACAGCACAGCCCACGGGCGGTGAGATGGCTGTGACTCGGAGGACTGCCTCCGTCAGCTTATCCCTTCCACTCCGCTTCCCACTAGTGCCTCTCATTTCTGCTCCTCATCCCCAGCCTTTACTCTGTACCTTCTTCTCAGCTTGTTTGCACGACATTCAGTTGAGGGTGCCCACACTGCTGCCTCTTTGCTTGAAGGGAAGAGTTAAGCCTGAGACTCTGGGTGGGTTGTACTAGGTGCCTCCCTGGGCTGCAGAGTGGCTCGCACTTGTGTCCCAGCCTTTTTGTGTATTTGGAAAGCACATCTAAGATTATGCAGGTGGTACATGGGTGGAACACAAAAGATCTATAAATCTCAAGACACAGGCCTCAGGTTCTAATTCACTTCCCTCCCAGATCTCTCTCTGCTGTGTTGGGCTTATCTGCCTCCTTCTAGACACAGGACAGGAGCCAGAAAGTGTCATGAGCTTACTTCTTCCTTCCTGTAGAGGAGAACTAGCCCTTTGTCTCCATACACTCTGTCAGCAGAAAACACTTCTACAACCAGATATGTAGCATCCCCCATACCAAGCAACTCTCTGTGGATACCAGATAAGCATCTATTATGGGCTGGTCTGAAATGAGCCCCAGACACTCATATTTCAAAGCCTTGGGCCCCAGTGCTGCAGGGCTCAGAGGTGGGGCCTCTAGGAGATGGTTGGATACTGAGGGCTCTGACCTCTTAGTAATGGTTTAATCCATTGATGAGTTCATAACTCAATGGGCTGCTGGGAGGTGAAGAAACTTCAGGAGGTAAATCCTTGCTGGAGAATGTAGTTCAACGTAGAGGTGTCTTTGAGGGTTGTATTTCATCCCAAGCCGTTTCCTCTCTCGCCTTCTCTTTCTTCTCTCCACTTCCTGGCTGCCATGAGGAGAGTAGCTTTGTTGCACCATGGCCTTCCCACCACATCTTCAGCCTTGCCATGGGCCCAAAAGTGACAGGACCAAGTGACCGTGAGTGGAAACCTGTGTAGCTATGAGCCAAAGTGCCACCTTGCTTCCTTTACATTCAACTGTTTTATTACCATGGCAGAAAGCTAACACATGTTTTACGATTCAATTTTGAGACTTCTACTGGGACAGGGCATCAGATTCTGAAGGACTCAGTCCCGCAAGGCGGCCTCCACTTTTGGATGGTTGTCACCTGGGCTTCTGACCAACAGACAGACGTTTCCATGACCTCCTCCTTTAATTCGATCATTTGCTGGAGTGGTTCGAGGACTCGGGAAAACAATCTACCTACAGGAATACTCACTCATTATGGAAGGATGTGAGCAGGACCAGTTGCATGGAAGAGGTGCGTAGGACAGTGTGTGCGAACACAGCATGTCCATCTTCCCCGTCTCCTGTCCGGCAACCAGGAAGCTCTCCAAACACTGTCCACCTGGGGTTTTATGTTAGCTTTGTTAGGTGTCTCCATTACTCTTCTCTCATTGCTGGGACAAATACCCGACACTCAAAATGAAGGAAGGAAAGGTTTATTTAGCTCACAGTTACTGGAGGTTTCATTCCATACTCAGCTGGGTCTAAGGCAGAGCAGCATGTAGCAGAAAATAGCCTTTCATGGTGGCAGCAAAGAGCAAGAGCACAGGGAGAGGTAACAGCAGCTCAAGCAGCTAGCTTCTCTCTCCTCCTTACATCGAAATGCAAATTACCTGCTCCAGGGCAGGTGTAGCATCCACACCCACAATAATCAATCCACAAACTCTAGATGCCACCCCATGACTGCATGAGGCTTTGGGGGGACAACTATACAGACACCATAACCTTAGGTAAGCATGGTTCTGCTGGGACCCAGCTCATCCTGCACCACCGCTCCTTCCTGCAGGTCAGGCCCATGTCTGGGCTCTGTCCCTCTACTCACGCCACGAGTTCCCCTGGCAATAAGTACCTCCCTCCCATCCATAGGGGATTTCTGAAAGTCATAGCTTTCAAAAATCTCCTTGACAGCCAACATGATGGCCCACAGCTGTAGCCCCAGCACTCTTAGCTGCAAAGGCAGAAGGATCAGAGGTTTGAACTCAACTTAGGCAACTGAGCAAGATGCTGTCTCAAGATAAAAAGTCCTGGGGGATGTAGCTCACTGCAGGGGCTTTGGATTCAGTCTTCAGTACCAGCAAAATAAAACAAAACTTCTTTTGCTTTCTTATTTACCTAGGAAATTTGCAGGGGCTTTAGGATTCTGACTGTAGATGAAGACCAGAATACACCTGTCTTATAACGGCACGCTATCACACTTCTCTATCTCTGACTGATGGGTATCATGATAGTTGCAGCCTAGGAGGAGGTGTTGCCAAGGCTTTTCAGAGATAATTAGGTGAAGGATAGCATGGGCTCATTAGCAGGAAACCCTTTTCCAATTATGAGATAAGTGTGGCTGCAAAATGAAGCTTCACGAAAATCAGCGGCATCATTATCTTTGGAGCCATTTACCAGTCAGCCGAAAATCTGCCAGAGCCTGTGGCCCAAAGTGGAGGGGATGGAGAGGGTTGCCTGCATCTGGAAAACATCTGGAGAGCCTCTGGTGCTATGTGGTGAGAGCCTTGGGGCTGGTTCCTTAGTTTTGGCCTTGAGCCAAGAGTGCAAGTGGATGGGTGGCCCTTGGGGGTCTACTCGGTATGCCTTGCAGATGAGCAGATGCCTGCCAATGTAGTGCTTTCAGAGAAAAATCTGGGCTTCCTTTCCAGCTGCCTGACCCCTGGAGATTACTGGAGACCTTTCAGGTGGACAGGAGCAGTTTGGGTACCACAGTATTCACAGGGCCTAGGTGCGGGAAGGTCAGAGGTGCTCTGGCTTTGCTTGCGGGGGGTGGGGGGAGGGGTGGAGGGTGGGGGAGGTGGAGGGCGGTGCTTTGCAGGGCCTCGGCCCAGAATGACTTGGAGACCAGATAGTAGCTCGTAAATCCACCTGCTTCCAGGCTGATCTCCCAGCGCCGACAGCTGACCCCTCCTATTAGACTGCCGGAAGCGCTGATTCCTTCCCTATTGCCAGCCTATCTAAATGAATGAACTGAGGTACAGATTTAAAAACTTCCTCAGGATATATTATGGAATAAAAGAGGCAAGCTACTGAACGGAACACAGTTTCTCTAGGATAGGAAAGTGTTGGAAAGGACAAGTGTGCTGATAGGAGCGCAGCACTTTTTCTGGAAGGACTCTTAAGGATCTGACGACTAGTTGGCTGTGGGAAGAAAGATTCAGGGGGGTGGAGACTCCTGGCTCTCCTTTTCATGCTTTCCGCTCTATTACTGTTTCTAACTGAGTAGTTGTACATTTTCGTGTTAGCAAGAATTACATGGGCAGTGGGATTATAATATCATTTTCTTTTCTTTATGATCTTTGTGCATTAAGAATTAGCCTACCACTGCTTCTAGCAGCAGATTCTCTGGGGAAAGGGGCCTGGGATTCGGCATTTAACCTGCATAGCCCTGTTTGAGAACCCAGCTCTTCATCCCCGATGTTTCTAGATGCACGTCTCAACAAAAGCGGGGCCTCTCCATCAAACAAATTGTTCTTTCCATGGTATGACTTAGGGATGACAGTGCCAGGCGAGGCTAATTTACATGGAGTACACGGGGTACTCTTTCCAAATACACCCCTGAGTCACATCCCCCCAGAGGAAACCTCTGACTTCCTCTTCAGAGACAAGCTTGAAAAACACTCTTTTGAAGAGCTCAGGTAGTTTGATCAGGCCAACCTGGGTGATCCCCTTAGGTTAAAGTCAGCTGTCCCCAATCATAGGAGTGAAAGCCCCTGTATCTGACTTTGTAATCCTCAGAGACTGAGCAAGGCGTGTATACCAGATGGTACTGGGGGAACTCGAGGCACCATTTTTAAAATTCTGCTTACTACAGATTCAGAAGAGAACCTTCCCACATTTTTTACCATTAACATGATACTAACGTTTTTTGTAGATACTTTTTTTGTACATATTTTCTCTTTTATTTGTGGTGCTTTGCACCTATGTTCATGAGCCAGTATGGCTTAAAGTTTCTATTTTTATATTGTATTCTTGTTTTGTGTATTCTTCTTTTTATTTTTGCCATTCTTTTCATCTGTTCTCTGGAGTAGTTAGCACGGAGTTAGATGACTTGCTCCTCGATAGTTTGTTAATCTTTATCAATGTTAAAAGTTAAATTTAGGCCACATTAACATTTTAGAGAGTTTATTTGCACTTCCAGTGATTCATAAATCAGGTGTGAGTTCTGGGCTCCACCAAAGTGATATGAGAGGAAAACTTTTATAAGGTCTTCTCAAAAGCAAGACAAAGAAAATACTTGATTGTTTAACTGGAAATCCCCTGAAGTAAGCTGTCAGTCTATGATGGGATAAATTTAAGATTATTTTACTATTTACCCCGAGTTGCATCTTACCCTTGACCTACCTGGGAACCCAAAGCCCTGGGAGTGTCTCAGTCTAGCCAGCACTGTGACAAAACACCCAAGCAAATCAACTTGAAAAGAGAAAAGGTTTATTGGGGCTTATAGTATCAGAAGTCTTAATCTGTGGATGTTGCCTCCCTTGCTTTGTTTCCCCTTCTTTGGGTTGATTGACTTTTCTTTATCTCCTTTTAAAATTTTACCCCTTATACTTCATTAGTCTGGACATTTATAGTTTAATTTCTTTTCTATGGCTGCCTTTGCCCTTTTCACCTGCAGAGTCGACGGAACGATATGCTGCCTTACTCTATATCTGCAGTCTCCTCCTTAGCGATCAAAAGACCTTCAGAGGCTGCAACTGGGTTTCCCCTGGTCACCTCTTGTGTTTTTATTTTTCCAATATTTTAGTTCTCTCTCTCTCTCTCTCTCTCTCTCTCTCTCTCTCTCTCTCTCTCTGTCTCTCTGGCGGAACCAGGGATTGAACTCAGGCCCTTGCGCTTGCGAGGCAAGTGTTTATTCTACTGAGCCATCTCCTCAGCCCCTACTTTCTCTTTTAAAATCTGCCAAATTAATCACTAGAATTGCTTCTTGTCCCTCACAATCAGTGGTTGCTTTTGTTTTCAGTTTTTTGTTTTTTGTTTTTTCCCAGAACTGGGGATTGAACTCAGGCCCTCGCGTTTGCCAGGCAAGCACTTATTCCACTGAGCCATCTCCCCGGCCCTGATGACAGGGCGCTGTGCTTGCCAGGCCAGCACTTCTTAGGATTTTCATTCCTTTGGAAATGAAATGGATTAACTTTGTTGCTTTCCTTATAATCCATGGGAGTTCTTGCTTAGTCTCATCTAAAAATATCTTTATCTTTCTCTGACTCTTGAGAGATAAGTTGAGTTGCATTTAAATTTTTAGGTTGACAGACATTTTTCTGGTACTTTTCATCCCATTGAGACGATTTCCCCCCTTCTAAAGAATTGTGTTGCTTGTTGCAGAATGTAAGGATTATAAAAAGGTATGTGACAGAACCCCCATTTCAGATTTTTGTCTTTATGGTTGGCTATACTTTTCTTTTTCGTTTTTTTCTCTAGTGTTTTTTAGTTTCAGTATGCTGTGATTGTGTATGTGCATATGTGTGTGTGTGTGTGTGTGTGTGTGTGTGTGTGTAAGAGAGTATGTGCCTGTGTGTCTTGTTTTATGTCAGCCTTGGAGTACACTTTTAAAGGGAGCATTTCTTTTAAATGATTATTTCTGAGAAGACTTTTGCAGCTATTTCTCCAAATTCTCCTCTCCCTCGTTCTTTACTTCCTCCTGTCATACTTAATGGATTGCATAGTGCGTGCATCTCACACTCCGCTGCTATTTTCCATTTTGTGGTCTCTGTATTCCTGATCCATTCCCAAGTTCATTGATTAGATATTGAGTGAGCAACCTATGTAACTGATGTGCTGAGCTTTTAACCAGAACAGCTATAGTCTTTGTCTTTTACTTTTAGTTTTTTTTAATGTCTGTTTTCACTGTTAAATGTGGTTTGTGCAGTTTTAATTTCTTCTTTTAGATCTTTAGTAAGATTAGGCACATTTAATATTATGTTTTAAATGGCAAGTCTGTCATACAAAGGTCAGGTTTCTTCCTGTTTGCAGTCATCTGCTAACTCTGATTTATATTATTTCCCCCAAGGTTTTGGGACTTCTCTGCTGGGTCTGTTTTCCCTTACGGGTCCCCTAGGGGCATCATTTTTGAGCAGTTTAGCGTTTGCTTCTAGAAGATCCTTCTAGAATAATGTTAGCTTATGACCAATTATTATTTTTAAATTTTTTGTGTTGGCGCAGGGTCTCTCTGTGCAGCTCGGACTCGCAGTGATCCTCCTGTCTCAGCCTCCCTAGCACTGGGATTATAGGCGTGTACCACGTTGCCCAGTTTTGGGGCCAGCATGGCATACCCAGGGCTCCAGGGGCTGCATGGCATGCAGTACTGGGGACTGAATTTGGGAACTTGTGCTTGCCAAGCAAGTGCTTAGACTGTCAAGCTATCTCCCCCACCACTGATTTTTATAACAATGTCCATGTGGGGTTTTCCTGACCCACACACGAAGAGCAAGCTCAGACTGTGCAAGGGGACAGGCCCACAGTTTTAAATTTTTCAAGCAATTCATTTTTATTCAGGGACTTAGGCAGACGTATGTGAGCATCTTCTTTGTCCCGTTGTGCTGCTAGATGGCTTTTTTTTTTTTTTTTTCCTGTCACATACTACTTCATAGGGGCAGGATTTCGTATGTCTTGTACTTGGAGAACTCACTTCCTGCCTCTGATAGCTGAAGGTTTCCTGCATGCCCCTGTGGGCACAGAGGCAGCCGGGCCCTGATGGCTGGGACCCGAGTGCCTCCCCGCCAACTCAGCATCTGAACCGATTTTACTGTTTAGAGCTCTGGTTTCTCATTTTCTCTTCATTGCTGATTCCCTGTCCTTGCTATAAGCGCATACCTGCATTTAAACTGTTTTTTTGTGTGTGTGTGTTTGCTTGTTTATTTCATTCATCATTTCTAAGTGTTTTTGGAGGGGGACTCTGGTTTATTTGTACCCTCAATCTTGCCAGAAACATATGCGTCGGGAGCAGAATTTTATATTCGCAGAACAACTGTTCCTGTGTCTCATCTTCTGTCGTCAGCAGGGTCCTCTGTGTCTGCAGCTCCACCAGGGAACACAATGTATTCATCATTGCTTCCTGGAGCATCACAGAGTTGTCTTTCTCAAGACTCGTGACTCGATGTTGCCATACATCAGACAATGAAATAAAAATGCAAACAACTGTTTCCAATCATTAAGAGTGACGCATGCAGTGGCTTCTGCCTTCTGTTAAGCTCCTGGGCAAGGAGAGACTTTGGGGGACAAGATTAAGTTTTCTGGCTGCAAGCTCTGTGCTGGATATTTCTGGACTAGAAGCATATTTGCTTTGCTGTTCCAACCTGAAATTTTTTTAGGATTTATTCTTAAGCGATGTCTTCATCAGAAGGGTCTCAGGGCAAACTTTCCATGTGTGTCCATTGTGTTTAGAATCATCCGTTGGGGAGTAATCAGGGGTTCCTGAGATCCATCTTATGCATGGCTTATTTGGTGGGGCCACTAGGTGTTGAGTTCAACCTGCCTTATAAAGAAAGGATTTCTAGGAAGGCCCAGATCTGCTGGTATACATGGCACACAAGGCGAGTTGGAAACAGTTAGATGATTCTGCTCCATCTCCCGTTTGTAGAAATCAACTCTCTTGGGATTAGGGTGGGGTGGGGTTGGGGATTGCATTTTGAAGCTCAGCATCCTGAGCTGCCACCACAAGATAATCAAAATAATGCTTCCCTGAGAATTTTAGCCAATGGAGCTTCCTTTGAGGGCTAGAGAGGGACATGTAGCC
This sequence comes from Octodon degus, assembly GCF_000260255.1. NCBI lineage: Eukaryota > Metazoa > Chordata > Mammalia > Rodentia > Octodontidae > Octodon > Octodon degus. The sequence continues at coordinate 12,358,192 of NW_004524609.1, read as the reverse complement.
CTGGCGGAGCACATGCTTAGCATGTGTAAGGGAGACCCTGAGTTTAATCTCCAGCACTGAAGGAAAAGAATTTCCTTTGCCACTGACAGACTATTAACAGGAGGAATTTGGAGGTCATAGGCTGGTTTTTGCCACAGCGCAGTACAGAGAGAAATAGTAGTTTCAGTGATTTCTCCAATAGCTCATCTTTGAAGGTGTTTCTTTGGAGGTAAGGAAAGGGAAAAGGGATATTTAAAAAAACCATTCAACAACATGAGAGAAGTGACAGGCTGATTGGACATTAACTTCATTCTGGTTTGTGTAAGAATGTTACCTGGATTTCAATTAAGCAAAGCACCTACTTCCCCATCCCTCATTGATGGCGGGTTGCCACAGCAACAGCACGTTGCTCTCCGAAGCCCACCCCCGCTCCCTGCTTTGAGCTTAGAGAGTCCACAAGCGGTGGGAGCCGAGACCTGGCTTCTCTGCAGGCTTGGGCTGCCGTGGCATAATGTGGGGCAGATGTCAGTGGAAAGGTGAGGGCTTGTCACGTTTGGTGGTTTAGGTAGACAGCTTCATAGTAATCACTTCAGGAGCTTGGGCCAGGCAGCCCCCGAAGGACATGGTGTCCTACTTGGGTGTGTTGGACTGGACCGTAGGACCTTGTGACTAGAGACATCACAGGGTTCCCTGTGGGCAGGGTGTACCCTCCCTGCCACCTCCCCTTGGTGCTCATACACCAGGTCTTCAGGGCTCAAGTCTCTCTGCCAGCTTCCCTTGGACCCCACAGCCTAGGGATTCTCAGAATGTGTTCTACCAGCTATCTGCACTGACACTTGTTCTCTTCAGCCTTCCTGCTTTGGTTATCTGGGGAGACTGTGGAATGTTTCATCCTGCTGGAGACTGCAAGAGGAGAAACATGTTCTTGGCAAAAAAAAAATATATATATATAATGCACCCCATTTGGGGGAAGATGGTCAAATGAAGGCAGGAGTCCCCAGATGCAGGCTCCTGGTGAGTGACCAGCAAGAAGAGCACCCGGGAGCCCAGCCTGGGTGTCTGCTCATGGTGGTTCTCCTCTGTGTGTCCCTTTGTCCTTTGTGTTGCATGATCTAGGGTGCCTGTCACACTTGCAGAGTCTGCCTTGGGTTCCAAGAATCTGCACTTTGCTTGAGTTTCCATGTTCAAGTCTGAGAACCTCTTTGAAAGACTAAACCTGGCCTGGGCTCAGTAGTCTTCTACCACCTGGCTGCTCGTAGCTCTCTCAGTAGACATACCTGGCCTCTCATCACACCCCTCTTGTGGGATGGACACTGCAGGTGGGTAAAAGATAACTGGGAGCCCAGTGGGACAGTGCTCATCTGAATGCCATCTGGAGACTTTCCCTGTTGGCATTCTTTTCAGCAAGATGTTGCTGCCTTTAGCCAAAGCCAAAAAGCACACAAAGCGCTTAGCAGCCATGCCGCTCCCTCTCCATCTGCTGGATGGTATTTGCTTTCTTATCAGGACCAAGATGTTCTTCCTGTGCAGCTGCAGATCTCGTCTACGTGGAGTAGCAGGAGAGCACACACTTGTGCTCTGCCCATCTAGCACAACAGTGTTGGCCGACAGAGCCCAAGCTTGGCACTGGGACAGCCTGCGCGGTCCTCACACTGATTTCACTAAGCGCCGCTCTATGTGATTTTTAATTTCCTTTATTCCCACTCTCTCAGAAGCAAGTGGTTTTTTTTTTTGCTCTGTTGGCTGCAGGAAACCTCAAGTCAGCTGAGAAACTTTTATCTGATAGTTCCCTTTTGACCCAGAGCTTCTGTCTCAGAAAACAGAGGGCTGGAGAATACTGCCTCCCTATACCAGGAATTCAATGGGGCCCTCTGAAGCCCAGGTGGGCACCTTGGTGTAGTGCCTATTGGGTTGAGTGCACAAAGGCCATCGTCCTTTGAAAATGTAGAGGCCAGAGCTAGGGATATAGCTTAGCGACAAGGTGCTTCCCTGGCAAACATCAGGTCATGAGTTCAATTCCCAGTACCAAAAAAAGGAAAAAAAGGAAGGAAGAGAGAAAGAAAGAAAATGTAGAAGCCCCTGACTTGGTGAAAGATGATGAAGAAGGAGGTCTGTTTCCCTTGCTGGGAGCTGCATTCTAATGCATTGTTTTTTCCTTTCTAGAAATGGGTTTTCCTTCTGGTCATTACCCTGGCTACAGAGTGGTGTTCATTCTTCCTAGCAACTAGTTGCCCAGTGCTGTTTCACCAAGCTATTAGATTTCCATTTCAGTTGAGTTCTTCAAAAATTGTATATGTACATATATGCACATATCTATAGTTTAAGAATATTCTATATATAACTATATCTATATGTAGATCTGTAGGGAGCCCTTTCTGGTCCTCATATCGGTCCAGGAAGTTTATATTTGTAATCCCATGGATAAGTGATTGGAATCCTGTCAAGTTAATTCCCATCTACCATTTCCAGAGCAACCCATGGTGAGAATAGAGACACTAAAGCGTATTTATAGATATGGGGAGCCAAGAAGTCCTAAGTCCAGCTGTGGTGATGGCCGTCTGAACAAAGGCCTTGACCCAGGACCAAACCCAGGTTTTATTCAGTCATGTAGGAGGAGTGGCTTGAGGATGAGTGATTGAGAATGGCAGGAAGAAGGTGAACGCTGTGAGCTGGGCTAGGTAGGAGGCCGGCGTTCGCCTCTGTGATATGCAGAGAGAAGGATATGCTGAGAGTAATCTGCATTACACAATTGAGATGGTATCTGATGTTTTGGGGTCCGGTGCTTCAGCTCTGATGTGTCATCTTTCAAGCCCCAGGAAGTCACGGCCTCTGTCTCCAGGCTGGATACCAGCCGACAGCATGGAGCATTGGCTCTTTGTCCCATCTTGACCCAGCTCACATTAAAGAGCAGCAGGTGGGGGTAACCTGGGAAACACGCGTGCTGTCTTCAAAGACTACCACCAGCACCTCCGCTAGACCAGTATGCACTGCTTTAAGCCAACTGAAGGGATAAGGAAAAGGCCTGGCCAGGTCTGCGTATATCAACACATGGACATAGGCCCAGCCAAAATGGAAACAATTGCTCTTCTTTCAAGGAGAATTGCCCACGGGGTCCTCCACAACATCCTTATGTATATATGTGTCTGTATATCATCTATTTGTAACTTTTAGAAATTCACCTGGGAAACAGACTGAAGAAGTTTTATGAAATAGTATAGAAATATGCATTATATATAGTATTCTCTCTGTCTCTGTTTCTCTCTGTAATTCTGTCTGTGTGTCTCTCTGTCTCTGTGTCTGTCTCTCTGTGTCTCTGTCTTCTCTCTCTTTCTCTCTGTCTCTGTTTCTGTGTCTGTGTCTGTCTGTTTCTCTCTGTCTTTGCCTGTCTCTCTGTCTCTGTTTCTGTCTGTCTGTCTGTCTGTCTGTCTGTCTGCCTGCCTGCCTGCCTGCCTCTCTCTGTCTCTGTCTCTCTGTCTCTCTCTGTCTCTGTCTGTCTCTGTCTGTCTCTGTCTCTCTCTCTCTCTCTCTCTCTCTCTCTCTCTCTCTCTCTCTCTCTCT
>NW_004524609.1:12347636-12354555 GCF_000260255.1 Octodon degus | reverse complement strand
TCTCTGTCTCTGTCTCTGACTCTCCCCCCTTCTCCCTCCCTCTCTTCCTATCTCTAGCCTGCAGCCTGCTTTGGATAATAAGGAACGAGCAGGCTGCACCAGGGATGCTCTTGACCTGCTTTATGGTCATCTCCCTGGCTGTCACAATTTTTCGGAAGTGCAAATTTGTGTCGGTATTATCTAAGTAAACCACATGAGGAAAATAAACCTACTATTTTAAAGAAAATGAAAGAAAAGAAAAAAGAGTTGCTTTGTATTCCACAGCAATGTAGAATATCTTAAATGGCAGGAGCTTCCACTTTTTATTGACTGAAAGTCTCTATTACCTTGAGCAGTGGGTAATCCTTTATGAAAGCTGAAAATGTCAACATGATTGTGAAATTTTAAAATGTTCACATTGCAGGCAAGACACAGTTCTCCGTGATAATGTTGAGATTTGGGATTCAATGGTGCTTGAAAATTCTGCACCAAAATCCTGCGGTGATTGAATTTGTCTCCTCTACCACAGGCAGATTTAAGTTAAGAATAGATTAGGTGTACTAGACACACTATGAGCCTTTCTTTTATCTTTTCATAAGTGGATCACAGACTTATTTTAGAAAGTTTGCACAGGAGGCTTGTGCTGCTCTTGCTGACGGGGTGGGGGGGGGGCTCCTGTATCTACTCACAGCTGTCACAGCCATCCATTCGAGTGTGTGGGTGGTGTCATTATATGCACTTAGCCAACGTGGAAACTGTGGCATGGTAGGAGAATGGTGGGGTTAGGACATGAACTTGGGGAATGGGTGAGGCAGAGAGACGAGCAGCTGCTGTAGAGTAACTGAAGGCACGCTGTACCCGTTCAGTACACAATTAATAGGTGCTAATTTAAAATCAGACTTTAAAAACAAGCGAGGAAAAACCTGCAGCTTGGGTTCTCAGCCCATAGAATTACCTTTTCTCTTCTACATTTGCAGTGGAAGAGAGGAGGAGAGAGAATTCCAAAGAGCTGAGAGAAGAGGAAGGTGGCAGCTGGCTGGCTCCGGGGTGCTCTTCCTGAGCTGTGCCTGTCAGAGCTCTAGGTAGAGGCTGCCTTTGCTGGGTCCTGCCTGCCTGCACACTGTCTTGTGCTTTGATGGCAGTGGCCAAGATGCGGAGAAGCTGACAGAACAGCCAGTGCCTGGGTCATCATAGGGCACATGTGTTGCCCTCTGCCCTCCTCCCTCTCCTTCTGTCTCTCCCTCCCTTCCCCCTTCCTCCCTCTCCCTCTCCCCCTCCCCCCTTTAGCACCCCTCTCACACACACCACATGCACACACGCACCCACACTGCATTCTCTGAGAAGTAGAGGGAAGAGAAGTTTTCCCGGTCAGTAGCCATTCTAGGAAAGGTAAGCAGTTGGATTGCACGTGCTGGAATCAATTCTGATCTGGTGACTGGGAGAGGTGGTGGCAAAGCTAATAAACCAGTGAGAGCTCTCAGGATCAGCAGGAAAGGAGGCTCTTCATGCTTTCCTTTCCTCCACGCCCCCAACTCAAACCTTGGCAGAAGTTTGTCCCAATAAGAACCCCCATTCTGTTCCAAGGAGAACACCCAAATTAGTCATTTTTTATTAGTTGGGACCCAATTCTTATAAGTTGTTTTCTTAACATATGTCATGAAAGCAGCAGCAGCTCCTGTCAAGGGGGCAGCAGGTCCAAAGCAGCATGCAGGGCCCCTCCCCAGCCCCAGCCCCAGCCCCAGTGGAGCCGGTACGGGCACCCCATCACTGTCCTTGGCTGTTTTGTCAGCAGCAGCCACCTACATGAAAGCAGGAGAGGCTGCTGTCTCTCCACAGGTTGTGGAAAGGACCCAAACCTGGAAGTAAGGCTCACTTGCAGCTTTCTCATAGTTCTTGTACACTGTAAGACAACATACACTTGTTGAAACAAAGTATAGGATATGGCCAGCAGCCTACGGAGAAACCGTACATCGTATGTGGTACTGACCACTCCTCAATACAGCAGTGTTTTAGAAGAGTTGGAGACCTTAAACTCTCCTCAAGAGTGACTCCTGAGTTTTGCTGAGCCTTTAGAGGAGAATGAAACATCTGGGCACTATTTTGATTAATTTTTGCTTTTGATAAAATTGTTGCCCTGAGATGACAGTGCCCTGGGAGAACATTAGTTAAGCTGGTGTAGATCAGAGCCGTCACAGAAATGGATTCTTCCGAGGAGGAGAACGTGTTCAGTGCAGTCAAAGAGACTCAGGAACATAAAGCAATGGTTGAGAGGTGGCATCAAGCGCAAGAATTACAACAGGCCCGTAGAGATGCAGAGAGATGGGCGAGAAAAGCGTGAGCACTTCGGGGCTTTGGAGCTCTGCAGTTTTGGTACACAGCACAGCTGCCAGGATCACAGAGCGTCATTGAAACTGCACCCGTCAGGCTTCTGCAGCAGCCAGGCCTTTGGGCCCAGCGAGGCTTTGAACTTGGAGCCAAAGGAAAGAAGGTAAACCGCCTTGAGGCCTCATTGGAATCTGACGGGGAAGCTGCCATGGCCTCTAACATGGCAAGCGTGCTGCTGAGGCAAGCAAGTTCATGCACCACGTACAGATCTGGAGGGTGTGCATGTGAAGAGCCAGGAGAAGATGACCTGACCTGTGGATGAGGTGGAGGGTTACAGAGCGGGGAGTTTCATGTCATGACCACGCTTCGGATCTCTTAGTTGACAGATTTGGCCAGGTTGGTCTTCTTGTGGCAAATGAAGACAAGAAAGGGGGTACGGCTACAAATCCATCCATATTGTGCTTAAAAATCTTTTCACTTTGGAGTCCCTAATCAGCCTGCAGACTCCAGGAAGTTATTTTCAGTCAACTGGGATCTAGGGGTGCTGAGACAGAGGTTACAAACCACGGAGGAATCTTTCATTCCATCAACAATTGCTGTCACCGGAAGTGACAGGAAGATGATTTATAGAGCTGAGTGATGGGGTTACAACCATCCTACTCTCATCAGGTCTTGGCTGTCTTGTGATGGGGGAGATCAATGGTGAGTGTCGATGGACAGTCGATGAGATCCCTTGGCGTGGTGCCTGCTGGCAGCTGATGGCACAAGCAAGAGCGGCAGCCTGGAGCTTAGCATTGCCGGCAGCCCAGTGACCTCTGCCACTGGAAGTTCCTTCATCACCAAAAGCAATTACTATCACATACAGAGCACCACAGTGACCCAGGTGGATGGAAACAGCCCGATCAGGTTTCCCACAGAGAACCCTTTCCTAGCAGATAAGTGTCAGGTGCTGGAATGGCACAAAGACAAGAGACGACTGAAAAGGCAAGTCTTGAAATGAACAGAAAAGCCAGAAAGGATTGTTTTTCCAAATTTATGAGTCACTGGAGACCTTTTGTACAAGGACCCTCAACTCATCCCCAGTGTTTCAGGGTCACATTATTTAACAAAAGTGACACAGACATGAAGGGAAAGACGCTTCATTTATTTGGTGGATTTATTGACCAGCAGGAAAGCAAGCTGTACAGAGAATACCCCGGCAGACACCTCCTCTACCTTCCCCTGTTGCACGCTCTCTCCCTCCCTCCCTCCCTCTCTTCTCCCTCCCTCCCTCCCTATCTTCTCTCCTCTCCTCTCTCCTCTCCTCTCCTCTCCTCTCCTCTCTTTTCTCCTCTCTCATCTCTCTTCTCTCCTCTCTATCTCATCTATCTATCTCTCTCTCTCTCTATCTTGAGCTGTGGTTGTATTGCTAAGCTGAATTTGCCTGTGTATAATTTGAGATGTCACCTGATTAGATTAATAGCATAAAAAAACTTCAGGGGAATATTTAACAAACTAAGAAAGCAAACATCTAGACACATAAAGATTTAGCTTCGTTTACATAATGTGGGAAGTTTTCGCATCTCAGTGACACGCCCACTGCTACTTACTGCTGAGCCCGTTGTCACTTAGTCCACCCAGTCCTTATCCATCAGAGCTTCAATGTCGCTACCCTTCTTTACCTCCTGGGTTCTGCTGATACAGGACTTCCTCTCTACCTGAAGGAACACAGGTGTTACATTAAATGTGTGCGCATGCACACACACACACACACACACACACACAAATGTTTGGTCATGGGGCCATTTTGGTTCTGCTAATCCTGGAGCAGAGGATGCCTTTCCATTTTGTAATGTGCTTTTCAATCTCTTTGCAGAGCACTGTAGTTTTTTATTGTAGAGGTCTTTGATTCCTTTGGTTAGGTTCATTCCTAGGTATTTAATTTTTGGAGAAGCTGCTATGAAGCTACTCCTCCACAGGCTAGTGTATAGAAATGTTACTGAGTTTGTATCCTGCCACTTTGCTTAAAGTGTTGATTAGTTCTAAGAGTCTTGTGGTGGAGTTTTGGGGGTTCTTCTATGCAAAAGATCATAGAAGTCAGTGAGGGTTGTTGGAATTCTTTCTTTCCTATACCTACCTCTTTTGTTTCTTTCTCTTTCCTGATTGCTCAGGCTATGGCTTCAACTATTATACACGACTGGTGATAGTGGACACCCTTGTCCTGTTCCAAAATTTAGAAGAAATGCTTTTAAGTTTTTCCCCATTCAGTATGGTGTTGGCAGTAGATTTGTCGTAAGTGGCTTTTAGCAATTTGGGATAAGGTCCTGTGTGTGTTTTCATCTGGATTTTTCTTTGTATCATGAGTGGGTGTTGGATTTTGTCAGAGATTTTTTGTGTCTATTAAGATGATTGTGTGAATTTTGTCCTTCCTTCTATTTATGTGATGTGTGATCTTTCCTGATTGGTGTGTGTCAAACTATCCTTGCATGACTACTTGATCATGATGTATGATAAAGACATCATATCACAATGATACATGCATGCCTCTATTTATAGCAGCACAGCTCATAATAACTGAGTCTTGCAGCCAGCCGATACTTGTCTATTCATCTCTCACCAAGAGATGAATAAAGAAAATGTGGCATACACTATTATTCAGCCATAAGAAGGGACACATTTGAGTCATTTACTGGAGAGTGGGTACAACTTGGGACCATAATGCTGAGTGAAATAAAGCAGACCCAGAGGATTCAGTACAGCATGGTTTCTGTTCTACAAGAACTCCAAAGCTATGAGTAATTTAAAGATAGGTGACAGGAAGGAGGGAGGTTTCATGAAGGTGAAAGGGAACCTAGGAATGGGGGAAGCTGAGAAGCAGGAGAGGGAAAGGAAGGTGAATATATTTATTATGGATCACAAGCACATGCCAATAAACAGTGTAGAAAAGAAATAAAGTTTGAAAAAAAATGAGGTGCATCTGCCCATTGGATGTTCTCTGTGACACAAGAGACTTTGTGACACCTTCCACTTCCTCCCTGAGCTTTGTGGGAATGCTTGGATGAATCCAGGCTGTTAGAGTCCTCTAAGCAGAAAGACTTGCAGGTAATTCCACTTATGGCCAAGTGATAGGATTCCTAGAGAGATCTTAAAAGTTCTGCTTTTAAGGCTCTATCTTAGAAGTCAGCAGAGTGCAACTCAGAAGCCAAAAACCCCAGGACCTTCACCAAAAACAGGCCTTATAAGCAAATGTTAGTTTAGTGGTACGATAAGGTGTTGTGAAGTGAAGTTCTTAACCCTGAAGAAGGTCATGACGGCTCTAAATTTATGAGCAAGAATTCTCTGTGGATGTGTATAGACATTTTTTTCAGGAAGGGTGTCCATTTTCCTGACCCACGCTACAAACACTCGAATACCTACTTTGTCGAAAGCCCTGTGGAAGGCTGTGTGGGCACAGTATAATAAGATAGACAGGACCCTTCTCTGGAGGTGAACATAGACACAGACAGCTAGTGAGTGGTGCATCGCGGAGCTTGGACACCACAAATCTGGCTGCAAGAGGAGCTCTTGCCCCTTTATGCCTGTTTGTGTCCTTTCTAATATGCCGTTTAAGCTGCACTCAAGGAGGAAAAAACTGAGAAGCCACTCATCACTGTAGCATTTATGCCACAGATGTCTCTGAGGAAGATGTATTGGCCCTTTTAAGTTCAGCCAACATGTGGCCAATTTTTAAGTGGTGATTTGTAATTCCTGTCTAGTGTGCTTTTATTGTTGTAGGGAACTCAATTCAACCGAAGATGGAAGGTAGTTCGTCGTGCCTGACTTTGAAACAATTTGGACAGGGACTACACATCTTTTTCTTTTTTTTCTAATAGAAGTATATTAAGTATGTATTTGTGGTTCTCTATTTGGCTACTGGAAATTGTGTGTGTTGCCTCTTTTAACCTGTAGTAGCTAAAGGAAATTGGGCTGAGAATCACTGGTGTAGGAGAATGTCTAGCGATGTGGGTTATGTTCTCTTTATTTATTTATTTTTATTTTTATTTTTTATGTTCTCTTTATTGCTGTATGAAATCATGCTTCAAAATCCAATTGAAAACATATACATGTGTCTGCATGTCCAACTGTCCATGCATGTGGCTCACGTAAAGACGGAAAAGCTGTTCGGAGGTTTAGTTTTTTTATTCTATGAAAAAATACAACAAATCTTCATAATCAAGTAATAACAATAGTTACTACACTATATCATTGTCTTCAAATTAGCTATACAGAGTACAAGATATGAGTCAAAATGGTTTGTGTAAAAAAGAAACGGATAAAACTTTCTTTGAGAAAGACAGAACTAAGATAAACTAGTTGGGGATGTGACTTATTTCAGTAAAGATTATATTCGTAAATTGCATCCATTTACCTATGAATGGCTGACGCTTATATTTATGGCAGTGTAGTTCTCCACTGTGTGTATACGTACCACATTTCTCTGATTCATCTGTTGATAGATATACACACGGTTTCCAAAATCTAGCTATTATAAATTGTGCTGTTTGAAACATTGATGTGCATGTAACCCTTTAATGCAATTATTTTAATTCTTTTAGGAAGAGAAGACCTGAGTGAAATGGAATTTCTCCTTTTAAGT
>NW_004524609.1:12343996-12346971 GCF_000260255.1 Octodon degus | reverse complement strand
TTGTTTGGTTTGTATTTAGTACAAGGTCTGTAGGGTCTACAGGGTCTCATCACACAGATCAGACTCACCTGTTTACAGCCTCCCAAGCACTGGGATTACAGGCACACACCACCACGCCCAGTTTTAATTGCTGTCTCAGCGCACCCTGGGGATGGGGCTGGCAGGGCAAGCTGGGGATTGAACCCCCGCCGTTGCACTCTGCCTAAGCAGGCGCTGTAGTCCGCTAAGCTATCTGGCTAGCCTGGTTTCTGTTTTAACATATCTTTTATTCATCTTGATTCTAATTTAGTGCATGGTAAAATATATGGGTCTAGACCAGATCTTCTGGATGTGGACATGTAATTTTCCCAGCACCATTTATTAAAGAGGCTATTTTTCCTCCAGTGTATGTTTTGCCTCCTTTGTCAAAGATCAGATAGGTGTGTGTACCCCGGGTTGTTTCTGTTTCTTCTCTTTACTCATGTACCTTTTTTGTGTGAGTACCATGCTGTTTTAATCATCATGTCTTGAAATATGAGTTCAGGTCTGGGATTGTGTTGCCATGTGCTTTGCTTTTGTTTCCCAAGACTGCCTTTACTATTCTGGGTCTCTCTGTCTCTCTGTCTCTGTCTGTCTGTCTGTCTCTGTCTCTGTCTCTCTTTCTAATATATTTGGTACAGGGTCTCACTACACAGCTCAGACATGGTGATCCTCCTGTTTTCAGCCTCCCCAGCGCTGGGATCACAGGTGTATACCATCACACTTGGTCTGTATTCTGGGTCTCTTCTGGTTCCCTACAAATTTTGGGATTGTTTTCTCCATCTACGAGAGAAATGACCTTGTATTTTGACTGGGATTGAATTAAATCTGTGTATCAGTTTTGGAAGGGTAGCCACTTTGCATATATTGGTCCTACCTAACCATGAACAGGATATTTTTCCATGTTCCGATGTCCTCTTCAATTTCTTCTTTAATTCTGTTGCAATTTTCATTGTGGAGGTATTTTACTTCCTTAATTAGCTTAATACCCAAGCGTTGTTATGCTACTTTGAATGGTAGTGTTTTCCTAAATTCTTGTTCATGAATTCATTATTAGTATACAGGAATGCTATTAAGTTTTATATGCTTATTTTGTATCTTTCTATACCACTGAATTTGGCTATCAAGTCTATGAGGGGTTTTTTTTTGGTGAAGGTTTGGAGTCGTGTAAGTAAAGGATCATGTCATCTGCAAATAATGATATTTTGACTTCATCCTCCGCTATGTGTATCTCTTACTTCTTTCTGTAGCCCAGTTCCTTTGCCAAATGTCCCAAGGACTGTGTTGTGCAGTGGTTGTGATAGTTGACATCCTAGTCTTGTTGACCCCAGAGGAGGCAGCACTTCCATCCTGGAAGAAGAGTGGTGTTTGTTCTGTGTTGACAACCTGAGAGTATGCTGGTGGTATTTTGCCTTTGGAGCAGAAATTTCTGGTCTTGCTGAGCCCTGCCTAAGTTCTCAGATGCACTCGTTAGCCTTCCTGGGATCCCATGAGCCTTCCGGTACCTTCCCATGAGCACGTGGGGCTTATAAACTCATCAACTAAAGCTGAGCATAGACTTACGGTCTCTGTCAGAGTCCAAGAGAAGCCTCAGGCCTTTTGGCCTTTTAGTGACAGAGAACCAAAGCTTCATTCTTCAGGCGTTCTCTTGTCTCTTTTCTTGCTGTCATCTCTGGGGATTTTCTGTTTCTGGTGGCAATTGTTCAAAGCCTGAAAAAACAAAACAAAACCCATAAGCCACAAAGTATCTATGGCATTTTAGGATCACGTAAATCTTTTAGGGCACATTTGACTTTCATTTATATGGCCTTGGACAGAAGATTTTTGTTTATATTGTAGTTACAGGATGTAGTACTATTTGCAAATCTTGACAAATAAATCTTTTCTCCTTTCCCTCCCCTCCCCTTCCCTTCCCCTCCCCCTCCGCTCCCTTCCCCTCTTGCTCCACTCCCTCTGCCCCTCGATCTATCCTTCCTTCCTTCCTTCCTTCCTTCCTTCCTTCCTTCCTTCCTTCCTTCCTTCCTTCCTTCCTTCCTTCCTTCCTTCCTTCCTTCCTTCCTTCCTGTGGTTATGGTGGTTGAAACAAGGGCTTTTGCATTGAAGTCCAAGCCCCCTTTTTACATACCTAAGACCCTTTTTACTTTCTCATTTTGAAACAGGTCTCATTAAAGTGGTGTAGGCTGGCTTTGAACTTCACAGTTCTCCTGTGTCAGCTTCTAGAACAAGTAGGATTATAGGTATGTGCCACCGCCCCTGACTAGGTAAACTCTTGACTGTATTTTCATCGTTACTGACGTGTTTCGATTGTGGAGACCGATTCGCAGCACAGGAGAGGAAAGATGGGTGAGAGTGGATGGATTTGACATGCAGATTCAGTGGAGATGAGAAGAGGCCTTGGTTGGGAATTGATTTTTCTCAGTTCCTCTGCTGTGGTTACATTTCTTGTTTTATTCCCCTGGTGGTAGTGCTCATCTTTTTTAAAACAGATGTTTATTGTATATAAGGAGCATGGTGGTTTTTAGCAAGGCAATTCAATTACTTGTCCCCTTCTAGTTTTAAATTTACACGTGTCCTAAGAAGCACGAGTGTAAATCCCTCCCTTTACCTCGGTGAACAGTAATAATTACGGTGGAAAACTTGTAGTTGCAGAAGTGTGTGTCCGAACTGACTTGTCGGCAGTCTAAAGGTTCATTTTCAAAATCTAGTCTATGCACAGACTTGGGATGCATGTGCTTGTACAACAGAGACTCCTGAGCCCCTGGAAGAAGATTCTAATTCAGGAGCTCTAGGGTGGGGCCCAGGAATCAGCATTTTCTGAGCTCTCACAGGATGCTACTGTTGGTAGTCTTCACTCCACCCTCAGAGATGCAGGCTGTTGGACAATAGCAGTCTCCGTGCTCAGAATTAGAGAAGGTTCGGGGCTGGAGAGATGGCTCAGTGGTCTAAAGCACCTACTT
>NW_004524609.1:12339414-12343491 GCF_000260255.1 Octodon degus | reverse complement strand
TCCGGGGAGTCGTCAGGGAGTCTTTCTCAGAAGCAAACATCTTTCCCTTGCGGACCCCTAGAAGCTACAGTGATCTCTGCACCACAGAGCACTTGTCGCGAACACACACGTTCAGCGTGGGCTGCGAAGACGCGGGGGAGTACCTCTTGATCCTGCCCAGGGTTTATTTTTAAATACCAGTTAATTTACCAGGAATGAGTTCCTGTTCACAAAGTGGTTATGTGTGCCTTTAAAAAGCAGAAGAGCTGATCTGGCAAGTGGAATTTTAATATTATTGGACATTTTGGTCCTGTTTGCCTGAGAGGAGAAATTAGTTTACCTAAATACTTGGACTGAGGAACATTTTGGTGGGTGGTTTGCTTAATGGATGAGAAATCTTTAGCTAATAGTGAAACCATCTCTGCTTCCGATGTACTTTTAATTTTTACCAATTATGCGGATATGTTTGTATCTGTGTTGTCCTTAAGCAAGTGTTTATTCAAGAGCATCTAAGATACGGCCTGCATGACGTTTTTTTTTTCTTTTCAAAGTTTTATTGATAAACATATAGCAATGAGACAGTTTCAAATCAAATCGAAAGTACAGTTTCAACAAATAATACACTGCATATATTCTTCTTAGTGGTTAATTGCTGTACAAGATGCAGACTTGTGATCCTACTTACAAACACCATTAGAAAAAATCATTCTATTCATTAAGAGAATGCAACTATATATCTATCCCAACCACTTTGAATACACAGATGCAAAATGGACATTCATAGTTATACCCCAATTTTTTTTAAGTTCCGTTGTTGAATATTATAGGTGTGTAAACTCAGCAAAATATTCTAAAAGAGTACAGAAGCCCATAATAGCATTGGATCTTCTGTTTAATTGGCAATGTCAGAAATTATTGACGTGAGTCCCCCACAGCTCAACATAACAGCATGGCTTTACTTCCTATATTTCATCTTCATACTTTTCTACTGGATGGTTAAGACCAAGGTAAAGCAGAACCTGTGCAACAAGAGTTGTAGCTTTTTGGTTTGAGAAGGTCAGTGAAATGCCCTCAGGATTTATCCTGAGATCCTGTACCTCAGATTGTAGAACCTTTGTCAGTGCAGCCATGTGGATGATGCATGACTTTTGGTGCCTGGAAAAACATGTGCAGTTGACAATAAGGGGCCGTCAAGTCAGCCTCTTTATAGAGGCAGCACTTGACCCTCTGAAAGCCATGTGGCTTATAATTGAATGATAAATGGAAATATCCATTATAGTTAGAAAGATTGTAAATACATTTATGATCGTGTTCCTTAAGCTCCCTTCTCTGCCTAAAGGTCAGTAGCTAAGCATAACAAGTCATTCCATTCCCTTCCCATGAAATTTCTCTGATCCTGATGGAATCTTGTCCTGCCCCCATCTGCACATAGCGTACCCCTAGCACATTTGGGATATACTTATGTAAACACATTTTTTTAAAAAAAATCTGAAATTCAGGTCTAACTGGGCATCCTATCTTTTTTATTTTTTATTTAATTTTTTTTTTTTTTGTATTTTAGGGAAAGTTCTACAGGGTGTTCAGGGTCTCACTACTAGATTGAACTCGTAGTAATCCACCTGTTTTCAGCCTCCCAAGAGCTGGGATTACAGGCGCGGGCCACCACTCCCAGTCTCAATGCTGTTTCAGTGTGTCCCAGGGACGGGGCTGGCAGGGCAAGCCTGAGGATCAAACCCCCGGCCCTTGTGCCTGCTTGCTGGCGCTTTAATCTGCTGAGGTATTTGGCCGGCCCCATATATATATATTTTTTTCCAGAATGGGATTGAACCCAGGACCTTGCACTTGCCAGGCAAGTGCTTATTCTACTGAGCTATCTCCCCAGCTCCTGGGCATTCTATCTTTTTACTTGCTATATTCACCATTTCTAGTAAGAGTTCTGTTCCAATAGACTCTTTCTATTATGCACACTGCTTCTGAAACTGCATGTCTTATGAGAATCTCAGGGGTGCAAGGGAAACAGAAAACTATGGAGGAAAAAGACTCACATACATTTTCTGCTTTTGAGAAGAGTGATGGTTCGATAAGGAAAGAAAATGACCTGAGAAAATTAGCTCAAGGGACCGTAGCATATAGTGTCGTAAGTGAAGGAGACAACACTCTTTTCTTTCCATGCATTATAGGGGCTTGAGAGATCTCAGCTAGAAATAAAAACGTGGAGGCTGAAAGTCCAGCTTGGCCGCATGGGCACATCTGGCTGATTTGTAATAATACCTGCTGCTCCCAGCTAGGCCTCATTCGTCACTGACAAGCATAAGTGGATCACAGGAAAATTGCCCACCTGTAAGGAATTAGCTAATCGTATTATCATTACTTTGAAAAGGACTCATTCAGGCCAAGGGCATTTCACACAAGAGAAAACAAACATGCCTGAAACTCTGTAAGATGTTCAACGTCACCTACAAAGAAATGCTCAAAAGGAAAAAAACAGCTGGGAAAAGGAGACTAGAAGGGAGGGACACACACACACACACACACACACACACACACACACACACACACGATAGCTAAGATCATTGTATCGCTTATTTCTATTGTTCTATTGAAAGGAACAGTTAAAGCTTAATTTTTTGATTGATCTTGCACACCTAAATCTGGTAATCTGAACAATTACTTTGGAGATAACAACATGCTGTATAACCCTTGTTGATTTTCTATCATCTTATGAAATTCTGTACAGTTTGTGCTGCTCTTATGTATTTTTTCAATCCTCTTTTTTATCTTTATTAATTTTATTGAGAAACATAACAATGAGACAACTTCGAAACCGATTAGTAGGACAGTTTCAATAATTAACACATTGCATATTATTCAACTCTCTTTAAAAGAAAAAAGCAAGCAACACAAGTTAAGAGAAATATCATTTTCCCTATTAATGTTTGCATTTAGTTTTACAGTAGAAATACCCAGAACTGACTGAGAAACGGCCTATGAAAACTGAAAAAATTTGCTCCTGGGTAGGTGATTCTCTAGATGTACAAAATTTCTTATTTCAATAGTTCTTCCTCGGGAGACTTTGTCCAAATTTCTGGTTGTTTACACAAGCTAAAGGTTTTACAGTGGTATTTGTAAGAGAAATATTTAGAAACAGCCTAAGTGCCCAATGGTTTGAGAATGTAAGTTATAATTTGCACTGTTTGAGATGCTAGAAAGGGTATTTATTCATGTGGGGAAATACTTAGTGGTGCTTACTGGGAATAAAAAGCAGGCAGCTGTTGTGTAGCAGGCCATGTCAGCTGTGTAAGACCACAAGAGAAAGTGTGAAGGAAGGTCCTGACCGCTGTCATGACTTTGGAGGTGGTGTGAGTTGTGGCTGATTTACTCTCCTTTGTTCTTTCAGGCTTCCCAAGGTTGCTTCCGCATACATGTATGCTTTTGTGACTAGACACAAGGCCGTGAACAGGGATGTTTCCCATGGGGCAGTAGTGAGACGGATGGTTAGTGCGGTGGCCCGGCCATGCCTTGGTCATCCCGAGGCACGTGTTATGTTGCTGAGGTGTGAAGGGGTGTCCTCCTGTCGGTTTTATGCCAGGGCCTGATACTTGCAGGCGTTTGTTGCCAATTTCAAAGCTTCTGGAGGACCTGCGCACGCTGCTGAGTGAGTAGTCTGGGAAGGCTCTGAGAAGCGAGGGCATCTGGGGAGGAAGGCGCCAACAGTCTTCCCATGCCTCTTTCCAGTGGTCCTGTGATAGACTGCACTTATCGTTTCTCTCGCCTTCTTAATCAAGTCACAGCTGAAGCGCCCAATAATTCAAAGAAACTGAAGTAAAAAATTGCCCTCTCGGGCCAGCCAAATAGCTCAGCAGATTAAAGTGCCTGCAAGCAGGCGCCAGGGCCGAGGGTTCAATCCCCAGCCTGCCTTGCCGGCCCCGCCCCCAGGGTGCAGTGAGACCGCGATTGAGACTGGGCGTGGTGGCGCGTGCCTGTAATCCCAGCTCTTAGGAGGCTGTAAAGAGACGGATCAATACAGGTCTGATGTAGTAGTGAGACCCTGAACAACCTGTAGACCCTTCCCTGAAATACAAAAAAAAAAAAAAAAAA
>NW_004524609.1:12329926-12339314 GCF_000260255.1 Octodon degus | reverse complement strand
ACCCTTCCCTGAAATACAAAAAAAAAAAAAAAAAAAAAAAAAAAGAAAAGAAAGCAATCACCCTCTTGAGGAATTTTCCCTTTTCCCTAAACCACCAGGGCTCAAAGGATTCCTAGAAGAACCAAAGCCAAGAACCAATTTTGGCATTTTCCTCACCATTTCAGCAGAAATCTCCATTTTTTTGTGAAAACTGAAGCCAAAATTGGTTTGAAGAAGCAGTGAAAAGTAGCAGCGACACAAGGGGGCAAATTGAGGGAATTTTCTGTATTTTAAATTCATAAATTCACCTTTGCATTTGTAAAGTACACATGGGACGCAAGTCCCCTGGGATTCAATTTTAGGAATTCAATCACTGGCCAGCATGACACGTGCAAGGACTCAGGACCTTTGTGTAAGGATTCTCCTGCATCTGAGTCAGAGATCCTGTTTGTAGTAGGAACCTTTCCCAGTGCTAAGCTCTGTTTCCTAGTGTAGATCCATCCCCTTTTACATACCTAGAGGCACATATGATTCATGAAACCACTATACATACATATATATAATCTATATAATTTTTTGTGGTACCAGGGATTGAACTCAGGACCTTGTACTTGCCAGGCTAGCACTTATTCCACTGAGCTATCAAGTTGTCATATAAAGAGCTGGTGTGTAGTGTCACAGGGAAGGGTCCTTGCCCAGGGTGGTACCATTTAGGGTAAGAGGCTGCAGAAAGAGTATACGTTCTCATGTAGTGACAGAGGGTGCTACTTTTTTTGTCAGGTGGAATAGAAAAAGTGAACTAAAGTCAAATTAACAAAGGAAATGAGGGCCAGTGAGATAGCTCAGTAGACTAAGCACTTGCTTAGGCAAGCGCAGGGACCAGGGTTCAATCCCCGGCACCACATGCTGCATTGGCTCCGCCCGCAGGCATGCCGAGCCACACTGAGTCCAGGCATGGTGGTGCACACCTGTAATCCCAGTGCTGAGGAGGCTGAAAACAGGAGGATCAGTAGGAGTCCTCGCTGTGTAGTGAGACCCTATACCAAATACATAAAAAACAAAAGCAAAACAGAACAGAAAAAAGAAAATGATTTTTCAAATAGTAAGTTAAAAATTAAGAAATATTCTAGGGCCATTAAAAATAGGATTACAGAGACTAAGAAAGGTATAAAATATTTCCACAGTTTCTTTTTAAAGAATACAAAATAGTGATAGAAAAAACATCATTAGAAACAATACAAGATTTCACTAAATAAAGTAATAGCAATTCAACAGTGGTTGCTGTATTACGTGATGCTATCTTCAAATTAGTTGTTCAGACGACCAGAAGTGAAATGGTCCAGTAGAACTCTGTGACATGAATCACACTTTCTATAAATCAGACATTGAGCCAAGTTCTTCCATATATTTTAATTCTCAGAAAGGCTTAGTAAGTTAAAATGCTTCATTAAGTCCGTGTGACAACAAGGACGCTGAGGTGCAGACCCAGCACTGCCTGAGTGAAGTCCATGGCTGAGAACTGACAGAACAGTGGGCCCAAAGGCGCTGCCGTTGGCTTCTTCTGTCAGTTCTCCTTACGGTGACCCTGTGCTGACTGTGGAGATGCAAAGCAACCCCATACTCAAACTGAGCGGGCAGGGTCAAATGAAAGCAATCATGTTAGGGTTTGGGGGAGGGGTCTTTTTTTCTAAATTTAAACAAATATTTATTTTGCAGAGAATAAAAAAAACATAAAAATGATACAGAGTTTCAAAACAATAATGACAGGAAGTTAACAATGGTTTTTATATTACATATTGTTATCTTCAAAGTAGTTGCTCAGATTACCTGATATATGCAAGATTGATCAAAGAAGGTCAACTCTTAACTGTTCCTTTCAGTAAACTTTTTTTTTTTTTTCCAGAACTGGGGATTGAACTCAGGCCCTTGCGCTTGCCGGGGAAGCGCTTATTCCACCGAGCCATCTCCCTGGCCCCTCAGTAAACTAATAAAAATTAGCAGTATCATGATCTCCTTTTCTGCTTTCCCCAGTGCCAGCTGTCCTTTCCTTTTGCGCAATTTCTTTGCCTTTCACAAGATCTGTTGGGCCTTTTGGATCTTATTCACTCTTTCAGTTTCTTACACAACTATCTTCAGTTTCATTCAAGCAGGCTTTCTAGCTTTCCATGTTTTTTTTTTTAATTTCCTGGATATCTCTTTGAATCTGAACCATACATTCTATTTCTTTCCTGCATTGTTCATTCAGGGTTCTATCATTTTCTATGCTCCTCTGTTTTTCTTTTGTCTATGTCTTCTTTAGGTACGCTCAGCAATTCTTTCACTATAGTTGTCATTTCTTTTTTTGTTTAATCTGAGAGATTATTTCTGGTCTGAATTATGCTGTAGCCTCCTAGAGTTGCTTCTTTATTTCATTTCAGAAATTTGAGGTGTGTGCCTTCCAATTTCTTCTATGTTGATGTCTCTGGGACTTGTTCTGGGTGGGTTGGAGGTCTGAGTTTGCATTTTCCTCCTTCATGCATTTTCTATTTCAAAAATATTTTTATTTTCTGCGATGATTCTTGTGAGTTTTCATAGTAGGCAGCTCTATCAGTAGTAGTATCAAGGCCTCTCTAAGACGTCGGTTCTTCAAGGCTGTCTTCTGTATGTCGGAGATTATGGATTTGTGTCTGTCCCAAGATTCCCCCCTTCCCAATTAATTGAGACTGGGATTTTGGCTTCTGTTTGGCTCTGTTGCCAGTCTTTTGGTGTCAGTATGGTGAGATTCTTACCCCAGGTTTTCCTGACATTGTTATACAAGGGAAAACAGCTCATTGTAACAGATGTAGCTCCAGTAGTGCAGTTAGCAAGAATGATAGCGTCAAGCACAATTTAGGAATTGACAAACTGGTTTTTTCCCCATAATTTTATTGAGAAACAAATAGCAATGAGACAGTTTCAAACCAAATTGATAGGGCAGTTTCAATAATTAACACATTGCATACATTCTTCCTAGTGGTTAATTGCTGTACAAGATGCAGACATGATATCCTTTTTGCAATTACCATTAGAACAAATCCCTCTATTCATTAAGAGAATGTAACTATATATCTATCCTAATCATTTTGAATACACAGATACAAAATGGACATTCATCTGTATCCCCTTTTTTTGCTAAGTTCTGTTATTTGAATGTTATAAGTGTGTTAACTCAGCAAAATATTCTAAAAGAGTCTAGTAGTCCATAATAGTATTGGGTCTTCCTCTTGACTGGCAATGTCAGAAATTGTTGACCTGAGTCCCCTACAGCTCAATGTAACACCATGGCTTTACTTCTTATACTTCGTTTTATACTTTTCTGCTGGATGGTTAAGACCAAGTTAAAGCAGGACCTATGCAACAAGAGTTGTAGCTTTGGGTCTGATAAGGTCAGTGAAATCCCCTCAGGATTTATCCTGAGATCCTGTATCTCAGATTGTAGAACCTTTGTCAGTGTCAGCCATGTGGATGAGTCACGGCCATTGGTTGGCCAATGTGCTCACTGTGAAAGCCTGAGAGAATGTTTTCTCTCCATATGACTCTCCTTAGGCACACTCTATATCATCGATCACTTTCCTCTTTTGGCCCCATAATCTCCTTGATCAGAAAATTTGGGACACTACCGAGTTACGTAACATTACAGTACAAGTTCTCGTATGTCCTGAGTCTTGACAAACTGTTAATTATGGATTTTGTGCTTTAGACCACAGGAGCAAAATCTATAGTTGTATAACAGAGTCCATTGTAAGTTAGGAGTTGGTATGCAAATTATTTGTCCTCATTAGAGCACACTTGCCCTGGGTTCCTCTGGACCAGCTGGGTGCATCCCGTGCTGGCTGCCTGTCCTGTGGTTAGGGGTTGGGCCAGACACCTGGGTTCTTCTGGATGCAGGCTTCCGTGATGGCGGAGGGGTGTGGGCGGGGTCTCTCTCCTCCCCTGAGGCTCCACTGGGGCTCCCTCAGTGATGAAGGGGCAGTGAGTAGCTGGGGTCTGTCTTCCCCCTTGTGGCTCACAGAGACTCTGGGGGATCTTTTTGCCTTGGGAAATACTCTTGAAGAAAGTTAGAAGACATTATGAGACCAATAGATAGGTTTAGTGACAGCCATGAGCTTTCATTTGAACATCTCAAGCAGGAGGGTCTTTTGCTAGGACCAGGAGCCTCCCCTTGGCTCCACCCCACGTATCCACATGATTGCTAAGAAACACTTGGGCTTTCATTTCTCTAGGTGCCAAGGTCAGTGCTAACAACTGTTGAGTCACTATTTCATGTTCAATTTCAACATTCATTACATAAGAAAAGTTATTCTGCTACTGTGTGTGGTGTGTCCCAGAGACAGATTCTTGTGTGCCATGAACAAAGAATTGCAAGTGTATACCCAGCAGTAAATGAACAAGCAGTGACACTTGTTGTAATTAAGGGGAGGGTGTGCTCGGGGTGTGAGAGTCATGCCAATGGAAACAGAAAGATGGCTCCAACTAGAAAAAGGGTACCAGAGCAGCGGGCTATCAGGAAGAAGAACAATAAGTCAGGCTTTTGTATTTAAAAGATATGTGCCCAGCCCTGGGTGTCTCTCATCGGATCTCTCTGAATGCAATTGACAGAAACAGGTCACAGGGTGCTGGTCCTCTTGGGTGTGTCTAGTATGTGCGACTCTCCTGCAGTTCAATTGGTTTTGATTGTAGGCGTTATGTGCAGGCACTATGTGTGAATCAGTAGGAAAGTTCAAGAAGGGAAAAGGCTATTGCTGGTCAAGCTGTGGCGTCTTACCTGCACGTGTCCTGGCCTGGAGCTCCAGAGATTTCCTGGGTGTTTGTTGCTTATATTTCTCTTAGGACAAGGGAAGGAGGATTGGCCATGGGGTGTTGCCCAAGTACAGATAGATAGGGAGGGAGTGGCCCCACAGCCTCAGACGCATACTAACCCTAATTCATATACCATTAGAGAATCAGAATCAAATTCATATCAAATATTGTGATAGCCCCTGTTGATAACTGACTTCTTCCTCCCAAATTATACTGAATTTCTGGGAAACAAGTAGGAAGAAAAAAAATGTAAGTAAATGGATTCTCCTACACTCTTGATTGGTCTTCTAGAGTTGTTTGTGTATACTCTCTATATCGTGAACTTGAACAGTGAACTCTTCTTCACTGCGTGTTTTGTAATAGGGCTTTTAACAGTCTTTTTCCAGCGGTTCGCATTGCTTGCATTTGGGAGAGGCACATTTGCCTCCTTGTGCTAAGCCAGCCACATCATATCCACATCTTGGGGATACTGTTGGAGCTGTCTTTTGATTTGTTAATTAGCATCACCATATTCATGAGCACCCTGAGACCCATCATTGGACCCATTGGATGGAAACAGGCCACGATCCCAGGAACCTTGGCCACTGTGTGTCTTCATGTGACGAGTCCCAGGGACTTAGAAAGTGAAGGCTAATGGAGCATTTACTTCCCAAAATGTCCCCACTTGGAGCTCCTCTAATCCCGAAGGACTCAAAACTCGTTTCAAAACCATCTGTACCTCTTTAGCTGCAGAGCGGATTATGACTTTCTTTGTGTACTCAAAAGCAGTTGCTAGCCCCATGTGGTATACTGCTAGTCCTTGAGAGGGTGTAAGGCAGGGGAATCAAACTTGAGGACAGCCCAGGCACCTTAGTGACTTAGCGGGACCTTTTCTCAAACTGAAAAGTAAAAAAGGAATTGGAGTTGTAGCTCTGTGTGAAGGACTTGGGTCAGTGCTGGTGAACCTATGGTAATTGTACTGCAATGGGTTGTTTGTATCATTGAAAGCTCTAGAAAGTTTGCCGTTACTGAGCTAGATTTAATCTCCAGTACCAGAGGTGTGTGTGTGTGTGTGTGTGTGTGTGTGTGTGAGAGAGAGAGAGAGAGAGAGAGAGAGAGAGAGAGAGAGAGGTGGTGAGGTGGGGCAGGAGAAGGTGGGGCAAGAGAAGGGCAGAGGAGGGGTGGGGGACAGCTAAAGGAGAGGGAGAAAAGGGGAGGGGAGGGGAGGGGAGAAGAGAGGAGAAAAAAGCAGTCGCTGCTCCAGAGCTGCTCCAAGATGGTTCAGAGGCGTGAATGGGTGGACCCAGGGGCTGTGTCATTGCAGGGCTGGGACTTTCCAGGCAGCAGAGTCTGCTCGCCTCCCCAGGCTCGCACCTGCTGGGAGCTGGGGTGCTGGAGAAACAACCACCAGCTTCATCGGATGAGGTCACCTGGTGACTCAGTGGGGAGCGGGAGCATCTGTCCCTCCCTCTGTCCCTCTGCACAGGTGGCAGTGCAGTGTCCCAGCGAGAAGGAAGGTGCAGACCCCCCCCCCCACACACACACCCAGTGGCTCCCTTCTGCCTGTGGCTTGTTAGATGCTCGATTCTAAGTATTACACAATGGGCAACATTTTTTTTTTTTTTCCATAACGGCAGAAAGACTTTCTTTTCTTGCTTCCAGGAGGAAGTATAATTCAGCTTGGCATAGATAAATATTTTCTACTAAGAGCCACTTTCCAATTAGAAATAGCTGGGAGAAGTGGTTAAGAAATATCATTTCTCCGTGGTACTTTTAGGTTTTTCCAGGAGCAAGAGTGAGTACAGACACAAGAGGCCATCTGAGTGCCCCCCTGCTGTTGTCATGTGGGTGTCTCACCCCGGTAACTGCTCCCACCTACCCTTTTTTGGTGAGCAGATGAGCAGATTAACCACCTGTCCCCAGGCCACTCTACCCAACCTCAGAGCCCTGCTAGAGAGTGAATTCTGGAGGGAAAGGACCCGTGCGTCCACGGTGGCCTGGCTGTGGGACCTGGGCCAACTCACTCTTGCCTCTCTGCTCCTCAGTGTCCTCATTTCTTCACGGAGATTGATCTCTACCAGCCGGCCTTTGTAAGGATCAAGGCTGAGCTTCGGAGCAGGGCCTCATGTCCCCTGTCCTTCAGCCTCGCAGAGGTCTCCACTGTTGCATCTGGCGCAGAGCATGTAGTGCCTAAGTGCTCCTCCTGCTTTGCTTTGCCAAGTCCTACCTCGAAAGCACATATACCTTTTCACCTCGGAACTTCTTGTGAGACCTTTGTCACTTGCCTCAGGCACCCCCACCACGTGTGCCCGGCAGCCACCTCTGTGCACGCAGCTCTTTTGAAGCTGCGGTCTTCACCAACCTTATCAGGAAAGGTGTGGAGCACCCAGATGCCTCCTGCACGCCCCTGTGGTTTCCTTGAACTAATCCTCCTCGCCACAGCCTTGGTTGTGGCTGTTACCAGATGGTGGCTTAGCTCACTTTCGTGGTGCACCCACCCTAGCCTAGGTTTTCCTTTGTGGGGGCCCCGAGGCCAGGCGGGTTTCTTTGCTCTGGTTGACCCTCTCTCTGCTGCTCCTGTTATGCTCAGGAGCACAATGCTGGCTTAGCGCTTGGCTTCTCCCCTCTCTGGGATCTTGCCTGCCTGCGATTCAGGATCCCATGCCATGAGGGCATTGGTGAAAATCAGTACCGCATCAGGTACTTGGTGGGGAGTGTGCAACCTACCCTTTAGGTGCAGAGGAGGCCTTGTTTGCCTTTCCTGTCTGACCTCCCTTGTACTATAAAAGCCACTAGGGGGATGGGGAGATAGCTCAGCAGTCTAAGCGCATGCCTGGCAAGCTCAAGGACCTGAGTTTGATCCCTGATACCGCACGCCATGCTGGCCCCGGAACCTGGGGCACGCTGTGCTGGCCCAAACAGGCGTGGTGACACAGGCCTGTAATCCCAGCACTGGGGAGGCTGCGACAGGGGGATCACTGAGTCTGAGCTGCGTAGTGAGACCCTGCAACAACAAAATTTAAATCTACTAGGGAGAGATTTGTTTTGTTTTTGTTCTCAGCTCCATAGGACAGCAGTTAAACCAGCCAGGCCTAGTAGTGAACCCTGGCTCAGAGACAGGGTTCACTACAAGTGCAGGACAAAGCTGAGCACCCTGGGCCCACTCCTGCCTGGTTCATGGGCTGCATGCAGAACTTCGGGCTCATGTCCCCAGGACCTGGTGGGGCCCAAAGTCCCAAGTTCAGTCAGTTTCCTGTCCAGCCTCCGCAGCCTGAGTTGTCCATAGATCATTAATTTAAAATGTACAGAACCAGCCAGCTGTGGTGGTGCATGCTCATAATCCCAGTGCTCTGGGAGGCTGAGGCAGGGGGATCATGAATTTGAGTCCAATCTGGGCAACCCAAGTGATATAGCAAGATGCTGTCTCAAAAAAAAAAAAAAAAAAAAGCCTAAAGTGCTGAGGGAAAAAACAAGTAAAAGGTCAGGGATGTGGCTCAGTGTGAAGGCCCTTGGTTCAAATTCCAGGACTGCAGAAAAGAAAAGAAAAATACAAAATCACTTCCATCTTGTGTGCTTTGCTTTTTGAAGTACTGGTGATTGGGCCCGGTGCCTCACCACAGAGCTGTATCCCCAGCCCTTGGTTAACATTTTAAATTTTGAGACTGTCTTCCTAAGTCACTAAGTTGCCCAGGCTGGACTCAAACCTGTGCTTGTTGAGCCTCAGCTTCCAGGTGCTGGGACTAGAGGTGTGCACCACAATATGTGGCGAGGGCTTGTGGTTTTCGTCTTTTTATCCTTCCCGTTACCGTGCCTGTACCCCACTCACCAGATGTCGCTTCAGCCAGGGTCTGTCGTGCCGCTGCCTGCAGGTGAATGAGTGAACCCCCAGTGCAGACCTAGAGTGCGTGCTCCGGGTCTTGAAGCCTTCCATTTGCTGCTGCCGCTTGCCCAGGCATCAATGTGTGCGGTTTCAAACTTCTTTCTACCCTCTCCTTCTCTTTTTGCTCAGACAAGAGCGAGAACGGCGAGGCATACCAGAGGAGGAAGGGGGTGGCTGGCGGCCCTGCGGAGGGTCCTGCTGCCTTGGCACCTGCTCGGGGGCCCCTGGCGCAGCCCAGCAGCAGCAGCTGGAGGAGAATCACACTGCTGATCCTGGCCATCACCATCCACAACATCCCAGGTGAGGACTTGCGCGCCCAGCCACTGCCGGGGGTAGCGGCGACGGTGGAGGTGGAGGTGGAGGTGGAGGTGGAGGTAGAGGTGCAGCCCCTCCTTGAACTTATGTTTTGAGGAACCTGGTGTAGACTGGTTGTTGTAGTCTAAAATGTCCTATTCCCATTCATTAAATGGCTTCTGCTCTTTCTCCCTAGGAGTTTCCGTCTTTATATATTCGGTACCAAATTATTAGACTATAATTTTATTACTCTATAAATTATTAGACTATAATTGCTATGTGATTACAGTGGTGGATGGTGCTTTTATAAGTAGATCTCTGGTTCTGCCTAATGCTTTTTAAAAATATTGAAATCAGAATTTGACACTGACTTCTCTGCTCTCGTTATGGGGGCATCTTTCTGAAATACCCTGACCAATCTTTTCCTGTTTAGCTTAT
>NW_004524609.1:12296000-12326780 GCF_000260255.1 Octodon degus | reverse complement strand
CCCCTTCCCTCCCTCCCCTCCGCTCCCCCCTTCCCTCCCTTTCCCTCCTCTCCTCTCCCTATTTCTTCTCTGCCTCTGGTTGCTGTGAGGGAAGCCACTTTCCTCTGCATGCCTGTCTTCCATGATGTTTCTTTCTGCCTTGGAGTCAGCTGACCATGGCTGAAAGCTCTGGAATTGTGAGCCCAAGGAAATCCTGGCAGTGGCTGTCCCTGTGCTCTGGGGGCGATGAGCCGCTATGGGGTTCTGAACAATAAGTGAATGACTTCACTTGAGCTTTCAAGGGCTCTCCCTGGGTGCTGAGTGGAGGCTGGATGGAGGAGGGGTGGAGAGGGAGGCAGGGAGAGAGGCCTCTGCAGGGTCCAGCTGAAAGGTAACGGTGGCTCAGGCCAGGGTGGGGATGGCCACGGTGGGAAGGAAGGCTCCTGTCTGGGCTTCCATCAAGGGTGAGACCAGTGGGTTCTACCCATAGATTGGATGGGAAGTGTGAGAGCTCAGGCCAAACCAGGAAGGACCCAGAGGTCTCAGGAGCAGCTGCTGCGAGGATGGGGCTGCCGTCAGCTGAGCTGGGGCAGGGTTTCGGGGAGTACTAGGATTCCACCTTGGACTGTAGGGTCTGATTGCGGGTAGGCTTTCCAGTGATGCTGTCAGCCACACACCGGGTGCACAAGTTTGAGGCTGTCCATCTGAGACTCATGGGCACATGAGTGTTATTTAAACCCATGGAACTGGATGAAATCATCGGGGGTCTAAATCCCGAGGAGCGGAGCTCTGAAAACACTACCATGGTGCTTTTGTTGGGTTTTCAGCTTCAAGTTCCTCTAAAGGGACAGCGCCTCACCTGGCAGTCACCTCAGCAGCATCGTGCCCTTTGAGGGCGGCTGCTTTAGGGCCTGTCGCTAGCCAGCTGGTCTGGGGAAAAGGCCTCCTCTTTAACACTGCCCTCTATAGTGTATTAAAAATTTAACTCTAACTTTGACATTTTAAGACAGACTTTTCATAATGACTACTAAAAGGATAATTGGTTCTTTAAAGGTTTTTTTTTTTTTTTTTTGTCTTTGCTGATTTAATTTTTTTATGTCCTGCGGATGACAGGCGGTTTAATTTTTCTTTCAACGCGGAAGGAAAAGGGGAAACTTACAATTGACGATCACAAGTGTCCTGCTGCGGGCGGGTTCTCGAGGGCCAGGACCCAGCCATGGCACCTGCACAGACCGAGGACGCTGGGGTTAATAACGTGATGGCGCGGGGCTGATCATGTGCAGGGACACACAGGTTCAGCTGTGGTGGTTCACCGTCTTCCTCCGGACCCTGAAAATCCGAGGACCCGTGCGCAGGACAGTGCTGCGCATCTGCCTTCGCTCTTTCAGGCTGATGCCACCAAGTGCCGTACACAGAGTGAGGAATAAGCCCTAGAAATTTATTCTTCCCATTCTGGAGACAGAGAATCAGAGAAGAGGGTTGGACCCCTGCTGGGATGCAAAGGACCCGCTTCTCATTGCGCCCCCTGCTGGTGACAGGCGCTGAGAGCTCCCTGGAGCCTTGATTTACACAGGCATCAACCAATCCCATCCCCAAGGGCTCCACCCTCAGGGTCTAGTTAGCTCCTCAAGCGCCACCTCCCAACGCCATCCCCTTGGACATAGGTTTCAGCATAGGAATTTGAGGACGCAAACATGCAGAGCAGTGCTGGGGAGTCTATGACACACGTGTCACGCCAGGCAGTTTAGATTAGTGAACGCTCTAAAAGGTTTGCCCTCACTGATTCAGACTGTAGCAATATGTATTTTAGGAGCAGGCTGCTGTGCAGGCAGTTTGCATGCTTTAGAAAGAAAGGGGAAGAGGAGGTGTTGGCCCCAGCAGGGAGCCGCTGCCCCCCAGCTGCTGCCTGTGTGCACTTGCGGTGAGCTCAAGCACCTGTTCCAACCGCTGGAAACCAGAGTCCGGAAGCAGCATGTTTTCTATGCAAGTGCCTCTGAAGTGCTTTCCCTGCAGTACCAAGCAGACTCAAGAGCCCTAAACCGTGGAAGATTCCTGGACCTTAGGAATCAAGGGCTCTCCTTGTGTTTGAGTGGAATTAAAAGTAAAAAAGCAATTGAGTTCCTACTAATCTCTTTTCTTCAGTAGTTGACAATCTTTACAACACAATGCCTTGCGTGTGAGAAAGCCGGATTTAAGTCTGAAGGGATTCCAGAGGTTATCTCATTTAAAGGTCTCGCCGGTTGAAATTGGAGGCTCACTACTAATTTGTCATCACGGCTTCTCCCTGCCCAGGTGCAGGATGATTCTGTGAAGTGTAATCGAAATAATGCATTATGCATTATGTTCCTATTTTCTAACTATTTTGGTCCCAGGGATAGAACCTGGTCCCAGAATTTCATTTATTTATCCAAGATAATTATTCTTCTCTTTGCACCAACTCGCCTCACGCTCTCTCTTTTTATCATGATAGCAATCACTGTGCATTGTGATCCTCTGATCACGTCTGGTTCTCCCTGGTACATGGGGCTTCTGGCCAGAAACCCCAGGGCCGTATTCTTTTTTGGGCCAAGGTCGCAGCTCCTTCTGAGTCTCTGCTGTGTTCCACGCAAAGCATAGACAAGAAAGCGTCTGCAATGCCAAGTCCCTGCGGTACCCACCTCTGCTCTGGGAGAGGAGCAGTTCTTTGAGAGTCAGATGATGAGCTTTGCTTCTGCGTTGGCTGCCAGGTGGGCCAAAGGTGGGTGTCTGACTCATGCAGGGCTTGATGAGTGTGTGAGATTATTTATAAAGCTCCTCAGCAAAAGAGGCCGGATGAATCACACACTTTTTATTTTCCTCTCCTGAGAGTCAAGAGCCAGGTTCATGGTTCTGGTTGTTGCCATGACACAGAGAGACCCCAGGCCATGTTTATATCTTGGGGACAGCGTGGCAGTTGGTTTTAATTATTGGGCTTGTCATCATTGATGGTCCCTAATAATGGCTTCAAAAAAAAAAGTGCTCCAGGGTTTAGTCAGAAGTGATTTGTGTTTGGGGGAACAAACACACCGAATTAGACACCAAAATATTAGCAGGGCTTGGAATTCCCGCTGGAATGATGACTGATTTATACTGTCTTCGTGGTTTGTGAGATTTGCAAGTTAACTTGCCTATACTACACACTTATTACTTGGAATGAGAGAAAAATGTTCTCTGAAAGGAGAGCCTCTGTTGCCACAGCCCCTCTACCCCACCGCACACCCAGCAAAGTACAGAGGTAAGTTATTGTTTAGTGCCAGAGACAGTCTTATTGGCCTCAGTGCCTAGGAGGTTGTAAACAAGGTGAAGATCTGTGTTAGTTTCCTAGGAGTGCTGTGATAAATTATCCCAAACTTAATGCCTTTAAGCAACGCATGTTTATTCTACTATTCTGGAGGGCAGAAATCGAAAGCCCCTTTCACTGGACCAAGGACAAGGTGTTGGCAAGACTGCCTTTGCTGCATGATCCAGAGGGGGCTCTTTTCCTTGCTGTTCCTGGCTTGTGGGGGACTCAGACATTCCTTGGCTTGTGGCTACATCCCTCAAGTGTGTCGCATTACTTCTCCTAGGTCAAGTATCCTTCTGCCTCCCTATAAAGGCTCCTGTGATTACATTTGGGGCCAATCCAAATAATCCAGGACAGTCACATTCAAAGTCAGTCAGTCAGTCAGTCTGCCTGCCTGCCTGTCTGTCTGTCTATCTGTTTGTCTGTCTATCTGTCTGTCTGTCTCTGTCTCTGTCTCTGCCTTTCTCCCTCTCTCCCTCTCTCCTCTCTCCCTCTCTCCCTTTCCCCATGTATTTGGTACAGGGTCTCACTATGGGTGCTGTGATAAATTGTCACAAACTTAATGCCTCTAAGCAACACACATTTATTCTACTATTCTGGAGGACAGAAACCTAAAGCCCCTTTCACTGGACCAAGCGCAAGGTGTTGGCGAGACAGTCTTTGTCGCATGATCCAGAGCAGGCTCCTTTTCTGGCTGTTTCTTTTCTTGCAGTGTCCCTGACACAGCTCGGACTTGTAGTAATCCTCCTGTTTCAGCCTCCCCAGCGATGGGATTACAGGCATGAGCCCCCGCCCCCGCCCCCGCCCCCCAATTCGGCGGCCAGCTCAGTGCGCCGGGGGTGGGGCTGGCACCGGCGCAGCATGAGGGACGTGGGATCGAACCCCAGTCCCTGTGCTTGCTTAAGCAGGCACTTAGTCCGTCAAAGTCTCCTTGGCTGTAAAAGGTGACATTTACAGATTATGGTATTTAGGACCAGGATATATTTGGAGCCATCAACATTTGGAAATCCCAGAGATCGGCGGACTCTATCAAGCGCAGACCAGCGATGCTTAGCTCGACTTCTGAAGTGCATCCTAGGGCACGTCATTCCTTCGTAAATCTCAGCCTGATGCTCACGCCCAGCCCTGTCCTGTCCCTGTGCTCCCTTGGTCTGCGAGCTCTGTCTCCTTGGCTCCCTAGCTATCCCTGTCTTTTTCTGACAAACACTCATTCAGTACTCAGAGCCCGCCCGAGCGCACCCCCTCATCAGGCAAGCTTGCGGGTGAAGTCAGAGGAGACGTGAGTACGCAGCCGGTCGGGGGTGCCGTTTTGCCACCCGCATCTCAAGGGACCCCTCCCTGCTCAGCCGCACCCCTTTCCATAACGGCGTGCACCCCTGCTCATGCGGGCCCAGATTCTCCACGACTAGCCCGCTCACAGCACCGGAATCACTGATGAGTTCCCTGCTGCTATCAGCTCCTCAGGTCAGTGGCTGTGTCAAAGGTCACCGACTCCAACTGTTTATGTCACTCCTCTGTGTTCTTTCTCTCCCATGAGGCCTTATTTTTAAAGCAAAGAAAATTTTCAAGCTCTGCCCTTCCCTGGAAGTTTCATCAGTCCCCTTCCACACGGAGGAAGACTTGCTGTTAAGTCCTTTTGAACAGGTCAGCCAGGTGTGGTGGCGCACGTCTATAATCCCAGCACTGAGGAGGCTGAGGCAGGAGGATCACAGTGAGTCTGAGACCAGCCTGAACCGTGTCAGCAGACCCTCAACTTAAAAAGTTGGGGTATAATTCATATGCCATTATCAGCCACCAGCTCAAAGTGTGCAGTGCAGTTCATGAAGATACAGTATCATTAATATCTCATTTCCAAATATTCGCATCATCCCTGACACAGCCTCGCACCATCAGCAGTCACTCCCCTTGTCCTTTCATTCCAGCTCCTGCACTGCCCTGCTTCCTATCTGCATGGAATCCCCTCATCTGCACTTTAACATGTGTGGATCTGCATACCAGGCTGCCTTTGTTTCATGTTTTTATTTATTTGGTACAGGGTCTTGCTCCGTAGCTCAGATTCATAGTGATCCTCCTGTATCAGCTTCCCCCTGCTGGTGTTATAGGTGTGTACCACCATAGCTGGTTTCAGTGTGCCCAGGGTTCCAGGGCAGCAGGGCATACTGTACCAGGGATCGAACCTGGGTCCTTGCACTTACCAGGCAGATGCTTAGACAGCCAAGCTATCTCCCCAGCCCCATGCAGCCTTTGGCTTCCAAGGCTCTGTTGTGTCATAGCACATGCTGTACAGCTTCCTTCTCGAGGCCAGACCATCTTCCGTTCTGTGGGCACACACACTGGGCTTATCCGTTTATCCCTTGATGGATACTTGTGCTGCTTCTGCCCTTTGGCTGTTGTGAATATAACAATAGCCGCTTGTGTGTGGACTTGTGTTCTCTTATACACATACCCTAGAGTGGCATTGAAGGGTCCCCTGGCAACCTCTGAACTCTTTGAAGCCAGTTTTTCTTTCTGAAGCTTCTTCCTTCTTTTTGCATGCTTCAAGCAATCCTGCTGGAATGGGGACCTAAGCTCTACACTCCTGCCAAGGCTTGGCTTTGGCGTGCCTGTGAGCCTTGCTTCTCAAGGGGCTGCCAGTTGTCTTTGCATTTGGACCCTGCGTGCAGTGATGTGTTACAATGGTGACAATCTGGGAACAGTTGAGAGTGGTAGGGGGTGGTGGCTGCAGCTGGGGTGCGTCCAGACATTGAGCTTGTCTGGTGCGGGCTCTGTGTGCCTCAAGGTGGTTCTGAAGGGCAGCAGTGAGAACAAGATTAGGGGTGTGGCTCACAAGAAGGAGCCAAGAACTACAAAGGAGAACATACTAAGTCCCCACTTTCCTGGGACACAGGCTGCATAGGAAATTCTATCGTTAGATAGAATGGGAAGCCTGGATACAGCCTCTTCTACTGCATGTCACTCGACTTCTGAAACTGGATGGCATTTTCAGTGGCTGTGTCCACGTTTTACACTTTAGGAGCTGAATTTGGTAAAAAATACACTGCACATTTGCAAATGACACTTGCTGAAAAATGATACTGAGAAACCGAGTGGGGGCAGCTCAGTGCTCAAGCGCCAGGCCTCAGGTGGATTGGCTCACAGGCCGTCTGGCATATTGGTCCCTCTCTGCCTCTTGCCCCAGTGAGCTCTGTTTCCTTCTTCCTGGTGGGCCACAAAGCTTGGCAGTGCTGGCCACACCAAAGTTGAACGACCATTTCTTGATCTGGGGCTTGCCACAGTCAGTGTCAGCATCCGTAGCCCCTCCCAGTGTGTTGATGGGTTTCCACTCCAAATGCAATGGGCTTGGGTCAGCGGAGGACCTGGGCAAGGAAACCTGAGCAGGAAGCGTCGTCCTGCCATAAGCCAGCTGCTGCCGGTGCTCTGTGGAAGCTTAGGGGATGAATGCCCAATGGGGAGGCATGTGCTCCTGCAAGTGAAGATGATCCGGAAGCTGCACAGGTCAGCAGCCGGAGTCATGGGTCTAGCTGCAAGAGCAGAGAGACTGGGGCTTAGATCTTGGAGCCACCTAGTGCTTTATAGCTAGGGGACCTTGGGTAAGAGCCTGAGAGTCTTAAGTTTTCCTGGCCTTAAAGGAGGCCGTAGCTAACCATGAAGCTCGATATTAAATGAATGGGCAGCAGTAGCCACATGCAGAACTCCCTGCTGTGTTACCTGCTATGGAGGCAGAGCTCAGAGGACCTGAGACACTCGAGCCCCTTCAGCCACCTCCTCTTCCCCACCCTCAGCTCCAGTGGCTGTGTCAAAGGTCACTGACTCCGTCTATTCATGTCACTCATCTCTGTCAGCCTCCTACTTCTGTCCACACCATGTGTGGATCCTCAGGGATCTTCTGGTTCTAGCCACAGTGGTCTTAATTGGGGACATCTCGGAGCACTTTAATCAGCTCCAGCACGTTATTTGAAGATGTTTCTCATTTACTCCACAAGTTTGAAAACACTGTAATGTTCTCCTTTAATTATCAGCGTCTCAGTGGGAAGCCTGACGTTATAATTAGCACGGGCTCCTCTTGTACAGGATGACATTTTGCTCAACACAGCGTGTTCCTGGGTGTGCGCGGCGGTAGCAGAAGCGGGCGCACACTTCCAAAACCCATCCCGGGTGTGCGTGTGAGAACTGGAGGAGCGATCACGGAGGAAAGCACAAATCTGGGATCCCTGTGCGACGCTAAACAAATATGGCCGGGAGCTTTCAGATTCCCTGTTGTCCTGGGTCACAGGCCATAAACACACAGACAACTGAACCCTACCTTCTGGCCTTCAGATTGAGGATAGGAAGCTATAGCCTAATCCACAGTCTAAGGCTGACAGGTTCAGGATTAAAATCAAGACTCATTTCCATATCCGCCCCATTGTGCCAACCTCCTACCTATTATGCAAATTCAAGTAAAAAAAATTACATCCGGAAATTTTTGAATACATTTTTGTGTTAGGACTCAATGCTTTTGGTAACTTGCAACTGTCTTGCTACCTTGGCTGGTTAGATAATGGCTGGCACGAGGCCTTTAGGGAGACTGAGTAACCTATACCATCCAATATGGCAGCCTCTTGAGTTTAAACTTAACTCTGATTGGAGAAAATGTGGGGTTTAGCTTCTCGGGTGTCCTTAGCTACATGTCAGGTGCTGGCAGCCTCCGGCGCTGGTGGTGCCATAGCCGGTGGCTCCAGGATGGCCTGTTCCTATCACCGCCGAAGGCTCAATTGGACAGTGCTGCCCTTGACCCTTAGAAAATGAAAGCTCGTCAATCCTTTGCTGCTGAGAGCCTCACTGAGTTCTGCTTCTGGAAGCCCATGGCAGGTGACTGTTTTCAGTCTCAGGGTGTGTCAAGATCAAACTTTGCAAATGATTTGCCTTTTAAAGCAAAGGAGAGGTGCTGCGCCATCCCCCTGTGGTGCTCTCGCACTCGCTCACATTGTTGCAGTCTATTTTCTTCTTACCCAAGTGGGGGCCACAGGAGACAGGAGAAAGGTATAATGGGGCCCCCAGAGCGGGAAATGCAAAGGCTGGCTCGAGGGTGAAAAGACTAGCGTGTCACTGTGTCCTCTGGGCGCTCTGTGTTAGCTACAGATAGGGCCCGCCCCCTTACCCCTGCAAAACCCCGGGCGACGTAGCAGATCAGTGTCTGACTCCACTCAGGTCCTGAAAGGAGGCATCCGCTGTCATGAAAATAGCTGCCGCTTTTGTGTCAGACCTTTGCTGGAGACATCGCCCAGTTCATCATTCCGTGGGCCTTAGTGAGTCATTGATTTTAGAAAATGTTGCCTGAAGGGCTGGTGAGATAGCTCAGCGAACTAAGCGCCTGCTTAAGCAAGCGTAGGGACCGGGGTTTGATCCCCTGCACCACATGCTGTGCTGGCACCGCCCCCAGGGCACGCTGAGCTGGCAATGGAGTCTCTGTGGTGGTGTATGCCTGTAATCCCAGCTCTGGGGAGGCTGAAAACAGGGAGATCACTACGAATCTGAGCTGTGTAGTGAGACCCTGTACCAAATCCATAAATAAATATTTATGTATATTATTACATAAATACCAAATATCAAAACCCTTTTTTTTTTTTTTTTTTTTTTTTTTGGTAGAACGGGGCATTGAACACAGGCCCTTGCACTTGCCAGGGAAGCGCTTATTCTACTGAGCCATCTCCCCGGCACCCCAAATATCAAATACCATAATACCAAATACATATATAATGTTGCCTAAAACACTTCGCTCCCTTGTAGAAACATAGGTCACTTACTCTGTGTGTGTGTGTGTGTGTGTGTGTGTGTGTGTGTGTGTGTGTGTGTGTGTTAAGCCCTTTTGAAATTTTTTATTTAGAGTCACTGTGTTGCCCATGCTGGGCTCCATCTTGTGCTCTTCCTGCCTCAGCCTCCCAGAGTACTGGGATTACAAGCATTTAAAATTAATTGCATCTACCCTACAATGACTTAAAATTAATTGCATCTACCCCTTGCTTATTTTGTGCCTGGCTTCGGGGCAGCTTACAGTTGCGTACTGTACTGGATCATATCACTGTCAGATAGCAGCAGCTATGTGGAAGTCTCACCTCGCGCCTCCAGAAGGCGTTGGTGGGTGCCTTGACTGGGCGAACACTAAAAAAACCCTACAATTTCTTCCTCCGCTCTCACCTGATTTTCCATTTCCATTATAACCAAAGGAGATCGCGTTTCAGGTAGCTGAATCAGAAATAGAGTTTTTCATTTTATTTAAGTCACTGTGTTGCCCATGCTGAGCTGCATTTGCTGCCTAGTAAGATTGAAATGCAATCTGAGCACCTGAATAGCAAAATTCCTCTCCTGTCTTACAACCATTTCACTGCACATTGATCAACTAGGTTGACTCAAGTGAGTCTATGCTTGTGCAGCTGGTTTTCTTCACGTTCTTTCCTGCACACAGACTCTGTTTCTGATTCAGCTACCTGAAACATGATCTCCTTTGGTTATAATGGAAATAAGTAAGGGGTAGACAAAATTAATTTTAAAAATATGTTTTATCTAACCTAATATAACAAGGGCTGGGGAGATAGCTCAGCAGACTAAGCACTTGCCTGGCAAGCACAAGGTCCTGAGTTCAATCCCTGGTACCATAAAAAATAAATAGATAAATAAAAATGTTGTGCTCGCTTTGGCAGCACATATACTAACCTAAGATGGCATCATGTCATCACTTCAAGATGGAATCAATATTGTAAAAATTGAGATCTGTCACGTTCTCTGAAATCCAGTGTGTCTTAGACTTCTGCCATATCTTACTGTGGATGTTAAATTTTAATGGTTCAAATGGAATGTGTAGCCAGGTGTAGTGGCATACATCTGTAATCTAGGACTTTGAAAAGTTAAAAGTGGGAGGATTGAAAGTTTAGGCCCAGCCTGGGCAGGATAGCAATTTAGCAAGCTGCTATCATAAAACAAAACAAAGCAACACAACACAACACAACACAACACAAGGGTCACTTACTGTGTAGTGACCCAGTGCAAAAAAATGTAGCTCAGTGCAAAGACTCTGTTCCAATTTCAGAAAAAAAAAATGTAGTCCGGACCCCAACTATCTCTATGTATAATAGCAAAAATATTTTATTATCTTAAGCTTTTAAAATCTTTATCTTTTAGCTTAATTAAAATTAAATAAAGTCTACTCATTTTCTCAGTGACACCAGCTACATTTCTTGTGCTTAGTAGTAATATATGGCTAGTGGCTGCCATGACAGGTGGGATTTCTTAGAATGAATGATACAAGAAAAAGAATAAAATACAGCCCTTGGGCTGAGGAGGTAGCTCAGTGATCTAAGCGCCTACCTGGCAAGCATAAGGACCCAAATTCAGTCCCCAGTACCACATGCCATGCTGGCCCCACACTAAGCCAGCCGCTGAAACCTGGTGGCACACACCTGTAGTCCCAGTGCTGGGGAGGTGGGGACAGGAGGATTGCTACAAGTCTAAGCTGTGTAGGGAGACCCTGTACCAAATAAAGAAATAAATCATACATGATTTTTAAAAATTAAAAAAAAAATACAGCCCTTGCACTGAAAGAACTTTCTGCCTAGCAGAGGAGCTAAGTTTATGTGCATACGTATTACAGTGCACCAAGGAACTATTTGATCATTGCAAGAAATCAATACCATAAATACAAACCTTTAGGACAAGAGTGTAATTTTTTTTTTTTTTAATGTGGCCAGCTCAGCCTGCCCTGGGGGCAGGCCTAGGCATGTGGTGCCAGGGATCGAACTGTGGTCCCTGCCCTAAAGCAAGGGCCTTAGACTGCTGAGCTGTCTTGTTGGCCCCAAGAATGTAATTTTGTCTTCAGCTTGACAAACTTGGGAAACGTTGAAGATGATGCAGTTTTAAAATTGGTGCAAACGGACCAGGCGTGGTGACGCATGCCTATAATCCCAGTGCTGCGGAGGCTGGAAACAGGAGGACTATTACGAGTCTGAGCTGCGTAGTGAGACCCTGTACCAAATACATAAAAAAATTAATAAAATTAACTTGGTGTGTACTGCTTTAAGAATTGCCATTTGGGGCTGATCTGTAGCTCAGTATTAGGGTGCTTACCTAGCATGTTTGAGGCCCCAGGCTTGATCTCCAGCACTGCAAACAACAGTACGAGTTGCCGTTTATCTCCAGCCTTGAAGTCCTGGTTCACTGGTTGCCAGTGTTTCCATCCAAAATAGAGGGGCTTGGACGAGGAAAGGAGGGAGGGCCAAGGCCGCTGAGCAGGCACCAGACTCTGCTCTTGCTTCTCACTAGTGAAGGAGGCAGCTGGCAGTTGGGGTGCAGTCACAGCACAGAGCTGCCTTCCGGGGTGCGGAGCAGAGAGCTGTGCCCTGTGTCCCTTCCGCTGGACTTCATCCTTGCCGTGGAGGAGCCGAGTGGCTCCCCCACAGGCAAGGCTGTGATGTGATACACACTTAGCTCCTTCTCTGACCCTGGAGAAGCCACCCAGAGGATCTAGGAGCCAAAGTCTTCTTGTGCTGCGAAACAGAAATTCCAGGCGCCCCCATGAGCCACCTGGCTTGACCATGAGCTTTTTAACCGGATTTTGATGTGTTTGTGCCTCACTATAAAGAGAACAGTAGTTGTTTTAAAGTTTGGTTTATTGGAAGGTATCTAGCACCTTGGTTGGTGGGATGGCCCACTAAGGCGGTACCCAGAGCCTCGGCTGGTGGGATGGCCCACTAAGGTGATACCCAGCACCTTGGCTGGTGGGACGGCCCACTAAGGCGGTACCCAGCACCTTGGCTGGCGGGATGGTTCACTAAGGCGGTCCCCAGTGCAGTGGCTGGCGGGATGGTTCACTAAGGTAACACCCAGTGCCTTGGCTGGCAGGATAGTGCACTAAGGTGGTACCCAGCACCTTGGCTGGCAAGACGGTCCACTAAGGTGGTACCCAGTGCCTTGGCTGGTGGGATAGTGCACTAAGGTGGTACCCAGCGCCTTGGCTGGCAGGATAGACCACTAAGGTAACACCCAGTGCCTTGGCTGGCAGGATAGTGC
Source organism: Octodon degus (assembly GCF_000260255.1). Lineage (NCBI taxonomy): Eukaryota > Metazoa > Chordata > Mammalia > Rodentia > Octodontidae > Octodon > Octodon degus. Next base: position 12,314,458 of record NW_004524609.1, on the reverse strand, counting down.
ACTAAGGTGGTACCCAGCACCTTGGCTGGCAGGACGGTCCACTAAGGCAGTCCCCAGAGCCTTGGCTGGTGGGATAGTGCACTAAGGTGGTACCCAGTGCCTTGGCTGGCAGGATAGACCACTAAGGTGCCAACCCTTCTTCAGCAAGTCTCTCTCCCTCCTCTGTGGAGGTGGCTACTTTATTCCAAAGCCAATGCAGATAACAGATTTAATTAATTGATAACATTTGGGGTGCTTTCCAATAGTCCCAGCTGACTCGTATTCATGTATGCTAATTTTAGTGCCCATTAATTATGGATATTAATAAGTCCTTGTTTATTCTACTTTGTTTCTATTCCCTTGATAGCTGTTGTGGTGTGGGGTTGAAAATAATTAAGGTGTTACTTGTGTTCCACAAATAACAATTAACCAAGGATGGATTCTGAAATGAAAATTTCATTTTCTCCTTTCTCTGATTAAAGAGAGTAAGTAAAGTGGCCTCTAAAGGTCCCTTCTAGGGCCCTTCTTGGGCTTCGTTCTTTGTCTTACTCTTCCAGGTGGTTATTGGAGTTGACTTCCCCACTGAGCAGAGATGGGTCCTGATTTGACTTGAACACATTTCATGGCTTTGGCTGCTCTTCCTCTTGCTGACAGGGAGACCAATTCAGAAGGGACGAGCCCAGCATGAGGGGATTGGGAGAGGACTGGGAATGGCCAGGGCTGGTCGCTTTCCCCAGGAAGGTTTGCTGACTCAGTCTGTGCAAGGAATCCAAGGTCCCGCCAATGTCTGGATTGCTACACCATTTCAAACTAACCTGTCAGTGGTTCAGTTCTTCTGGGCATAGGCAACCCTGTGGCCTGTTGTGCTGCATGTTACATGCAAAGAGGGTCAGCGCCACCTCACCATGCAGAGTTCCATCCCAATCAGTTCTGGCTTTTGTCTGCCCATGTAGTGACCGACAGCTATTGGGAGTATATATTTGAGCCTGGTTCCTTGGGTTAGCGATCCTGTGCGATAGCTTTCCCTGTCCCCATAACCTGCTGATTCCTAGAGCCTGGAGAGTCCTGCAGCCCTGCCAACTTCCTCTTCTATGATGGACTGGTTCTTATTTTTCACAGCCCCCGAGGTGTCCCTGAGTAGGGTTCTATGCTGTCCACCCCCTGGCTCAGGCTCTAATTGTGTTGAATTCTCATCCTTCCCTTGGTTCCAGTGATAAGTATTGTTTGAGTAATTCAAATGAAGGCCTCGAGAAGTTTAGCTGCTTAGCAGTTCCACTCAAGAAAGAATGAACAGGGAGCTGGAATACTAAAAAATTGAATTAACTCCAAGCTCATGGATAATATCAAATTTGGAAATGGTATTTGAATTATAGCAATTTAGACTCTCCAAATCCCCTTTTACCAGGGATAAGTCAGAAATCAATAGGAGTCAGCATTGCTAGTTTCTGTTTTAGTTTGAAACCAACTGACAATGTAATTGTACATGACAAGACCCGGAGTGGCGATTTCCATGTCTGTAAGGGATGGGGGACCATCGCAGCCTCACCTCCTGCTTCCCAGAGGCAATGGAGTGACCCTGCTGGAGAAGGAAGGATGTGAGGTACACAGAGTGCTCCTGAGTTTCAGTTCCTTTCAGCAATCCTCTCACCAGCAAGCTTCTCTGGCTCTGATTAAAGCTCAGAGCTGTCATTTCCAGAGAGTTTGCTTGTCTGTCCCTCGTCTCTATGTTCTCAGAAATTCTTCCTGGCCCAGAGCTGTTAGGGAAGAGCTTGGAGCATGCTAGGAAGGTGGGGGGCGGGGGGACTCTGGATCTGTTCGCAGGAGCAAATGAGGGCTTCTTAGATGTCGCATGGTGATAATGGGCATTTTCTCTCAGTTTCTTTTAATCAAATGCTTTGCTCCAGGCTTAGCCAGGTGTTTACAGAGTCATCACAGTGACAGTGTTGTCCTCGCTCTCGTCTGTGCCCAGGTATCTTGGGTCAGCCTCCCCTTTGCTTTGGGGCCATGGCGGGCTTTCCTGTCAGAAGTGAAGGACGTGGGAGAGGTCAGCTGATGGGCTGAGTCACTGTTCCCCTCCAGAGGACAGGGGAATACACCCAGGGGAGTCCGTGCAGAGGAGATGTCTCATGCCCTGAGGAGCTTGGGGTTGTGCTGGGAACTCCACCAGGAGCTGCACATGGAGCGCATGGAGGCTACTCTGTGCTCCCTCGGGCACTGTCTGTAAGGGGCCCTGGCTCTGCCCCACTTGCTTCCTCCTAGAGCTCTGGATGAGCGCTGGGTTTTGCCTCCTGCCAGTTCTGCAGAGTGCCCTGTTGCTTAGAGACAGGGCTGGTGCCTGCAGTGAAGATAAGGTTGCCAAGGAGACCAAACCACAAATTCCCTTGTTTTTCTTGGAGTTGCTGGACAGAGAAGTAAAGGATTTTTGCTCTGACGACTGGAAGGAAAGTATCTTCCTCACAGTGTGTGTTTCTCAGGAATTGATGTGTTGTCCGGGACACCCCCAAGTCAGCACCTGAGTTGACCAACAGGGCAGTGAGCTTTGCGCTCCTTCTGTCAGTGATGCTTGCTTTCTGATAGAATTAAGTAGCCATTTCATCCCTTACCCAGCAGTCATCCCAAAGGCTGTGTGGTATGGATGAGCCTCGTTGAACTCCAGGTTTTCATTTGCTGTCCTAGCTTTTCTCTTTGTGCATTGCTGGGATTTAGTTCATGGAGATTCACAGCAATACACCCATCCCCCTTATCTGTTCTCCATCTTTGAGTTGTTTGCTTTCTTTCTTTCTTTTCTTTTTTTCTTTTTCTTTTTCTTTTTCTTTTTCTTTTTCTTTTGGAGGAACTGGGGATTGAACTTCGGCCCTTGTGCTTGCCAGGGAAGCACTTATTCCATTGAGCCATCTCCCCAGCCCCATCTCTGAGTTATTTTCATGGTTCAGATGATGGTAATGATACACCCAGACCTCGTCCTTGTACCTCTGGGGTTCATGAGCAGAAAAAAATCCTTTACGTACTCATCCTCTGACGATGTCTTGTTGAAGCCAATGAAAATCTTGAGTACTGTAAGCCACTGTGGCAGAGGACTGAAGACTTGGAGGCCATAGCCAGGGGTGGTACCCCCAGGGCATCCCCTCTGCTGGTGCAGGGCAGAGGTTAAGGCACAAGGGACAGCATCTTCACTGATTGTGGCTGTGTCCCTGATGTGGGAAGTTTGCTGAGAGTTCAGATTCTGGTTTGCTTGGGTATATGAATGTGGGGGCATGTATGCATGTGTATGTGTATGTATGGACGTGTGCATGTGTTTATACGTAGGAAATTATACATGTGTGTTCACTTATGTGTTCACATATGTGTATGCCAGTGTGCATATGTATATGGGTGTGTATATGAGCATGTATATATATAGATAGGTATGTAATGCAAGTGTATAATGTGTAGGTATGTGTGTGTGAGTGTGTGTGCATGTGCAAGACCTCCACAGCCTTGTACTTTTTCACACCCAACTGCCTCCTCTCCTCCTGCCTGCACCCTTTAGGAGTAATGTTGCAGGTTCCTGCATCCCTCTTGTTGCTTCTCTGCCCCACACTCTGACTCCATACAGGACGCCTCCCAGGGAAGCCTTCCTGAGCACACTGGGTCTGTCCCTTTGCCAGGGCCTGGGGGTGATTCAGGAGCAACAGGTCACCCTGCCAGGAGAAAGAGGCAGAAACACAACCACAGAGGGGAAGCAGCGGTGGTGCTAGAGGGTGGGCGCGAGGGCGTTGGAGCAGAGGGGAACCTTTCAGGCTGTGGGTGTGAGCACCGCCGGAGGCCTGGGGGAGGGGATTCTGGGATATGATATACACAAAACGCGCCGAAGATTTTGCTAAAAGAGAAAGTGGGGGCAGACTCCCTGGGGCTCCAGTTGGTCTGCTGAGCTTCTCAGCCCATGGTGGCCTTCAGAGAGCCCCATTCAGTGCCCCTCCCCATGTCCCCATCTAGGTTAGAGTCTGGGCACCCCTGGATGGAACTCTCAGGGTTACTGTAGCTGCTTCCCACTCCTTTCCCAATCCCATGATTCCCTGCTCCCATTGTCCCCCACCCATTGCTGGCTATCAGGCCCTCCCCAGTTTGTTTCAGCCTCCCCAGTTCTCCCTCCACCCTGTTGAAAAGGCGAGATGTTTTCCTTGCCGATCTCTAGCTCATGGAAGGCAGGAAAGCACAAGGGTCTTGCCCTCCTCACTGCTCACTGTCTGCCACCCTCAGCCCCCCACATCCCTTCTGCACAGCTGTGGGTGTGCAGCCCAGCATGTGCCAGCCTGCAGGGGACAGTGTGGTGGTGACAGCGCTTCTACTCCAGCTTGGACCTGTCACGGAGCGTAGCTATGTGTGATTGCCTATACCCATGGCACCCACTTCCCACCATCTGTTTAGGAAAATGTTCTCAGGGAAACCTCCAGGATAAGGAATAGAGAGGCCATCTTCAAATATCGGAGAGAAGCCAGCTCCTGAGGCCTGGCTGATCTTGGGGTCCAGTGATTCAGACTCAAATTGCTGTGGTGGCTTGCTTTGCCATTTAGTAGCACTGTGCTTGGGACACCCTGTGTCTCTGTGTCACTCCTAGGGCCACTAATTACACTGATACTGGGACTAACTGGGTGCCACCCAAGGGAAGGGGTTAGACCTCAGATCACCCCCACATTTGCTTTATGTTATAAAATGGAAAGCAATGGCTGTCACAGCCAAACAGCAGAAGTGACGGGGAAGCTGAGACTTCCTAGAACTCCACAAATTCCTGAAGGTAAATTCTGGAGTGCTGCTCACAAGCTCACCTCTGCTGGGACTGAGAGTCAGGAGCATGAGCCTGGGGTGTGGGTGAGCTGCTCCGGCTGCTGCAACAGTCACTCCCTTCCGGACATAAGACAACAGATTCATGACTGTGCAGCTCTGAGGCCAGGGTGTCTCCCTGAGTGAAGTCAGAGGGTCCACAGGGCCCTGCTCCTTTCTGAATGTCTGGAGAGAAGAATCCCCCTCCCTGAGTTTGGTACCTTCCAGATGCCACCTGCATTGCTTGGCTTGTGGTCTCTTCCATCTGCAAAGCCTGAGATAACAAGATGAATCTTTCCACACTGTCTCTCCTCAACATTGACTCCCACCTTCCTCCCTTGCAAGGGCCCCTGTGATGCTTTGGGTCCATCCGGGTGACGTGTCCGCCTCAAGCTCAGCGTTCTTCTTCTGCCTGCAACCTCAGAGTCCCCTTGCCATGTGGAACAGCACAGCCACAAGTTTCAGGAATTGAGAGATGAACACTTTTAGGAGGCTCCCGTGTCCAGGGGCTGTGTTCCCAGGGGTGTGGAGTTGGCTGAGGGCCGGAGCATTCTCCTTGGCCTGCAAGCTCCTGGTTTTCAGGAGCTGTTAGGCCCTTGTCCAAAGCCTCTGCACTGTATCCTGCCGTGTGTGTGTGTGTGTGTGTGTGTGTGTGTGCGTGCTCGCGCGTGTGCCTTAGGGGTTTAAGCTATTTACATGAAGATCCATCTCACATATTAGTTTTGTTTCGTTGGTGTTCTGTTTTTCTTTGCTTGAGGCACAGGAGCCTGAGCCCAAGGCCTTTGCATTGAGCTGCCTCTCCAGCACTTCTTAACATATTTTTCTTTTGAGAGAACCTTCTGTTAAGTTGCTCCAGCTGAGCTCAAACTCTCACTCCTCCCCCCTCAGCCTTCTGGAGTGCCAGGATTACAGATGTGTATTCCACGGCTAGCTTTCTTTGTGTTTTGTTTTTAGTGACAGTTTTATTGGGATGTAACGTATACACCAGTCTATGAGTGGGTATGGTTTTTCCGTGACAAATTTTCGACTTGATGGCTTCTGGTACAGAAAGCCTTGTGCAGCCACCCCCACAATCAATGAGAAACATTGTCATCACCATGAAAGAACCCCCCTGCCCATTATCAATTGTTCTGTTTTCCTCCACATGAGCCCTAGGCCACCATTAATTAACTTTCATTCTCTATCTGTGCCTGTTCTGAGAGCTTCATGTAAATGGAACCATACAATATGTGGCCATTTGGGTTTGACACCCTGTGCTTAGCGTAATGTTTTGGAGCTCATCTATGTTTATTGTCACATAGTGTTCATCAGGTGTTTGTACCACATTTTGTCTATTCATTCCTCAGTTAATGGAGTATGAGTTCTCACTTCTGCTCCACTAGGAATGATGCTGTGGGTGTTCAGGTACATTCAGGTGTTTGCATGATCATAAATCTCCATTTCTCTTGGGTGTGTACATGACGGCTGATACCTAAATGTCCCCCGAAGCCTCATGCCTTCATAGTTGGGTTTTTAGGGAGGATCAGGGCTATGCGATACAGGATTAGTTCACTGAAGAGTTTGCAAGGGGGTGGAATGTTGGGAAGAGAAGCCTAGCGGGGTGCTGTGGGCCTGGCCGAGAAGGGTTATAAATATGTCCTGGATAGGCCTGCCCTGCTGTGGACTGCTTCCTCTCTGCCGCACTGCCGTGCCTTTGAGCCAGCCCACTGCAGACTGAAATCTTTGCAAACGTTGAGAAGAAATAAACCTCTCCTTCTTTAACGTGTGGTGTTACTTAGCTTGTCCCAGCAATGAGAAAGTAACTAAGATGACAGAGATGAGGTAGAGGTAGAGGCAGAAGCAGGAATAGGACGGCTTGGTCTAGATCAACTCTATGTTCAGTATTTTGAGGAATTGCCAGACTGTTTTCCAAAGTGGTTTTATTAGTTAGGGCTCTCTACAGAAAAGCAGTAGAGAAACATGTATGATTATTATGCGAGGGGTTCATTAAGCAGGTTACAGCATCAGAGGCAGGAGGATCCATGGTGGCTGGAGAGCCGGAGAGCCAGAAGGCCCTGTAGCAGACACAAGAAGATGGAAGGCGCAGAACAAGAGGGATCAGGGAGGCAACACCAGCCCAAGGTGGAGGGCTGGAAGCACGCTGGAGAGTCCCTGGTGTGGAGGGCCGGAGCAGGTGGAGATGACATCAAAGGCTACAGCATCAAGGAGTGCACCTGCTCCCGAAGACGGGTACTCTTCGAAAGCAGAGAAACTCCTTTCTTCGTTCCACTTTCCTTCTGCCTGGCTACAAGCCTATTGGTTGGTACCGCCTACAGCCCGAAGAGCCTCCCCCCTCAATTTGCTGTGCTACATGCCCATCATCTAAAGACACACCCACAACTCTGCGCTGACACGTCACAGCTACTGCCTGCTGTGGCACGCCCTTGTGCACTCCCGCCAGCAGTGTAGAGGGGCTGTGGCTTCTCCCTAACCCCACCAACATTTGTTACCTGTGTTGTTTATTCCAGCCTTCCTAGTGTGTGGAAATTAGAAATTCATTTTTACTTACATTTTCCTGATGCCCAATCAATGTCATGAGCATCTTTTCAATATTTCCATGGCAACAGTTCTTCCTTCGGGCTTTAAGACCTCATGGCTATCTGACCGGGCTTAGAGAATCCCCCAATTCTCGTGATGCACGCGAACATGATTTATTGCATATGCGGACTTGGAGTTTGTAAATCCCATGGCCTCCCGATTTAATTCCTTTCCTAAAGGTTCTCTGCTAGGATACCTCTGCTCAGCTTCGAAGCAGCAGGATACAGGCTGAGCGTGTTGACACACAGCAGTAGTCCCAGCATGCTGAGCACCTGGGACAGGAGAATCCCAAGCTCAAGCTTTGCCTGGGAAATTGAATACCTTCATGAAACCATTTTTCAAAATAAACAGTAAAAAAAAAAAAAAAAAAAAAGGTTAGGCATGTACCTCGGTGTGAAAGCCCTAGGTTCACCCCTCAGTACTACAACAACAAGGAAGCCAGAGGACGAGGGAAAGGTGCTGAAGGAGGAGAAAGACTCAAATCCTTTGTTGGAAGAAATCAGGCTTATGTAGAAAAGGAGATTTTTATGCTGGGTGTGTGCATGCACATGTACATTCATGGTTTTATTTTACAGTATGAGCAACTTTAAATACTTAAAAATCCTTTCCTAGTGTGGAGGCTTGATCACTTTTTTCTCCTGTTTCTTTCCTCCCTCCCCTCAAGTCCCATTCATTGATTACCAAGTTCAAGCGTCTTGCTGTGGGCTGCTTTCTATAGGTTTCTGTTCAGCTGCAAGGAATAAACAACAACAACAACAAAAAAAACAAAAAACAAAACTGTGTGTTTTCCTGCATGCTAGAAAATTCTCGGGGGCCAGTGCAGAAAGACAAAACACCACAGGCATGGACAGAAGTGGTGCCCATGTGGCATTAATAATCCTAGATTTTCCTGGGCTAATGAAAATTAGGATTACCATTTGCCTTTGAGCTTCAGCTTGGGGTGTCACCTGTTGTGATTCTAAGCACTATTCAATGGAAAACAGACATGTGGGTGGTTAAAACTGAAGTGGGGCTCAGGAAAATACTGTATAGCGGGGGGGGGGGCTGGCCTGCAGCAATGTCCTCGCTGTAGAGCCTTAACCAGCATGGGGACATCTCTGTCCATGTCCCTTGGAAGACTGCAAGGTTAGTGTTTGTTTGGCTGATACTCACAAAGGCCTTTGAGAGGAAAAAAAGTGCAAAACCAACCAGTGTCTGGAACGAGCACGGGAGGGGGAGGCAGAGAGGGCTGTGTGGATTGTTCAGAGCCTGCTGCTCCGACATTTACCCTGAAGCTTGACTCTCTGGATGGAGGGAAAGGGAGGAGGGAACTCGCGTACTGAGGCCAAGCTGAATGATTTGGAGGTACTTCTCAGTATTTCTGATGGCAGAGAAAGTGGCCTCTGCCTACTGGCCTCCCTGCCCCCCTCCCTCCCTACTGCTCCTTCCCTCTGCCTGCCTGCCTGCCTGCCTGCCTGCCTGCCTGCCTGCCTTCCTTCCTTCCTTCCTTCCTTCCTTCCTTCCTTCCTTCCTTCCTTCCTTCCTTCCTCTTAGTTTCAGAAGCTAGAAATCAGAAATCAAGAGGTCTTGGCACATTGGTTCCTTCAGAGGCTCTGAGGGAGGGTCCAGACATGGCTGGTGGGTAGCTGTCTTCTCCCTTTATTTCTTCATGTCATCATTCTCCTGTCTACATATTTCCCTGGACATAAGACTGGGTCTTACATTAATTTTTTGCTCCTAAAGATGCAGTGGGGCTTATTTTTAGGGGAGGTCTTATCTTTTCATATACAACAGTCTACTGTATTCAGCTATAGTCCTGTCATCTTCTCGAGCATTGTCATAGCTCTTCAAACCCCCATTTCTGGCCTGAATTCCTTGCAGTTTTGTTTCCTGTAGAATTACTGGCCTCAGTCTCTCATGTCCAGCAATGGATTTGTCCTTAAATGAGCTCTTCCTATAGCCAGCTTGTACTGTGTGGGCAACACAGCTGCCAGGGCTTTTTCCCCTGAATTCATCACCCAACTCACGACCCTTTACAGGTGAGGCGTCACAAAGTCTCCATCCCATCCGATGGTAATTGAAAACTTATGAGCCAGCAGCGGCAACTAAAACAATGACAGGAATGATGATCCACACAAAAGCGACAAAAACTTGCAGACCCTAAAATTCAGAGAACATCGATGTCACACGAGTGCTTTGAGTACATCTATCGCAACCCATGATGCACTGAATTAGGAAGATTCACATGAAACTCATCCACGTCTGTTCGTTAGCAAGTGCACACGTTGTTTGTGTGGCGTGTCTGCACGCTGACTGGTCATTTGGCAATAAGCCTCGAGTTCATCTGTTCCCACAGGGGTTTACCTCTTGTCCAAAGGAATCCACTTGGGTATTTACAAATACTTAATTGTAGTTTACATTATAATTTAAGCATTAATATCAATAAGATCATTGTTTGTATTTAATTATGTCTTTGGTTTTTTTTTTTTTTTTTTTTTTGGTACCAGGGATTGAACTCAGGACCTTGCGCTTGGCAGGGAGGCGCTTATGCTGCTGAGCTATCTCCCCAGCTCTCTCTGCTAATAGTATTACTTTACAATTCATTATGCCCGTTGTGTGTTGCAGCGGTTGTACTGAACACATCTGTCTGTCTGGCAGTCTTTAACTGGGGCATATTTTGGGGCACAGCTGATAAGCATTCTAAAACATCACACGAGGACTTGTTTTCTGGTTAGATCTTATTTTCAGGAAGGTAAGGGGGTATCTGACTGTGTCCCTAGTACCCCCCATTTTATGGGGGGTACTAGACATTGAACCCAGGACCTTTGCCCTGAGCTATATCCCTGCCTTTAATTTTTTCATTTTGAGAAAAATAAAAACATTTGCTAAGTTACCCAGACAGACTAAGCTCAAACTGTCAATCCTTCTGCCTCAGTCCCCTAGAGGGCAAAGTTTACAGGCATGAACCACCACGGCCACCATACATGTCCTATTTTCTTTGGGACATCAGTCATGTTGGGTTAGAGCCCCATGCTACTTTATTATAGCTTCCTTCGACCTTCCTTGATTCTATCTGGCAAACCTTTTAGAGCCCACTGTGGTGTGTGTGTGTGCCATAGATTCGCCACCACTGTTCTAAGGTTTTGAGGCTTGAGATGTCTCTGTGTGAATTCAAGGGAACACAGTTCAGCTCCATCACCTACATTCCAGGTAGAACTCAACAAAGAATATTTAACCTACTTTAAAAATATATAGGACTATAAGCCAATTATAATCTAATTAATCACCCTGATGAGTATTGCTAGTGGTGTGACAATTGTTCTGCACTTGGCAAGAAGCTGGGAGGGACAGGTAATTTGTAGGACGATTGGATAGCTAAACCCAAAGGTCTCAAAAGGTGGGATTCTGCCGATCTAATAAAGTGAAGTGAACACAAACAGGGCCTAAGTGAGTCCTAAAAGTAGCCTCTCCTGAAGAAGGGAAAAAGGTATAATCAGGTGAGGAGCACAAATGTGGGGTGTACCCGTCAGTACTCCCTTGACATCAGGTTTAATATAATATACACGGATGGGTCTATGAGGTAGCCTGCGGTGGCTGGCTGTGGAGTACAGTGTGGAGTAATGCAAACGGGCTGGCTGCGAACTGGAGATCCACAGGATCGACTTAGAGGCTGAAGGACTAGAACTCGCAGTAGAGTCTGCTGCAAGTCTGTATCCGGAAGCTGGAGAGTCTGCAGTGGAAAGTTGGAGTGTGTGCAGTGGGGCTGAAGGCTCTGGGCTGGAAAGCCGGAGATGGATGTCCAAGGCCAGAGCTCCTGCTTCTTTCTTCTTTTTATTCCATTCCAGCCATGGGTCTGCTGATTGGTGCCCCTCAGCCTGGGGGTGGGGCTTCCCTCCTCAGTATTTGTGCTGAGCCAGCCTTTGGGTGTTGCTCCCTCAGGTTAACATGACAGTGAGCAACCGCATGGCGTTTGATTCAGTCACTCATTCAGTCATTTACTGGTTGGACCAATGCTTTCCACTTACCTTGTTGCTGCACAGTCGGCCTTGGACAGCTGTTCTATCTGAAGTCTCTTGCCCACAGCCTGAGGGGTGGGTCCTCCTCCAACTATCCCAGCATCGAAGAGAGTCTCCCGTGCTGGGGCCAGTCCACAAGAATCCTAGCCATCTGGGAGAGGTCATGGGACACAGGCTAAGAGGACAGGAAAGCACGTGTGGCGCGATCTCTTTTATGTCTTGGAAGGACTCTCGTGGGGAGAAGAGAATAGGTTTGTCTCTGTTCACTCCCAATTTGGAACTAGAACCCAGCAGTGAAAGGCAAAGGTACAGAGGCATAAGTATTAGCACAGGGTAGATACTATTCAATTTGCAGTAGGGCTCCAGCCTAAAACACACCGTAAGTTGAAAATGTACTAGGTCTGAAAGTGTATTTAATGCACATAATTTCCTAAACATCCTCTCCTAGCTCAGCCTACCTTAAACATGCCCAGAGCACTTATCCAGACCCACAGTTGGACACAGTCATGTCACACAAGGGCTACTTTATAGTTAAAGTGTTGGACAGCTCATGTAATTTATCGAATACATGTATCCACACAACACTGGGAATACAGTACCTGTAGAGTATCGGTGGTTCATCCACACTGCCTCTGCCCCACTTTCGGAGGAAGAGAAAAATGATTCATACTCTCATACTGCATATTGCTAGCCTAGGAAGAGATCATAACTTAAATATGATTTCCGCTGAATGCATAATGTGTATCACTTTTATACAATAGGAAAGTTGAAAAATCATGAGTCAAAAAATTGTAGGTTGAACATTATAAGTCAGGGACCATCTGTATAAGGCATAATGTGTTCACATGTACAACAGTCTAGAAATGAAATGCCCTGGTTTGTGTTGGGAGGTAATGATGCTGTCATATCCAGCATTCATTGGGAGTTTACTGTGTACGAACCTGTTCTTACTGAACACTTTATAGAAAACAAGAAACTCCAGAGCCACATAGCCAACAACAATCACATGCAATATGAAGAACCCTTGGAGTCAGAAAATCATCCTGATCGTGCTCATTATCTTAGCCCCAGTCCACGGAGTCTGGGGAAACTATTTGCACACTGATCGCTAGATTAGAAGTAAATTTTCCTTTTGGAAAAATAACTCTGTTTTTCCTATCTGTCCACTTAGCTCGCGCCTGAGCTGTGGTGTATGAAATCTAATCGCCAGTAGCAGGAAGTGATTATTTATTCAGATGCTTCTCTGAAGCCCATTAGGCACTCTGGAAGGTTGGGTTAGGGTGATTGACTTTGTAGTCATGCTGCTGTCATGGGGGAGAACTTGGGTCTGTTTATTTCCCTTCTTTGCACATGGTGGGCTTTGAGTGCAGAACAGGAGCCCCAGCTGTGACTGGCATGGACCCCACCCAGCCTGGATCTCCTCTCCATTGGCCCTGAAACTTTTTCTGCAGCCCCAACTCCTTCCTTAATATGCTGGCTTTGTGCTTGGAGATAATTTGCAAATGCTCTTCGAATGGTTACGCCACAGCTTTAGAAGGTTTTGCTTCTAATGAAGAAAGGGAATTGAATGTACTCTTGCTTGGCTAATTTTTCCCCTCCTAGTAAAGGGATGAGAGTGGGAAGAAAAAGGAAATGAAAGAGCAAAGGTACACTTTTTAAAAAGGTAACTGATCTTATCTGTGATCAGGGTTTGCCTGGAAATTGATTCCTACTAAAACATCCTGCACTCGCTCATGTGTAGGGCTTGCCAAGTCCGGATCCGATCTGAAGAGTCGAGTCAATGCCATGAAAATACTGTCTGCACAGGGCAGCCACCTTCAGGGACTTCGCTCAGCCCTGTAAATGTATGCAACTGATTTTGGATGAAGCACATGGGACTTTATATAACCTTGCTAATGGGATTTATGACTTCCAGGCAGGCTATAAGGTTGGCTGAAAATATAGAAAATCTGAAATGACAGATTCCCTTCCTGTTTAAAGAGCATAGTGAAAGGGATGGCCTGGTAGAGATCTGCTCACTAGAAAGCAGTTTTAGGGACAGGAAACCCTTTTTTTTTTTGTATTTTAGGGAAGGGTCTACAGGGCGTTCAGGGTCTCACTACTAGATCAGACTCATAGTGATCTGCCTGTTTACAGTCTCCCAAGTGCTGGGATTACAAGCATATGCCACCATGCCCAGTCTCAATTGCCTTCTCAACTGGCCTTGGGGGCAGGGCTGGTATGGCAGACCCGGGGATCGAACCCTCAGCCCCTGCACCTGCTTGCAGGCGCTGTCATCTGCTGAGCTATTTGCCCGGCCCACAAAACTCTTTTAATGTTTTAGTTTTACAATTTGATCTGACCTTCTGGCTCCCTCACTGTTTAAGACTGTCCCTGGAGCTCTCGCCATCACTTCCTCCTCCTCTTCCAAGGAGGACAGCATCCAGCTCTGTTGTGTCACTTTCAGGAAAGTTCTTTTATACATAGTCTCTCACGAAGGAAAGGAGTAGAATCGGTTTTGGAAGGCAGCATCAGCCTGTGCCCCACAGTGTTCTGTCCTAGCCAGGGATATGTCTAAGCAACCCCATTCTAGACGCTGTCCCTGAAAGCAGGAGGAGTGTGGTGCTTAGGAACCCACCTAGGCATGGATCCTGGCTCAGGACGCACTAGTGTTCTTTGGGCAACTGACAGAACTTCTTGACCCTTCAGCTCCTCTTTGTAAAATAGAGGGAGTTACCCGTGCTTTGCAGTATCCCTGTGGCCCCACCCCAGCAGGTCCCTGTCACAGCTACTGTCATGCTCTCATTCGCTCCTCATGGGATTTTTTTTATCCCATAGTCCCACTCAGGCGGCACCTTTCTGATATTCCTCACTCCTATCAGAAACCTTCAGCATTTATAAGGCAAAATCATAGTGCAGCTGTATTTTTCACATTATTGTCTTTTTTTTCTATTAATTTTATTGAGAAATACCAATGAGACAGTTTCAAAACCAATTAGTAGGACAGTTTCAATAATTAATACATTGCATATTGTTGTCTTCGTAGTGATTATTCATCATACAAGATGCAGACCTGATATCCTGTCCGAACACTATTAGTTACAAATCTTTCTTCTCATTGAACTAAGAGAAAGTAGCTGTCTATCTATCCTATTTTATATATACAGATATAAAATGACCCTTCATTTGTGTCCCCCCCTTTTTTTTTTTTTTAGTGTTTTCAGAGATAGCCCGCCATCCTGGGTAGCCACTGAGCTCTCTGGGCGTGTCACAGCTCCTCTATGCTGTGTTCAGACACCACTTCTCCAGGGAATCGGCATGATGCCCGCCCAGGTCTCTCTCATGGTCTGGGCCGTGACGCGCTCCTACATCCTCTAGGCGCGCTCAGGCATCTGCCCAGAGTGCCTTCAGTGCAGCCGCTCTCCTGGCTCCTCCCCCTGCGGAGCGGCGCTGTGTTGGAGGGATGGCTCCTGCTCAGGTCCTGCAGGCGGGTCGAGCACCTGTTGGTAGAGCACTCTGCAATGACGGAAATGGTCAGCATCCTCACTGCCCAGTACAGCAGCTGCTGGCCACCTGGGGCTTTTGAGCACTTGAAGTGTGGCTTATGTGTCTGAGGAACTGGGTGTGCAATCTTGTTTAATTCTAACTAGTTTAAACTCAACTAGCCATTGTAGCTGCTATTGCGGCCTCCCATTGAGCTTCCAGCGTGCCAGATGCGAGGGTAAGGCCAGACATTTTCCCCAGCAGTGGTTCTGAAACCAGCTTGGACTCATAGTCTGTCTTGTTTTGTTCTCTCAAGAAAGCCAGCCTCACACCCACTTGTGAGCAGCACTGTTGTCAAGTTTGAAATGTTGGTTAACAAAGCCATATTGTTGGGAAGGTTGGCCTGAGCCTTTAGTAATGGAGTTCAGGGCCCTTCTTTGCAGCCTTTCACTGCCCCGCTGGTCTTGACTAGAGACATCACGCTCTTTCAAAGGCAATGTTTGAAGGCGTGTTTTTGGACTGCCTGCCATAAACAAGCTAATCATTTTCTTTGAATCAGGATGGCTTCCAGCTATGAGGCAGAGAGATCAGCTTCTGCTCTTCTCTCCAGCAACACAGTGGCAGACTGGCTGCTGCTGGGGGCCACAAGGGCTGCTGGGGATCCCCGGGACATGGAGGAAGATAGAACTGGGTCCAGGCTCTGGCGCTTGAGTGCAGTTGCTATGAGCTCAGAGCCAGAACCATAGATCATCAGGCTATTTTACTAGTAGAAAAAAAATTTAGATTGTGCTTCAAGAATGTAGATTTATCCTGATATTCTTGTTAGAGGAAGAAAATCTTAATTAGACCAAAACAAAACAACTCTAGTTGTTCAGAGAACTTTAAGACTCATAGTTAAAAAATGAGTCTATTGTATGACTCACACTATGAGAACTAGAGACTCAGATTTCAGTTCAGTTATTTCAAAATATACATCTCCAGAATGTGGACTGGAAAAGAGTTCTGTGTTGGTTACCGCTTGGTGGTTGCAAGCGCCAGAGGTCAGTGCTGGCTTGCTGAATTGCAAGTCCTTCAGAGAAGCAAAGGAAAAGCGGCGGACCTTGGAAGAACCCAAATCTGCAATGACAGAGGGGACCCAGTGAGTGGTATCTTCAGAGGGCTGACAGGAGGGTGCTACTGAAAGAGCCATTTTCTGTTCCATCGTCATTCAGCTCAGGTTCCACTTCTGGAAGGGAGCATCTACACCGCCTAGTCCAGGTGACAGTTGCCCTGCGCAGGACAGGTGGGGCTTCCTGGGGGAAAGTGATGTACTACCACCAAAAGAAGGGGGCAGGTATGCTGCGTGCCACAACTGAGCCACCTCAACACGATGCCTCTTCAATAAGTACCAAGATATGAGAGACAGAGAGAGAGAGGCAGAGAGACAGAGACAGAGAGACAGAGGCAGACAGAGAGCGAGTGAGCAACTCTGCTATTTATTCTTGTAGTTTCACCATGCATCACAAAATAGTAAAGTTCATCATAGACTATGAAATTTTGAAATTTTTCGGCTACCTTAATATACCTCCTTGGGGCCAGGGATATAGCTCAGAGGCACAAGTGCCTGCTGGGCAAGCACAAGGTTGTGAATTTGATTCCCAGTATTCACGTGTGTGTGTGCGCGCACACACACACACACACACACACACACACACTCTTGCGTGCATCATGCTGTTCCTGTCACGTGCCTCTGCTTGACACAGCAACAAACGCTTTTTGGGTCGCTCAAAACCACATTTTTTATGTACCTTTGACCATTCCTTTGCAATCTCCCAGGTATAAGTACATTTCTTAGCGATCTTTGTTGTAAATCATAGTCAGCTCTACACCGTAGATTCCAAGTCATGCCAGTCGCGTGCGTTTTTATCATAACTCTGATTTCCAGTAGCAACCAGAGCATTTAGGATACAGAGGTGAGAACTTGCAAGCTGACCCTGGAAGAAGACCTCAAGGGAAAGCCCTGCAGGCCCTTATGATATTTCACAGACACTTGTCTTCTCTCAGAACTGATCTCTGGTCAAACTAAGACCAGGGCCGGGGAGATAGCTCAGTAGAATAAGCGCTTGCCTGGCAAGTGCAAGGGCCTGAGTTCAATCCCTGGTACCACAAAAAAAGAAAGAAAGAAAGAAAGGAAAGAAAGAAAGAAAGAAAGAAAGAAAGAAAGAAAGAAAGAAAGAAAAAAAGAAAGAAAAGAAAAGAAAAAGAAAGACTACAAATCAGAGCTCAAACACTGACCCCAAAACATTCAAAACTAAGACGACCTTGGAGAGCAACTTTCTCATACTAATATGTTTAGTTTTTCTCCTTTCTAGCCAAAGGGAATACAATATTATTTTTACTAAGGCCAGTGGGGGACTGGAAAAATAAAAGGTACTGGTTGCTAAGTTGGTTGGTGCAAGTCATAGCTGTCTCCAAGCTTTATATTGTTAGACAGCTTTACAGACAGAACTTGCGCTGTGGATACGATTGCTTGCTTTACAGATACAAAGCTCTGCTGCAGATCCAGCATGCTCTATGGCAAAATTAGAGTCTTTCATCTAATAGCATCAGCTGTATTCATCACGTGAACCTGGCTGAGTGTAAAAGGCAGAGCTGATGTGCACCCTGGCCCGTGAAAGTTTAGTGTACCTTGTTGTAAAGAAAGATCCCAACTCTGCCCTAGACATGAAAAACCTTTTGAATTGGAATGGACCCCTGAAAGAATGGGGGTCACTCCTTTAAAAGGGAACTGAAGCTCAAAGAAAGTATGATTTTTCCAAAAATCCCACCACTGGTAGCAGATTGGAGTAGCGAAGACCAAGAGGTGACTGCATCTCTGATGGATAAGATGCTTACTTCTGAGATCAGGTTTCCAGTAAGATAGTGTAGCTTTCCTTTCTCTTCCAGAAAAAAATCTCTTTGCACAAAACATTAAAATGGCAATCAGTAATTACCAGGGTGTCTCAATTACTGTTCTTTCCTTGCTGGGGCAGATACCCGACACCCAACATGAAGGAAGGAAAGGTTTATTTAGCTCACAGTCAGTGGAGGTTTCAGTCCACACTCAGCTGGCTCTAAGGCAGAGTGGCACATGGCAGAGGGCAACCATTCATGGTGGCAGCAAAGAGCAAGAACAAGCAAAGTGAGTGGCAGCAGCTTAGGCAGCTAGCTAGCCTCTCTGCCCTCCTTACATTGTAGTGCAAGCTACCCACACCAGGGCCAGGGTGTACACTCACACCTGCAGTCCCAGTATTGGATCATGAATCAATCACAAACTCCGAAAGCCTCCCCGTGACTTCATGAGGCCTTGGGAGGACACCTAGACACAAACCATAACCATGATGTTTTGTGGTAGCCACCCAAACAGTGGGATTTTATGTTTTCTTTTGTTAAAATCAAATTTTAACCTATAAGCTATAAACAATAAGACTACTGTTAAACATGCAACTCAAAGAATATACGTATGTATGTATGTATATATGGATGTAAGGATGGATGGATGTATATAGTGAGTACTGGGGATTGAATCCAGGGCTTTTTAGTAAACTATATGCCTAGCCCTTAAAAAAAAAAACGGTTTTTTTTTTTTTTTTTTTTGAGTCAATCTGTCTAAGCCACTAAAATTCA
>NW_004524609.1:12291565-12295359 GCF_000260255.1 Octodon degus | reverse complement strand
CAAGCTTAGCAAAGCACAGGGACCGCGGTTCAATCCCCCAGCACCACATGCCAGCCAGCCCCGCCCCCTGGTGGGCTGAGCTGGCCACACACACACACATTTAAAAAAAAAAAATAGGTCAACTGATGCTGTTTTAGAATTGGGGAAACACCTTTCCTTACCATAGTGTTCAGGTATTATTGTTACGGTCTTTTCATAAGTGTTAGATCTTTAAAAATTAAAACTGAGGATTAGAACAGTTAGGAGACTCTTTCTCAGAATGATAGATTTAGCCACGTTACTAACCCCAAGTCCCATTAAAATGCCAGTGAGGAATGAAAAAGGCACACCCTGAAGGACAGAGTGCAGCCCCCTGGGAGTGCCGACAGGGAGAGGGTGTTCCCAGTGTGGACAAGAGCAGCACCAGGAGAGGCAGAGGAATGGAAGATATGCTGGCCAGGGGAGGGCGCCAGGAAGCAAGCTGGAGGTCGCAGTCAGTGCTGGGAAGCTTCAAGAATCTGGGACGATGGGCTGGGATTGGAGGTAGGAACAAGACGGGAGAGGTGCGGGTCTTCATCCCACACCCAAGAGCCAAGCGGCCACCTGTCTTGCGCCACGGCGGGAGCAAAGCTCATCATCCTGAACCAGAGAGGCCTCTGACCACTGAATCCCAGGAGAGGGTGCAACTGAGCAGTCAGAAGGAGGTAGAGGAGATGATCGAGGGTGAGGTAGGGAGCAGTGACACCAAGCAGGAGCCTTCTGGGAAGGAGAAGAAGAGGCTTTCTGCAGGAGAACGGAGGAGCCTTACAGAGATATCTCCAGAAAATGATATCAAGGGTCCACCTGTCAGTGAGATGATGTGGTGCTCCGTGCCCTTGGACTGCTGCCCGGTGACCCCCCAATTTCTCCCCCCCACCAAAAACACCTTCTATGCATAGAAGCCTCCAAAGCACTGTTTCCCCTTAAACTAGGGATTGGATCAGGGCCTTCACACTGAGCTACATCCTAGCTCTTCCTATTTTTGGTTTTGAGACAAAGTCTTTCTAAGTCATTCAATGGTCCAGGCTGGGATTGAACTTTTGATCCCCCTTCCTCAGTGCTGAGTGCTGGGAGCCAGCACACCCAGCCTCCCACTTCTGCCTTGCAATGAAATAAGTCTGGTGGAAAAGAAAAACTCCAGTTCCTTTACACTCACACATGTAGCTGCTGGCTACCAAATGCACAGATCCCATTCTCCCACAGTAGCCCATGTTCCTAGTCTCTGTAGGCAATGACTGGATGTACTACTGTTTAATTTCTAACTCTCCCCATACACAGTAGAAGAGCCCACAGAAGAAGGGCTCTATTCCACTAGAGTGCCAATTGCATGTCCAGGCTGTCACCTGTGCTTCTGACTGACGACCGATACATGAGACACTCCCGGGACCGCCCGTGTGTGATCATCTACATGAGAAACTCACAGAACTTGGGCACACTGATGACTTGCTAGCTTATCTTCTAGAAGCGTGCTGGTTATCAAAAAGCCACATGCAGGAGGTACAGAGGAAAGCATGGGGCCGGCGTGGGAAGCATCGCACCTCTAAGGATGCCGCCTCCCAGCACCCCGTTGTGCCCAGCACCTGGGGACCAAATCACATGCCTTTACCAGAGGGTGTTTGTGGAGTTTAATCTTTATTTCAAAACCACTGAGCCTTCCAGCTCTGGAATCGCTTGCTCTTCCTGGTGGCTCGCTCTGGAATCGCTTGCTCTTCCTGGTGGCCTGCTCTTCCTGAAGCTTAATGTAGGAGCCCAACCTTCAATCAGCTGGTTAGCAGAAGCTCAGGGGTGACTAGAGGCCCCTCCATTGCTCAGGATGTTCCAAGAGTTTAGGAACTCCATCCCAGGATCCTGGGACAAAGACTGAATATGTGTTATGCTCATTTGAGGAATGGCTTCAGCATGGAAGATAAAGACTGGAAAGTCATTTGGAGATAACAGAAACACTGCAACCATCGCGAGAGAACATAAAACAACAGGAATGATGAATACGTTCAGAGTGAAAAAAGACGACACTATCCATAATGAAAAGGACCCTTCAGGTTAAGAAGAATCTCTTGGAAAATAAAAAAAGTAGGGTTATAAATAAAGTTGAGAAATCTCTAAGGAGAAAAGGCACAGAGATGCAGTGTGAGAAAAGAGCAGAAGAAAATGAGGTGGATCCGGTAGGTGAACATTCCAGAAGGAAAAAAAACAGAACTAAAAAGTAGAAAATGGTGTCACAGGCTGGGGAGATAGCTCGGCAGTCTAAGCACCTGCCTGTCAAGCTGAAGGACCCAAGTTCGATCTCTGGTACCGCATGACATGCTGGCCCTGGAACTCTGGGTGCGCCATGCAGGCCCCGAAACCAGGTGTGGTGGCGCACGCCTGTAATCCCAGTGCTGGGGAGGCTGAGACAGGAGCGTCACTATGAGTCCCAACTGTGTAGTGAGTCCCTGTAATAAATAAATAAATATTTTTTAAATGATGTAATAGGAACCCCACCCCACACTTAAGTGCATTTTTAGCTTCCAGAGACCTCCAAAGTGCCAGACCAGGACAGTAATTAAAAAGGGACCAACACTACATACATCGTAAGATTTTAGAAAGGCATCAGGAGTGGTTTACCAAGTCTCTTTGAAAATCAGCCCTGGGTGCTGGGACCGCGTGCTGTGCTCCAAGTGAGGAGCATGCCGTCCGCCCTCAGCTGGCCTGGAGCCTGAGTGGCGATGCCTCGGGTCTGAGCACACACAGTGTTCTCTGGACACAGGGTGTCCCCTCCAGGGTCCTGATTCTGTTTCTCCAAATCTCGTGCTTCAAATGTGCCCTGGGTTCTGTCCTTTCCTCTCCCTCCCTTCCCCTGTCGTCGCCTTCCCTCCAACCCCCCTCCTCCTTCACTTGTCATTTCCCTGGGAAGAGGCAAGGTTCTGCCTGTGGCAGCCAAGTCCCCATTGTGGCCAGGGCTGACTGCACGGAGGAGGCGCAGCTTGGGGACTGGAGAGCGGGAGCCTCTCCTCTCCTTTCCTCCCCACATGTAGGCTGCCTGCTGGCTGGCTTCCCTGCATGGTGCTGATGAGCGTGGTTGGATTTGGAGATCTGTGCTTCCAAGAGAACAACGAGGGGCACCTCGTTTAATAAAGGAGATGTGACTTCTGGGCTCCTCGGCCTCGTGTACTGGGGAATAGGTTTCCTGTTTTGCCTGTGGCCTGCTGAGCCAATCTGAGGAGCTAGCTGCTGCCTGAGGCTGAGCCCGTGGCTTCCTCCTCATCTCCGTGTGTGACAAACACTCAAATGAAACAGGAGGCTGGGGGGCTGATAGGCACGCTGCCGTGGAGGGACTTTGCATTTCATTATGCTAGCATGGCTCCAGCAGAACTGATCCCAGTTTTGGATTTTGGTCTCTTCCTCAGCACCGTTCTTTGTGTCTGCCTCCCTCCAATATTCCTTTTCCTTCCATTTATTATTCTTTTTTTTCTTTTCAAAGTTTTATTGATAAACATATAGCAATGAGACAGTTTCAAATCAAATCGATATTATTCTTAATTTTTAAATTTTTATTCACTCATTCAGCATATTTTGAGCCCGAGTACAAATTAAATGCTGAGTGCCCTGTCACATATTATGTTCACCAAGAGCATAGCTTGTAATAGCCCTTGCCTTTTTGAAATCTTCAGTTTAAGAAGAGAGGTAGACAGTCCCCTCCACACTACACACCTGAAGAGTTCGTTTCCTCTGCCCCAGCTGGGAGTCAGGAGGAGCCCGGCGGCGTCTGACTGCTCTAAGCTGAGCCTGTCAGCTCT
>NW_004524609.1:12277347-12290825 GCF_000260255.1 Octodon degus | reverse complement strand
TGGGTATGATGGAGGAGGATTCTCCAATAGCCTGTGTACTAGTCAACTTTCTAGTGCGGGGACGGAATGCCTAACAGGCACAATGTGAAGGAGGATCTAGTTTATTTTGGCTGATGGTTACAGAGCTCTTGGTCCATTGTCAGCAGCCTTCAAGATAAAAACATCACGGCTGAAGAAAGATGCTCACCTTGTAGGTATTGGGGAGCAAAGGGCAGGGGGGAAGCCAGAGAGGAAGGGGCCGGAAGTGAGCTGTCGTTTCCAGGATATGCCCCTGTTTCTCACTCAGACACACCGGAAGTGTGCTAATCTGGTAAGCACCTCAGGAGCCAGTCAGGTTGACACAGATTAAATGTCAGATGAAATGTCACAGCCTACTTAACTGAAAATGATGTTGTTCTAACCTCACTTTGGCCTGATGGCTTCATTGTGTATAGACTGCCCTTCTACACCTGGAAGGTCTCTGCCCTGAGAGTTGTGAAAGCATTCTCCATCCCTTCGAGTGCGGGTGCCGGTGCTGTGGATGTTGGTGTGGACAATGCCTTTCTCTCCCTATTCCAAACCCAAAGGAGCGGTGTGAGATGCTAAACCTTTTTCAGCTGCTAAAGTTGGTTTTCGTTTTTTTTTTTTTTTTGAAACCCCCTTCCAGGTCTGGCTTTCAGGAGACAACACTCCACATACCTTCCTTTTTTTTTTATTTTATTGAGAAAAAAGTATCAATGAGTCAATTTCAAAACTGATTAATAGGACAGTTTCAATAATTAATACATTGTGCATTGTTGTCTTCCTAGTGGTTAATCGTAGTATAAGATACAGACAGAATATCCTGTCCAAACACTGTTATTAAAAATCTTTCTTCTTATTAACTTAAGTGAATGTAGCTGTATATCTATCCTAACTATTCTGCATATACAAATACAAAGTGATCTTTCCTTT
This sequence comes from Octodon degus, assembly GCF_000260255.1. Lineage (NCBI taxonomy): Eukaryota > Metazoa > Chordata > Mammalia > Rodentia > Octodontidae > Octodon > Octodon degus. The sequence continues at coordinate 12,289,892 of NW_004524609.1, read as the reverse complement.
GTATCCCCTTTTTTTTGTTTAGTCCTGTCAGAAATGGGTATTCCATTGGCATTTAAATACTATAACTGCGTGAATTCAGCCAAGCAATCCAACATAGTCCAGCAGTCCACAATAGTAGTGGGTTATCCACAGAAGTTGTTGACTTGAGCCTTTTACAGCTCAGCATATTAATATGGCTTTACTTTTTATACCTCGTTTTTATACTTTTCTGCTGCATGGTTAAAACCAAGATAAAACAAGACCTGTATAACAAGAAATGTAACGTTTGTATTTGATAAGGTCAGTCAAGTCCCCTCAGGATTTATCCTGAAACACTGTACCGCAGGTTGCAGATCCTTTGTCAGTGTCAGCCATGTGGATGAGTCACGGCCATTGCTTGACCAATTTGCTCTCTGTGAAAGCCTGACAGAATGCTTTCTCTCTATGTGATTCTCCATAGGCACACTCTACATCATCGATTATGTTGCTCTGTGGCCCCATAATCTCCTTGATCAGAAAATTTGGGGCACAATTGAGTTACATGATGTTACAGTACAGGTTCTCCTATGTCCTGAGTCTTCACTGACCTTGAAAGGCTAGGGCCAAAATGTTGGCTGTCCTTGCAGCCCTTCTATTTCTCTAATTTGGTCTGCAAACTTAGGTTGTTAACCCTCCAGAAGATAAGCTTATTGTTATTACCATACAACCTAGACTGTTAAGCTTAACCTCACTATCTGTCTGACTATCAAACATCTTAGGCATAACATGGAACAGGTATTTTTCATCAAGCATTGATATGTTAAACATTAAATCCCTACAGAATATGGAGATAAAAATTTAAAAAATGAAAAATAAAGGATATGAATAAAAAATTACATAGTTTTACACCGAAATTTAGAAATCTAACCATATACAGCATTGTAGCAGGATAGTCCTGTGACTTTTTTTTTCTCTTTCTTGTGTCTTTTTTTCATTTATTACTCATTTTTAAAAAAAAGTTTTACTTGTGAGATAGTATGGTAATAATTGGTATGTCATGACAAGAAGTACATATTTAGAAGACCAGAATGACAGGCATTCTAAGCGTGACCCTTCTATTACACATTGCTATCTTTAGTGCAGTTGTTTGGTTCACAGGTATCAGCATGTAGAGTTAGTCAGGGTGAGAATCCTACCAATTAACTGCTAGTTTCACAAACCTGATGATGTTTCTCAGGATCATTGCCTTGCCCATCTTGTATGTATAAATGTATGGCTTTGTCCCTGTCCTGTGTCCCAGATTTTCTCCTTGCCCTCTCTCTCCTTGTTGTCCAGTCCTTAAGTTCTCTCTTTCCTTTTAATTGTGTTATACTTTTCTATTTGTATTTCTTCTTTTGAGTTCTTATACTGGGGAGACTATACCATATTTACACATGTAGATCTGGTTTATTTCACTTATGAGTATATCTTCAAGTGGCATCCACTTAAACTAAATGCTTCAAGAGTATCATTCTTTATAGTTAAGTAATACTCCATTGTATAAAAATACCACATCTTTTTCAATCATTCCTCATGTGACGGGCATCTTGGTTGCTTCCAAGATTTGGCCGTCACAAATTGTGCTGCTATAAACATAAGTACACATATATCACTATGATATGATGTTTTCAGTTCCCCTGGGAAAATTCCCAGTAGGGAGATAGCTGGCTTGACTGAGATTTCCAGACCTAGTTTCTTAAGGAGTCTCCACACTGATTTCCATAATGATTGCACCAGTCTACATTCCCGCCAGCAGTGGAGAAGGGTTCCTTTTTCCCCACAGCCTCTCCAACATTTGTTGTTGGTTGATTTCTTTATGATAGCCATTCTTTCTGGGGTGAAATGGTATCTGAGTGTTGTTTTAATTTGCATTTCATGGATGGCTAGTGATGTGGAGCATTTTTTCATATATTTATTAACTTCTTTAATTTTCGTCCTCTGAAAAGTGTGTGTTCATCTTGGATGCCTATTTCTAGATTGGTTCTTTAAATTTTGAGGCCCTAATGTTCTTTAGTTCTTTGTAAATTCTAGAGAGCAGACCTTTGTCTGAGTGCTTCTTAGTTAAGATTTTTTCAAAATTTTTGGTTTGTCTTTTCACTTTGTTGATAATTTCTATTGATGTGTAAAATCTTCTCAATAAGAGTTGGTTCCAGTTGTTAAGTCTTTCAAGCATTACCCGTGTGATTTGATTTTTGTTCATGAACTCTTTGCCTACCCTTATATCTTCAAGAGTTCCTCCTACTTTCTCTTCTAGGAGATGTAGTGTTTCTGTTTTAATGTTTAATCAGTTTTGACTTTAGTTTAGTGCATGGTGATAGACCTGGGTCAAGTTTTACTTTTCAGCATGTAGAGAGCGGTTTTTTCCAGCACCATTTGTTAAAGAGGCTATCTTTTTTCCAGTAAGCATATTTTGCCTGTTTGTTGAAGATGAGGTGCCTGAGTGTATTCGTAGAGACCTCTGCATCTTCTAATCTATTCCATTGATCCTCAGGTCTATTTCATTGCCAATACCATGCAGATTTTATCACAGTAGCTTTGTAGTGTAATTTCAAGTCAGGAATTGTAATGCCTCATGCCTTGTGTTTCAGCTGCTAAGTTTTGGGCATGGAGTCTCACAGCAAGAGAGCTCATCCCAAAGGGCAGGGAGGTGGAGGACTTGCTGGAGAAAGGAAACCTACACTTAAAGGAAGAAAAGGAATCTGCCAGCATAGAAATGGGGCTGGGGTGTTGCCAGCCAAGGGCACTGCATGCACACAAGAGTTCTGCCCATGGAAAGAGTGAGGTGAGATGCAAGAAGAGAAAGGAGATCGTGTTGCTGGGCTATAGTCCAAGCACAGGCACTCAGGGCCTGGGTGACCACAGTGACATTTTGCACCTCATCCCGATAGCAGTGGGAAACAATGGGGCATCAGTTAGATTACTAAATTGTCTCACTCAACTAGTAAAATGATTGCCTGGGCTGCACACAATAGTAGACCTCCCTTCAGCTGGCTCTTTGAAGACTAGTTGGCTGTCCTCTGTCTTCCCTACTTGTATTGCCTTTCATTGGACAGGGCTGACCCTCAGGCAACACTGTGGCAGTGTTTGCGATTGTGATCTGCTGTTGTTGGTCTAGTACAGTGATTATCAAACTTCAGTGAACATCAGCTTTCCTGAGGAGCTTCACTGTACCCCATTCAGTACTGGAACGGGGCTGCGGGTTGCTGGTTCTAAAGTGTTCCTGTATAATTCTGGCCTGATGACCCTACTTTGAGAATCTGGAGTTTGTTTCTGGTGTGGCTCAGGGGCCACATGGGTAGGGTCCAACAGATTTTCTTCATGCTTCTGTTCAGTGTCCAGAGAGGCTACACCAAGGTGAGCAGGCTGTTCTCATGTGTTGCCGTGGTGCTGGTTTCAGGCATGGCCACAGTAGCAGCCTTCCTGGCCAGGGAGAGTGCCCCCACCTCCCTGCCTTTTCATCACTGCGATGCAAAGCCCAACATGCGTAGTTGAAAGGAGGAGAGGTTCACTGGGGCCACAGTTGGTGGGGGCTTCAGCCTAGAGTTGGCTAGTTCTGAGGCAGAGCAGTATGGCAGAGGGACATCGCAGAGGAAAAGCAGCTCTTGGCAAGAAAGGCAGGGAGCAGAACACAGGATCCAGGGAGGATGGGGGACACACACCCTCACACCCATGGTGACCAGCCTCTTGCCACCAGCTCCTCTCCCAGCATTGCACCCAGCTATAAACCCATTCGTAGACTGATCTGGTGTCACTCATCCACAGTCCAGTGTCACACCGATGACCCAGCTGCCTCATGGAAGGCCCACCTGCAAGCATGCGAGGCTCTGCAAGGATCTGTGTATGTCCCTGCAATCCCTCAGCCTAGTGTCCCTGAGGCCCGGCAGGCTACAGCTCTGTTGTCCTGGGACAGCGTTGCCTGCTTCTTCATGGTGCCCTATTTATTTCCCCAGCCCACTTTGTCTATATTTCAGATGTTTGCTTGGGACGGCCTGTTACTGGGTAGCTAGGATGGAACTTCCTGCATGCTCAGAGATTCCCTGGGATAAGTCCAACCTGTTGCCTGGGTGGACCAGCTCATTCTTCTCAGGATATAGGAAACTTTGATGCTAAATGGTGTCCCATACTCTAGGCTCTAAGTAGAGAAGAATAAATGGATATTCTTCTATTTCGTCAGGCCCAGCTCCCCTCTGTATAGCCATAGATAAACAGCCTTCTGTCTTAGTCTGTTTTCTGCTCTCCTAACAAAATGCTTCAGACCAGTTGATTTGTAAAAGAAAAGAGATTCATTTACCTGACAGTACTGGGGGACCGAGAGCATGACCCCAGCATATGCTTGGCTTTGCAGGGAATAGTATCACATGGGGGGGCATGTAGAAGAGTGGTGATCATGGGCTGGGGAGATAGCATGGTGGTCTAAGCACCTGCCTGGCAAGTACAAGGACCCAGGTTCGATCCCCAGTACCACATGCCTTGCTGTTTCCAGAACCAGGCTGCTGAAACCGGTCATGGTGGTACATTCATGTAATCCCAGCACTGGGTAGGCTGAGATAGAAGGATCACTACAAGTCTGAGCTGCACAGCGAGACCTTGTACCAAATGACTAACTAAATAAATGATTTTTTAAAAATTAAAAAAAAATACTGGCAAGATACATGCGCAGAAGGGCCTCAAACAGCAAGGTGATTTTGCTTTATAAGAACCTGCTCTCACAGCAACTAAGCCAGATTCTTCACCCAACTTGTTCTTGCAGCATGACTCTATCTCCAAATAAAGATACAAGGTGAGTCCCCATGATCTATCTCTTGAACGTACCCCTGCCTCTCAAACTTGTTACATGGGGAGTCTGATTGCAGCTTGAGTTTTGATGGGGACAAACGTTCCGCTATTGTTGTGCCTCCTTGCGTGTTACATGTCTACTTTCCCTATCTCAGTCCAGAGTGGTAAAGAAATTTGATTTTTCATTGTATTCTGGAAGCCATGACTTCCTTCAGATCAGTCTTATGTGCTCTAGTGGGTGTCAGAAAACCAAATTAAAATTAAATTCCTGTCCCCCCACCCAAACATCTCCAGCTTTGTCCGATCAGACATGGCAGGTGAAATCTGGTCACAGTCACAAATTATTCATTCAACATGACAGGAGGGCTGTGCATATGGCCAGGTCTGTGGCCCGTCTCCAATAATACTTGACCTCTTGGTCTGGATATTGATGTCTCCCATCCTTCCTAGGGAATGAGTTTCCATCGCCTTTCTCATGATGAAAAGATTATTATAACTAATTCAGATGCTTCAGAGAAAGCATGACCTTTCATCAGATTGGTGTTTTATGCCTGCAGATATCTGGTTGGCCCTGCACAGGAGGGACCACTCCATGTCTGCCGAGGTGAAGGAGTATGTGGAATCAAAGCTCCAGCTATTCTCTTCCAGCTAATACATCTGCTTCTAACATGGTTCTCACCTTTGTGAAAGTTTACCTCCCTTCATATCCAAGCACAGAACTATTCTTAGCCTCACATGGCCTCTGCCTGAACAAGTTCTTTTTCTACTTGAGCTTTCAGCTGGCCAGTCCTCCATTGTTCTTCGTCAGGGTACCCAAGTCTTGTGGATGGGCCAAGTTATAACACATACATGGAAGCTCTTTGGCATAGTCAAGTTAAAATATCACTCTGCATCCAAAGCCTTTCTCTCTTCTGGTGAGGCGACCTGGAGGATGGGAAGCTGACACGTGAGAACTTGGTGCCTGCTCAGTGAGGGTAATAACGTTGGTCCAGACATGGAAATGAACTAGAATGACATAGTTGACCTTGTCACTATACCTGTCACCTGGGGTCACTTTTCAGTTGCGTGGTTTGTAGTGGATGCCAGCTTTCATGGCAGACCTGCCTCGCATCACCTTACAAATCACTTTTAAAACACCACCTCTTAGCTGCATGCCTGTAATCCCAGAACTCCGGAGACTGAGGCAGGAGGATTGTCATGAGTTTGAGGCCAGCCTGGGCTACATGAGTGAGTTCAAGGCTAGACTGTACTACTTAGTGAGGCCCTATCTGAAAACAACAACATCATCAATAACAAAAATACACAAAGACTTGTCCCATTCTTTGTGACCAGGGTGCCTTCTTCTGGAGTTGTCTAGGGCTACTGTTTAATTGGGATCAACATTGTTTCTTCAATATGGAGCACTGACTCATGGTTTCACCACCAGTGTTTGGATGAGACTGGTGCCAGGCCATTACGATAAAAGGCCCTCTCGACCCTCTAAATTATGTGTGTATCATTCATATGCTTCTGAAGACACTTTACTGAGCATGCCTAATGAAAAGGTAAGGCTTGCAAAAGGAATTATCAAAGAGTTGGAAAGGAGATATCAGGTATAACCGAGGGCTGCCAACTGGTTGTATGATGGCAGTCAGCTTCCGTGACTTCTTGATTTTCTTGTGCATCTAAACAGATGGATACACTCAGGCTGATTTCCTTGAGTTCTCCAGATGCCGGTGCAGCACAGTTCTCCAACGAGAGAGGTCATCAGAGAAAGCTCTTGGAGTGCAGAAGCAGAGGCCAAGTTACGCACTTGGAAGGCAAGCCGAGTCAGCTGTTGAGAGAGCTCATTCAGAATGGATGCACATCTAGCGAAGGGACAAGCTCCAGAGGTTTCCGACTGAGGCACCAGGAAGTCTGGAGTAAACAGCTGAGAGAACTAGTTTGGACCTGACCAGTGATGAAGCTGTGGTTTGGGCCTGGAGAGTGCAGTTAGAGGCTACTTAGATGTGTTCATTGCTGGAACCGATGATTCACAAATCAAAGGCTACTTGAACTTCGCCTGGACAAAGTGTTGGGGGCACAATGATTAATTACACTTATTCTTACCCTTATAGGAATGTATAGTCCAGTGTGGAGAAAGACATTAATTAAAGAATTGTACACATAAATGCAAATCTACAAACCTCATTAATCTATAGAGAGCCACAGTGTCATGAGAGGGCATGATGATCAGTGTGGCCCTGTAAAGGAGTCTGCAGAGGGGCACGCAGAAGCAACCAGGGGAGGTTGCTTATGTCCTGGAGGGCAGAAAAATGTACCAGGATAGATGAGAGGCCTGGTGACCTTGGAGTTAGCAGATGACCTTGGACTGAGCAAAAATGTGATTAGGTTCTAAGATGAACATAGCTGAACAAAGTTGGATTCTCTGTGTGCTTTATGTTTGCTCTTACAAATTATCTTTATCCCAAAGATTTGTTTCTTTTGGCTGGGCTTGTGACCCTTTAAGTAATTAAGAAAAAAGGCAGTGAGGCAGCTGTAGAACCCCAGGCATTGCGAGAATTCTCTTAAAACCTTCAGGTTGTTACAGAAAAAGTGATAAATAATAGACACTGGTGGCCAGTCACTTAGGACCTCTTGAAGAGTCTCTGTCCTAGTGAGCTGATACAAGGTCTGCTATGAACCCTAATTGAAAGGAATTGCCTCTCTGCCTGGTGGGCTTGGTCTATGCCATCCCTCAGGTTCCCGCTCCAAGCATCTCCATCCCGTAGATGGAGAGCAACCCCACAGGCACACATTCCACATCACACTCATGGGATGTGCCAACAAGAGATCTAAAACAAACCTAGAAATTGCTGTGCGAACTCCCAAGCCAGGGAGGAATAGCTTTGGTATCTTCTAGTCCTGAACAACACCCGCCTCCAAATCATCCTGGAATCATCTGCTCTTATACTCAGTTCAACATTTGGGGACCATAGCGAGGGGGCTTATTTTGGTATCTGGGACAATTTTCCCATCTTGACAGAAAGGCAAGATGTGATATATAAAATAAGACATGCGTAGGAGGGCACGTAGTGCATTTGCCTTTGAAATTGGATTATTTACAGTGAGACAGGAAGGAAGATGTAAAATTTTGTTGGCACCAGCTATGGGTTAATTGCCTGGAAAAAGTAGGGATTGAAGGCATGTGTAGTTACAGTGTTCCCTAGCATAACACTTTTCATTGGCTGTGCTGGCAGAGTCAGAGTCTTCGCTGAAGGGCTGCATATGTTTGGAGACAGCATCAGATGATGTTGCCCTCAGACCCGGCTCTCAGGCTGTATCTCCTGGTTTCTCATCCACAGGGCTGTCCCAGGAGCCCTCAGCACAGACTTGGCACCCTCCACCAGTATTTCCAGCCTTGCTTCTGATGATTTGGCCTGTTGTATTCCATCAGGGAAGCGGGTGGCGGTGAGGGGGTGGGGAGTGGGGCATAGGGATGAGCACCTCAAAGGATGAGGAGAAGAAAATGTACATTCAGCAGCCTGAAGAGTGGGCTTTAGGCAATCTAATTGAAAGGCTTTGGAAAACACATGTCAAAAGGACAAATGAGAGGTATGGAGGTTGGCTGGGAGCCCATTCCTATAGCCCAACCAAAAGTTAATCTGTCTGGGCCTATGCTATGCAGGGCTCTAAGTGAGCATGCTGGGCCACTGTGGAACAGTGGCTTAGGTAAATGGAAATGCATTCATTTCTTGTCAGTTTCTGTGTCTTCTTCCTGCTTTAGCTGGGCTGGGAATAAAGTCTTTTATCTTGACAGTCCTGCAGCCAACTAAAAGCCTATTTGGTGGAAGGGGAGACTTGGGAAAGGTGGACTCAGCATCCCGCAGAGACAAGACAGTAGTGGTATCTGTCTAAGGTGGACTCAACACAAGAGCAAGCTTTGGCAATTGATCCCTATGGGAAACAGGAGAAAAGAGATAACAAAAAATGGTCCTTTTCCTGATGCTGGCAGCCATGTTGCCCTCGAGAGACAGGAAGTACATTTGGAGGCTTTGGGGATATTCTGACTGCAAGCTTCTTGTTGCTCTTCCGGGGGAGACATCCAACTCTTGAATGTCATATGAAGCCAGGATGGAGGTCCTGCCCAGTGAGGGAGAGGGCAGCACAAGCAGAGTTATAAAAGGTCTTCCTGCGTGGCCCTGGCTTCATCTTCTGGGGCTGCTATGACAGAATATATGCTGGGTGGCCTGTGGACAAGAAGACTTTATTTCTCACGGTTCTGGAGACAGGAAGTCCAAGACCATGGTGGCAGCACATGCGGTGTCTGGTGGGGACCCACTTTTTGTTCCATAGAATCCCTTTTCAGGGGTCTTCGGAGAACAGAAAAGCTCCCCCAGGCCTCTTTCGTAAGAACACTAATCCCATCAGGAAGGCCCACCCTGCTGACCTAATCACTGCGCCATAGCCTCACCTTAGGGCTGAGGGCTTCCATATGTGGGCAGGTGCGGTAGGGGGGCACACACATTGAGCCCACAGTGCTGCCTTGTCATTCCATCTGGCCCTGGTGCCGGAGTCGCCACCTTCTGAGGCCACACCCTCTGATCAACTCAGGCCCCACAGAGGAGCTGAAGTTCACGCTCTCTACAAGGTCCTGCCCCTCGTCTCCCTGAGGCCAATCCATCGAACATCTAAAGTAAAGTCACCTCTGCTAGGGAGCAGGACCAGCCAGGTAGACAACAACATCTCCTTTCACCGTAGGGGCCTTGGCTCAGCTCACAGGTGCACAGACATGAAATTTCACTGTCCCAAAGGGCAGGGCCCTCCTGGGCAGGGGTCCCCTGCTGCTTTCTGGGGGACCCCAATCATTTGAGCTTTCATTCCTCTAACTTACACGTTTGTCTCTCTGTTTGGGCAGTGGGTCCCCTCTGAGTAGAGGCTGGGTTTCTTCCACTTTCCTTCTTCCCAGGTACTACTGGAGCTCAGTGGTTATCTGCATGTCCATTATAAAGCACAACATGTAGAGATGTGCTAGCGTTTTACTTAAGGAAGTTTGAAGTAGAAATGATTCTAGAAGTGTCTGAAAATTTCAAAGACGATTTTGGGGGAAGTGGTTGGAGACTAGACCTTTGAAGGTGTATGGAATTCTTACAGATGCAGGGCCAGGGGAGGACCTAGGGGTGGAAACAGCAGGCACAAAGACATAGAAACAGGGGTGAATGTGTGTGTAAGGATTGGGGTTCCCAAGATGGCTCTTCTTACTGGAGGCAAAGATTTATCCTTGGCAGTAAAAAATTAATAGCTGGTTTAGTAGAGCGAAGGGCACCTGGAACATCAGCAGAGGGAGAGGGAGCAGGGAGGGTGGTAGGTTCCTGAGGAAAGGAACAGTTGTCACGTTGTTTTAGAGAGATAAGCTGCAGAGCAGGGCACTAAGAAGGTATTAAAGTCATTGCAATGAGATGCAAACCATCATCAGAAAAGGACAAAGAGATCTGAGAGGCTCTGTGGAAGGACTGCTCTTGGCAACGTGTTGTTCTGGAAGCTGAAGAAACACGTGTGAATCAGTCAAGTATTTTAGTGTCTGCACAAAGAAATATAGTTAGCATGGAGGGAGAGGTGACTCCTGGGCAGGAGAGCAATGGATTTCCTTTGAGGGCATGTTCAGAAGTCTACAGGGTGGGCAGAGGTTGGTTTGCAACTCTGTGCTTTTCATTAGTTCTGTTTCGCCAAGTCGGACAGCTGGGACCTTGACGTCCATCCATAACTTACCACTGTGGCTCCTTAGTATTCTGTAGGTGATGGTCACCTGTGGATGGATAAGCAGAAACTCCACAGATAGCTAAGACACATGCTGGAGTGATGTGTTGGGTTTTTTCTCTACTTCCCTTGGCAAAGTGATGACTTTAGACTCTGTCCCTACTGAGCATCTGTCAAGGAGCTTGGCCAGTTTCCTGTGACTCCATAACAAATCCTAACAACTGTATGGCTTAAGAAACAGAATATGTTGCCTCCTGGTGGTGAAAGATCCAAAATCTAGGAGGTGGCCTTGTTGGTTGCTCTTGCAGGCTCTGGGAAGGGAACTCACTTGGTGCCTCCCTTCCAGCCCGTGGTGACTGCCAGCCATCTTTGGTGTTGCCTGGCTGGCAGACTTATGCCTCTCATCTTGGCTCTGTCTTCACATGACTTCCCCTTTGTGGACTTCTATGTGGGTTTCTGGTTCTGTCCTCTTGAACTGCCATTGGGTTTAAGGCCCATATTAACCCAGGATGATACCATCTCACAATCCTTACCCTAATTACATCTGCCAAGAGCCAATTTTTAAATGAACTCATACTCACAGGGGCAGGGACTTAGGACGTTTGGGTAGACTAGGAACACAATTCAACCAGAAATATTAGGAGGGAATCTGTGTGATACAGTCTCAAGATCACATAGGTGAATCTTGGAAACAACCCAAATGTCCATCGGCAGAGGGATGAGTGAAAAAGATGTATTTTTTTTTCTAGAATGGAGTACTCAGCTATCAAGAAAAATAAACTCAAGGCTTTTATAGGTAAATGGATACAATTAGACACCATACTTATAAGTGAAATAAATGAGACTCACATGTATAAACATCGAATTGTCTCCCTAGTGTAAGAACCTGAAAGAATAAATAAGATCCAAAAGACAGAGCCAGCAAGGTAGCTTAGCGGTCTAAAGCACATGCTGAGGCAAGCTTAGGCAGGCGCAGGGGACCATAGTTTGATCCCTGGCACCACATGCCATGCCAGCCCTGCCCTCAGGGTGGGCTGAGGTGCCCCCCCCCAAAAAAAAATCCAAAAGACACAATAGATGTAGTGAAAGGGAAAGAAATGGTTCAAAAGGAAAGAACAGCTGGAGGGTGGAAGAGAAAAGAAGGAAGGGAGAGGACCAGTGAGGTAGCTCAGTGGTCTAAAGCACCTGCTTAGGCAAGCTTAGGCAAGCGCAAGGACCATAGTTCATTCCATGGCACCGTATGCCATGCCAGCTTGAACCGGCCACAGAGTAGTGGCCTGTGCCTGTAATCCTAGTGCTGGGGAGGCTGAAAAGAGGAGGATCACCATGAACCCGAGCTGTGTAGTGAGAGCCTGTAACAATCAAATACATTAAAAAAAAAAAGAAAGAAGGGGAAAAATACATACATATACACAAGATAGCTAAGATAATAGTTTACTACTGATTTCTATTAGTTCACTGAAAGGTATAACTCATGTTTATATTGTTTAATCCGTTTTGCATGCCTGTACCTGGTAATCTGAGCAACTGTTTTGAAGATAACAATGTATGCACTATAATAACAGTTGTTAATTTCCCAACATCTTGTTTTAAAACTGTATCATTTTTATTTTTTTGTCTCTTTAAAATTAAAGAAGCACGCAAACCAATAAATAAATAAATAAATAAATAAATAAAGACCGAATTGACTAAAAATCTTTTCTCTAAAAACAGCACCATGGATCAGCTCTTTCTTAAGAATGTTGATACTTGGGATTTTAGCCACCCCCCTAACTCCCTCCCACACACATAAGCATGAACTAAAAATGAGATAAAACAAAATAGTGGCGACTTCAAAGTATTTCCAAAGAGAAGGAACTGAGGGGATGGGTTTTAATTTTCAAAACATCTTCTTTCCCCGAAACATGTGAGAGAAGACGTCTGTGAGCTGGTTCCTTCCACCTGGTGTGGAAGGAATGGGACAGAGGAAAGTTCCAGAAAATGGTGGACCCAAGATGTAGCACACCAACATAAAAATGCTCCATTTATTTCTGGGAGTTTCCTCTTGAAACCTAGAA
>NW_004524609.1:12273055-12277247 GCF_000260255.1 Octodon degus | reverse complement strand
TTGAATTCAGGCCCCTGCGCTTGCCAGGGAAGCACTTATTCTACAGAGCCATCTCCTCAGTCCCTCCTCTTGAAACCTAGAAATACAGTGGTGCTGTATATTATATGCCATTGATACGGTGGTGATTGTGTCCAAAACCCAGAACAATGGAGAGGTCGGCTTCATTGGATTAAGGTGATGAGTGTGGGGTATGAAGAAAAATGAGCCTGGGAAATATTTTGAGGGGAAAAAGTGCTGACCCAACATAGAGAGGAGATAAAAGGGAAAGAGCCACGTGGTCACTTGGAAGGATGTACGTGGAGGGAAGTCCTGCGGCACAGGCGTCTTTCCCTAAGGGGACCCTGCCCTATGCAGAGTCTATAGTAACAGATGCGTTGGAAGTACTTACGTCTTGACTGCCAGCTCTTGTACCAAAATTGAACTCAAGAAATTCTGGAAGCCTCTTAGCAAAGCTGCATTTTCTCACAATGTGCTTATGCCCAGCTCTGACATATTTAAATCAGCCCCCAGATCAGGAGGAGAAGCCGTTTTGCTGGGGGGTGGTGTTTTCTGAGAAGGCCTAGTTGATCTAACGTTTGTCCAGTAGCTTTGTCAGTTTCTCTGCAGAATGTTGGCTTACTTGGAAGTCTTACCCGGCCAGCCTCTTCCCTTCTTTCCATGCTTCTTTCTTTCTGGTGTGCTGGGGGAGTCTGCACATCGGGCTTGAACAAAAGTAGGGTCTGGCCCTTCTTTGCCTTGCTTGTTTTATGGGCTTGGGGTACTCAGACAAGACAATGGTCAGTGCCCAACCAGCTCAAGAAAGCTGTATTCAGGTCAGTGGATGGTCCCCAGGGAAGAGAACCCCCAGATGCCAGGTACACATGGCCCCTTCTTAGCACAGTTTGACTTAATGACTTGTTCAGCTTATGATGAGTTTCTGAGAACCCTTCTGTAAGTTGAGGACCATCTGTTCTTGGGGGTGGGGCCACGAACAAATTAGTCCTTGCTTATGTGCTCTATAGACTTCTTGTCAGGAGGGAAGAGGCCAGAGAAGACCAAGAAAGAAAGAGAGGAACACTTGTAAATGCAGGACTGAGAGCCAGCCTGGGGGCAGTGCTAGGTTCCGATATTCCTTGTAACAGGCAGCAGAGCCACTGACTGGAGACTGCATGCTGCTGCAGGAGACAGTGGAGACTGGAAGGTTGAATTTCCCTTCACCCCTTCACTGTTGAATGGGAGTGAGGAGGTCGTTGCTAGCACCCCCTCCCCCAACAGCTTCCAGGAGGGAGCAACAGGGTCAGTCAGATGCGCTATGTCTTCAGCCTTGATGCAGAAGCCAGTGGAGTTTTCTTCAGTGTGCTCCTGTCCCAGGAGACTAGGGAGACAACCAAGTGCATTTTAAAGTCTGTCTTGTCAACTCAAGGATAAAAAAAAAGATGGAAATCTTATTACTCCATTTTCCTGCTGTTTGGAAAAACAGTTAACCTCCATAGCTCAAAGGACCAGACAGTTATTTGGCTCAGGATTTAAGAAGGTTCAGTCCATCATCAGCTGGCTTCAAGGCAGGAAGGCCGTGGTGCCAAGGCCTGGTGGAACAGAGCTGCTTCATTGGTGACAGCCAGGAAGCAGAGTAGGGAAACAGTGTCAGAGACAAAGGAGGCAGGCCATGTCGCCATGTCCAACACAGGCACGCTGAGAAGCGTGGCTTACTAATCCCCTGAGCAGCTCCCAAGGCAATCAAGTCTGTAATTAAGCTTAACAGCTACAGAGTAAGCGAGCATCTAGTGTTGATGCTGGGCCCCTGATCCAGCTCATTCCTAGCTATGCAAAGTGGTTATTTACCTGGTTCAACAAGGTCCAGATGAAAGAATAGGTCCTCTCTTTGGTCATGAATGCAGCTGCATAACAGAAAAGCAGGGATGGGAGACCTCTGTGTTCCAAGATGGAAACCAAAATACTCAATGCCCTGTAATGTGTGAAGTTAACTTATTCAAGCTCTCATAAGCCCCGAATACAGTTCTTGGAAATTTGATTATGTTTCCCCAACCTTCACTAGATTAGGGAAGAAAGGACAAATGAGATGTGAAAGGGAAAAGTCTCGTTGGGCACAGGTCTCTGACTGCTGGGGGACTGAAAAGCAGATGCCCTGGTGGTAATGGAGCAGAGTTGGCATCAAGGAGCCCGGGTTGATTGTGCAGAGGCCACCTCCGTGAGCAGACCACCTGGGGCTGGCTCTAAGGAGGGACCTGCCATCCCCTGCCTCAACTCAAGATATCAGAAGCCATTGCTATGTCGTGGAGCCACTCAAGAGTTAATGTTTCCAAGATGGTTCTACATCATCTGCAGAAATTAAATTAAGGATGTGGGAACATCGAGTATTGCCTGTGGAAACACCATGTATTAAAGTAAAGGGAAACATCCATGATTCAGGGTGGCCCCTCTACTGGAGAGAAAACTACGGAAGTGGACTATGCGGCCGCCCTCTGGTTCCGAGTAACTGCTTAGGGTGTGCGCACTGGTCTTACAGGCAGACCATATGGAGGCAGAAGTGGCCCGGCGTGGCAGAGTGGCCCACTCTGTGGCTAAGACAAAGGCTGGCTCCTCCGACCCTGAGTCCTTCCACAGTCTCCCCTGAGAATCGGTGGTTCTCATCCTATGTCCCTTGCAGGACAAATGAGACACAGTGTTCGTTATGCATGTGCCGGCCTCAGACTCCTCTGTTATTGTTAGTGTCAGCTTTCCAGCGCTGCTGTCACAACAGACTGAGTGGCTCAAACACAATAGGAACATGCTCTGGAATCTAGAAGTCTGGAATCAGTGCGTCAGCAGGCCTGGTTCTCCTGGCAGCTCTCCAGGAGGATCCCAGCTTACTTCTACCGGCTTCCTGGTGTTGCCACCGGTCCTTGCCTTGCTGACTTTTCAATGTATTCCTCTGTTCTTTGGCTTCTTCTTATCCATATCCCTCTGCCCTGTGTGTCTCTGTGTCATTATTTTCTCTCTTTTTCCCCCTTGTACTGGGATTGAACACAGGACCTTCATGCTGAATTGCATCCTCAGCCCTTTTTAAATATTTTCTTTTGAGACCAACTGGGCTCCAACTTAAGATCTTCTTGCTGCTTCAGCCTCTTGGAGTGCTGAGCTGACAGGCATGCAGGACCTTGCCCAGCTATTTTCTCTTCTCAGGAAGGAACTAGTCATGGGATTTAGGGCTTACTCTGATCCAATATGATTTCATCTTAGTTAATTATGTCTGCAAAGAGCCTGTTTCCAAATAAGGTCACATCCTGGGGGTGGGATAGAGGTAAATCTGGGTGGGCCATGTTCACCCTGTTACATTCTTCCTTGTTATTTAAAGTTCTTTTCAGAAAGGTCTTTGCTAAATAGGTAACTTCCCTTGGTGCCCCAGACTCCTCTTACCTGGAAGGTTAAATGAGACACGATCCTCTTATGGGAGTCTCTCTCCCTTGGCTTAGAGTTCTGGCTCTTTAAAGTATATGTTGTCTGGGGAGGATGCTGTTATTGTTTCTGATCTTATTAGACACCAAAGCCAAAGTATAATGTGTTTATTCAGGCCTCATCCCAAATCGTAATAGTAATAATGCCATCGATGAGGCACAGGCACACGTGACCTCAGCTGGTCCTCACAGCTCCCAGATGGGTAGGCAGACGACACAGCCCCAGCTCACAGAGGAAAAAAGTGAAGCTGAGAGCAGTCACCTGGCAGTGCCTTGTAAAAGCAAGGTTCTAAGCTGGGCTTCTTAGTCCTGGTGTGGAGCCGAAGGTGACAAGGGGAGAGGAAGAGGCCCAGGGAACACTTGGCCCATGGCTTCAGATCTCCAAAATACTGTTTCTCCTCCTGTAAAATGGAATAGGTCCAATCTCCTCTGGGATGCTCCTGTGAGAATGAAATGGGACCGTGCAAACTAATGTGGGGAATTGCCTGGCAAGTGCCAGGCTCTCCTCTCCTCTGTGTGGCAGTTGGACTGTCAGTAAGCCATGGCTGGTTCTGCTGGTGCTTACCCTGTGTGTTTCTGGGGGAGTTGCATGATGGGAGGTATCAAGTACATGATGGGAGTGTGTGGGAGGGGGAGGAGTAGAGGCAGTGACCTGGGGTCCCCGTAGAATCTGAGCATCTGTCTGGGAGGGGAGCTGAACAGACGTCCTGGGTGGCACCTCCACGCTGCCATCTGGCACCGGCAGGCTTACACCCCAG
>NW_004524609.1:12271201-12272875 GCF_000260255.1 Octodon degus | reverse complement strand
CGCCTGGAAAAGGCGGTTTCATAAATAATGTAGAATTGCAGGGGCGTCTGCAGCCCGGCTGGTGGAGCTCTGTGCAGAAACCTGTGAAAGTTCACAAAGGCACAAAGCAGACCAGCACCAAGCTCTCAGCAGTGGAGAGGCAAGTGCTGAAATTTTGCCCTTCAATTCCAGCCTGGCTCTGTGGTAGCTTTTCGATCCCTTTACTTGGAACCAAGTTAGATTTGTCATTCAAAGAAACCTGAAAGCAGACCTGGAGGCAGAGGCTGGAGCTCAGGGCTGGCTGATGCTTGTGTGCTGAGCCATGAGGGTCACCCATTTGCAGCCAGCTGGCTTTTTAAAGCTGGGCTTCCTGCAGCTACTCTGAAGAAGTTACTCAGTTGGATTGATACAGTGCCGCCCCCTCCCCCCATCATCTTGTAGGATGCAATACCTTAGCAAAAATTTGGCTTCCTGAGGACAGGCGATATAGCTCAGAGGGCTAAGTGCTTGGTTAGGTAAGAGCAGGGGCCAGGCTTTGATCCCTGGCACTGCCACCCCACCCGCAGGCATGCTGAGCCAGCGACGAAGTCCGGGAGTGGTGGCACACACCAGTAATCCCAGCACTAGGGAGGCAGAAATCAGGAGGATCACTATGAGTCTGAGCTGTGTAGTGAGGTCCTGCACACACACACACACACACACACACACACACACCCTAAAGAAAAAAAAATTGCTTCCTGGGAGATTGAGTTAGGGAGCAGATTTGCTCGCTGGGCTGGGGAATCTGTGCTAGTTCAGAGCTCCGAACTCTAGCTCTAGCCCTATCGCATCCAGCTGCGCCCTACCCCTAGGCCTCCAGGGCATCCCGCGGACAGTGCACGCATCCCTCAGTATATGGAGGGGGTTGGTCCCAGGGTCCTTCTCCCAGGAACTAAAACCTGTGCATACTCAGGTCCCTCATATAAATTGCATGGTATTTGCATAGAACCTATGTATGTCCTCATAAATATTTAAAATCACCTCTAAATTATTTAGAGTACTGAATACAATGTAAATGCTATGTACGTAGTTGTTTATGCTCTACAGTTTAGGAAATAATGACTATCATAGTCTGGGGCTTTGCAAGGAGAACAGTACAATATAGGACACATATTTTATAAGATTATTTATAATAGTCACCCAAAGGACCATATACAAAGAGTGCAGGAAATCTTTCCAGATTAATGACCAAAGAATCGAGCTAAGGGCCTGGATCCTAATATCCTGCATAAGTTTAGCTGAAGACCCAGAGCCCATAACAATGCGCCCACCTGGAGGCCTGGAGCCCATGCCCATGTCTCATGCAGCCTGTTTCACAGATCTGTGCTGGAAAGGCCCCAAGGTCAGTGGTGGAAGCTAGGAAGTCTGTACCAACAGGATAAAGGAAGGAGCTGTGCTAGCTGAGGGATCCGCACTAGAGCCAGGAAGTGGCGCTCAAGGTAAGCACCAGAGCTCCCCTGAAAAGTACCACAGCCGTTGTCAGCAACAGTGAGGTCCAAACTCCTCCAGCGATGAGGAAAGCTGAGTTCCCATCAGGAGAGCCAGCCCAATAAGCTTCTCCATGAGGCCGAGCAGTGAACCATCTTCCGCTCTAGAGTGAGGAAGTAGTGCTCAAATTGAAGACCAGAGTTCTCCCAGGGTGTCTACAGCCATACC
>NW_004524609.1:12244110-12269576 GCF_000260255.1 Octodon degus | reverse complement strand
CCAAAAAAAAAAAAAAAAAAAGAGTTTAAAGCAAACACTGAGCGCACTGATGGGCCCAGTTGGCAGCAGGTGGCCGGGTCACTGCCTAGCTAGTTAAATTCTTAAGCCCGGTGGACATACCCAGTTCCCTGCAAGGCATGACTTCTGACTTGTCCGTTTACCTTCCTACAGTCAGAAAGGGTCTTGCAGGGGACTTGGTGGGTTCAGCTGTTCCAGGGAGGTGAAGCCTTGGCCAGTGTATGCTGGACTGCAGCTACTGTTTTGTAAAATGAAGAGCTGTAACTCAAGAGCTGTAACCAAGGGGCTGTTGTTGAGTTACTCGGATACCTCCCTATCCACAGTCATCACCAAGCACTTCTAGGGAGGCCACCCCAAGCCCTCCAGGGTCATAGATGTCCCAGGAGCCAGGCATCAGTCAGTACAAGAAGATGGAGACTTTGCTTGTAGTCATCCTGTTGGGGACAGCTGGGGTCCCCTTGACAGGGACCTCGGCCTGCCCAACCTGTGCTTCTGGCCCCAGCCACATGTTGTACCAGTGCACCATTGTCCTTTGGGTTGCCATGGTCTGGGTTTCAGTATGAGGAGGACTCCCTCTCTAAGAGAAATCAGGGGTGATTTGGCACCATTCTGCCACAGGAGCAGTTAGAAGCCCAAACAGCTTCGACTTCACACTGTTTCCTCGAGCTCTTCTGGCTCTGTGATGTCACCGCTGGCTCTTCGGCTCTTGAACTACCTGTTTAGGCTCATAGGACGCACAACAGCCTCCTGTTCTGGGCTCCCTCTGTAGGCCGTGCTGCTCAGGCCTGTCCAAAAGCTGTGTGAGAAGATCCGTATTTTGCTGTCCGAAGCCTTCCCTGCCCCGCAGTGCCTACCTCACCGATGGGACATGATGTTTCCTCCAGGTCTATTGTTCACTGAGGGCCAAATTATTCAGTTCTATTGGCCAAGAGCTGTGGCCACCCTAGTGCCAATTCATAGGCTGGTGCCATGATCAGCCAGCCAGGTGACAGGTGACAGCATGTGCTTTTCCCCACTCTGCAGAGGACAGATACCATATCCTACAGGAGGACTATGTAGCCCGTGGGACAGCACCATTGTGCTGTGAAGTGCCTGTAGCTACAGCTCTCCACCCAGCATTTCCAGGTCCAAGAATAGCTATTCATTTAATTTCCCGGCATATTCCTCTTCTCTATGCTTTTGATCCTTCTTGCTTTTCACTTAGCTCATTCATTTTATTCATCCCTGTTGATCACACAACAGCAGCAAAGTGAGCCCTGGGCCCTGGGCGGTGGGTCTGGCAGGCACAACATGGGCAGGAGGAAGCCCACGACTCTCCTGCCCCAGTCTAGCACCTGCCTTGGCTTTCCATGCCTTGGAGGCCTGATCTCTGCCCAGAGGGGGGATAGTTTCCCTCCTTGGTTTCCTTATCTCATAAGAACAATAATGTTGTAGTTTGTGTCTGAATGTCCCCAAAGCCTCATGCAGTCATGAGGTAGGCTCGTAGCATTCTTTATTATTTATTTATTTATTTATTTATTTATTTATTTATTTATTTGGTACAAGGTCTGACTACTCAGCTTAGATTCATAGTGGTTCTCCTGTTTTCAGCCTCCCCATCTCTGGGATTACAGGCATGCGCCACTACACCTGGTCTCAATCTCAGACTCAATGTGCCTGGGGTTAGGGCCGGCATGGCATGTGGTGCCAGGGATTGAACCCTGGTCCCTGACTGAGTTTGCCTAAGCAGGCACTTAGTCCGCCTATCTCATGGGCCCCTTGTAGCATTCTTGATTCACTCATGGTGTCCGATGCTGGGGTTGAGCATGAGTTCTGTACCCGCACTGGGGCAGCAGCCTGCATAAGCCCAAGGGAGGGACAGAGGTCTGCTCTCTGCTGCTCCTCCCTTTTGCTCTTGCAGCTTTCACTGTCTTCTACTGCCATGAGCTGCTACCCTCTGCCGTGCACTGCTCTGCCTTGGAGCCAGCCAAGTGTGGACTGAAACCTCCACAAACTGTGAGCTAAATAAACCTTTCCCTCTTTACCTTTGGGAATGAGACATTTTTGTCTCAGTAAGGAGAAAAAAGTAACCAAGACATGAACAGCATGTTCTCAAGCAGCATCAGTCCTATAGGTGGCTTTTGAGCTCCCGCTATGTGGCTTCCAGAGCTAAGGGCACATAGAGGGTGCCCCATGAAGGGCCCATAGAGGGGTCTCCAACCCCAAGTGGTTTATGGACTGGCAGAGTTCAGATGCAGCACACAGAAAGGGTGGGTAAAGAGGATACGAGGATAAGATGCGTGCTACCGTGTACCTCTGGAGGTGCCGCGGCCCGGAGCATCCCTGCCTCTCCTGATGTGCAGGTTATAGGACAGATGCTCAGAATCATTAGGAAGGACCAAGCCTGATACAAAGGGTGGGAACCCCTTAATCTATCCTTCCTGGGGTGAGGGACTGGGCACTAAGGTAACCCCAGTGCTGCACAGCCCTTCAGGAGGCTGGACCTGCAGGAAGCCTACAGGCTCTTCCTCCCCTCCCATGAGCACAATTGTCAGAAGATCCCCCAGGGAGGGGCTCTTTCTTGTGGGGGTGCCACCTGGCCAGGAACAACTGGCTCCACTTTCAGTGAGGTAAGAGGAAAAACAGGATGCGGCAGGTGGCTTCACTCCCTGCAGGAAGGGAGTGTGTGTGTGAGGGGGGAGGAAGAATGGACTGAGGGCATGATGTGCCCTTCGCCACCCTTTCTCCCTCCATCGCTGTCTCTGACAACTAGCTTATTGCATTTTTAGAATTAACATGGTGTCAGGCATTCCATCTCCTTGATCATTTGACATCTGAAGGATAAAAGTCACTCTTCCTGTAAATCACACACTGGTCTTTCTCCTTTCGGTATTGCAGTTGGCCTCCTCCGCAGTGGATGCACATTGCAGGCTGCTCTTGTTTTATTAGGAATCGGAGCCAGTGTGCTTTATTACCCACTGGCGTATCTTCTTCTTGGCGGCGCCTGGCGTAACCCCGGAGACAGCCTTTATCAGACCGCACAGCCTCGGCTCCGGGGTGCTCTCCGGCAGGGGGGGCTGGCTGGCAGCAGCTGTGCGAGGGTCCCCATTTGCCCCTGAAGCACAGGCCATGGCTCTCAATGCACATCTGGGCCTTTGGTTCCATGTAGAGCCATTGAAGGGTTTTTGTATCAACACATACACACGCACGCGCGTGCACACACACACACACACACATGCACACGCACGCACGCACATCCCAATACCTGGCACTGACATTAATGCTAAATGATATCACCTATTCTTTCTGCCACCATTAAGATCAGCTTTAACTAAACTATGTGTTTAGGACGATCCTCCAAAGTCTACCTACATGTTAAATGCCAATGAGAACTGTAGCCTGTCTGCCTCTGGGGAGCAGGCTGTGCGTGCACTCGCTGTCCCAGGAGCTCGAGCTGTGGATGGAATGAACTCTAAGGTCTGAAAGAAACGGAAGCATTTATTGCTGCCCTAACACTGGCTCCAAAAGCCTGTGTTGCCCAATTACTGGCCGCGTTGTTGTTTTGAGCAAAATGATGGTGCGTTGGCTCTGTTCCCTGGAGAAGCAGGTCCAACAGAAGGATTGGACGTGCAAGAGGGTGATTAGAGGAGGAGCCCGAGAACAGTGGAAGGCAGGCACGGGTCAGTGCCCAGGGGACGCGGCCTGGCGCCCAGAGGGGGGAGGAAGGCATGAGGCCTGGGGAGGGCGCGGGCGCCGTTGACCTGAGCACAGCACTGCTGTGCCCAGCTTGCCCATGGCAGGCCTTGGAGCCAAAAATGTCACTTACCCAGAGACTTGCACTCTGCTCGCATATTCCTGCCCTGATCTGTCTGTGCGGAACTCTCTCACTGGCAGGAGCAACTGGATGGTGGATGTGGTGGGGGGTCCAAAGGGTAGTGACCGGGGCTGTCAGACCCAGTAGAGGCCCCAGCAGGAGACCAGATGCACGTCTTTGTGGCTAGGGTAGGGGGATGGTGGGACTCCACCTGGGACGGGCTGTGATCGCTAAGATGTAGAAGCCCTCATCTCTAATTATCTTGGTGGACTCTGGGTTTGTTTTCTTAAGCATTCTTAAGAAGCAGCAGGAAGCTAATCAAGTCTTGGGGAGGGCAGGATGGGGTTCAGCACTAGGAAAGGGCTTATAATGGATCCACTGATCGTAAGACGCTGTCCCAGTGGTTCAGGCACTGGATTCTGATAGAGAGACAGCTATAGAGTCGTGGGAAGAACCAGCTGTTCTCCTAGAAGAATTAGCATCCTGGAAAACATGGAATAAATTGGCTGAGAACTTTTGGCCAACAAGGACTCTGACAGCAAGACGCAGAAGGACGGCTGAGCGCGGAGGTCCACACCACAATCCTAGCACTCTGGGAGGCTGAGGCAGGAGGACTGTAAGCTCAAGCCCAGCCTGGGAAACTTAACAAGACAACTGTGTCCAATGAGAAAAATGAAAAAGGCTGGTGATATAGCTCAGTGTGAAGACCTTGGGCACATCCCTAATACAGAAAAAAAAAATAAATAGATGAAAATTAAGAAAAAAGAAGTAGGGTGACATATCTAATCTTACCCAGCCATCTGTGTGACCTTCTCCACTGCCATTTTGATCATGGCCAGATCTAAGAATTCACCTTTCGTTTTCAGGCTTCTGACCTTTGGTCTCAAGTAGCATGAGGATCACTGTAGTTTACTGAGCCTACAAATGTAGGCACATAGCCAGGCTGGCACCCTAATCTCCTAATAAACCCGAATGATTTGTTCAACAATACAGTAGCGGTGGGAACCCTGCCTGATGCTATTGGGATACCACAGCATTAAGAGCAGATCCCTGTTCCCAATACCCCGATAATTCAGTGTGTGTGTGTGTGTGTGTGTGTGTGTGTGTGTGTGTGTGTGTCTTCTCATTCTTTTATTGATTGATTGGAAATGGGGTCTCACTATGTAGCTCTAGCCTTGAACTTGTAATCTTCCTGCCGCAGCCTCTGAGTGCTGGGATTACTACAGACTGCGCTACCAAGCCCCGCTGCATAGTTTTCTCAACCACTCCACCCACCCTATAAGGTCATTTTCTTTGGGGGTGAGTGGCGCACTACACGGAGACCAAGGTTTAAGCATGATAGTAGCACAGATTGGGGCTGCGTTCACACTCAGGTTCCTTCTAAGTACAGAAGGCAATGGACAGAGAGAGCATGAAGCAGTGGAGAGGGGCACTGTGATCTGTCTTTCCAAAAGTCTCCACGGATCCAGCAGCTCCACTCTAAGTACACAGCTCTTGAGGCTGTGGTTCCTTCTGAGTTAACTGTCTTTCCACCTTTCCCACAGCTAAACGAGGGATGGCAGTTACTGCCAGCATCACCCTGTGCCTTACACTTGGGAAAGCCTTCCATATGCATTGCTTGCTGATCCTCTCTGACCTCTCTGGTCCAGCACTGAAGGTCCTGGGGTCCCAGGACACTGTGATTCATGGTGGGTGACCTGGGGCCACTGGGCCTTGTGCTGC
Organism: Octodon degus; assembly: GCF_000260255.1. NCBI lineage: Eukaryota > Metazoa > Chordata > Mammalia > Rodentia > Octodontidae > Octodon > Octodon degus. The sequence goes on along the minus strand of NW_004524609.1, from coordinate 12,264,043 downwards.
TGCTGCTGCTGTTGCTTCTCCTTCTCCTTCTCCTCCTTCTCCTTCTCCTTCTCCTTCTCCTCCTCTTCCTCCTCCTCCTCCTTCTTCTTCTCCTCCTCCTCCTTCTCCTTCTCCTTTTTTGAATAATTTTATTGAGAAACAAATAGCAGTGAGACAGTTTCAAAACAAATTACTAGCACAGTTTCACTAATTAATACATTGCATATTGTTGTCTCTGTGGTTAAGACTTAGGACATAGGAGAACCTGTACTGTAACATCCTGTAACACAGTTGTGTCCCAAATTTTCTGATCAAGGAGATTATGGGGCCACAGAGGAAAGCGATCGATGATGTAGTGTGCCTATGGAGAGTCCCATGGAGAGAAAACATTTTCTCATGCTTTCACAGAGAGCAAATTGGTCAAGCAATGGCCATGACTCATTCACATGGATGACCCTGACAAAGGATCTACAATCTGTGGTACAGGGTTTCAGGATAAATCCTGAGGGGATTTGACTGACCTTATCAGATACAAAAGTTACATTTTTGTTATAATAGGTCTTGCTTTGTCTTGGTCTTGACCATCCAGCAGAGAAGTGTGGGAACGGAGAACAGAGGGCAAAGCCATACTAATATGCTGAGCTGTAAAAGGCTTAAGCTCATTCTTAATTTACACTGCAAAGACTGTAAGAGCCTGTGGCCCCTGCGGCTGCTCCCAGAAGCATGATGATAATGTCCCTGCGCTGCCTGTGACTATAGATGACCACCCAGTGACCGCAGCAGGAGCCCAGGCAGGCTTGTTGCTAAGTATTCAGCGGGCTCTTGAGGTTAGCGGAAACTTCCTTTGATCCTGCTGCCGGCCGTGGGTCAAGTTAAAGTTGGATGTCATTTGTTAGGTGGGAAGACAATCTCTCTTCAGGGCACTTTAAAACACAAACATAAAACTACTGCCCCTGTTGTTTTTGACTTTAAAAATAACTGCCTTGTGATTGACCTGCTTTTAAAAGTTTGTGGCACAGGGAATGTTGCTAGTGATGGCACTTAGCGTGATGGTGCTCCGCCCTACTGGGCCCAGCTCCCTGTGCTCCCCCTCCCCCACCCCCGCTAGAGCTCTCAGCACCTGAGTGGCTGGCCTCTTGGCCAGATGGATCTGCTTCCATTGTCATTGGACAGACAGCCCTTTGGGGGTTAGCCTGTGGGAGCTGGTGCTCAAACTTCTCTTTGGCACGGTTGCTTGTTTTCCTGTCCTACCCCTGAGCTACAAATTGTAGGGATAAACACAACTTTCCTGGGGTATAGGATCAGGCCCAAGCTCTGGAGTGGGAAGCACAAGACCCCCAGCACAAAGTGGCCACAAGCATGAGGTTGTCTCATTGATCTGCCTCGAAAAGCAAAGCGAGAGAAGGCTGCTGGGGCAGGCTGAGGGAACAAGTTGTCCAGGGCAGCAGTGAGGCTGGAACTGTGGGGTAACTATCCTCCCGCAAGAATCCAGCACCCCAACCAACCTTACTGATATCTACCAACATGGTCCCCTACAGTCGTTGCTGCAGAGGGACTAACACAATTTGGAGATGAGTAGATACCCTTGACCTTGGCAAGCACAGAGAGCTTTGCTTTGGCATCCACCCTTAGCTTTGGCAGTGGGAAGATGCAGAATTTAAAAACCAAAAGGGACCGAGTCCCACAGCACTCCCCAGATGTTGTCCACTTGTGAGTGACGTAGTTTCTGAGATGCCAGGCTGTGTCCTACCTCCCCAGAAGGCTAGCCATGAAGACAGCTTTTACTCAGCATTACAGAACTGCTAAGCCAGGAGCTGGAGTATGACTGGGAAAAGATGAAAAGACAGGGAGAGTTGTGTGAAAGAAGCTACTTAGCCACCCTGGTTAGTGACCCTAGGGCTCCTCTTTGGTCTTTAATGTTAGGGCATCTGGCAAAATAGCCTAAGGAAACCAGCCTAGAGGAATCTAAGTCACTGGGCCTACAAGAAATTGCTACACTAATAAAGCTTGATTAATGTGGGTGGAAGAGGGAGAGATAGGCAGAGGCTATGGAAGAAGCAGAAGCATAATCATTCTTGGCAGGGGACTGTGAGGTTCCCGAGAGAAATGCTTTGAGAATAGAGCTGGTCCTGAGCAGGTGATATACGGTTGTCTCTGTGGACAGAGCTCCGACCATCAGCCTCTGGAGAAATGTTTAAGCGCCAGGTAAAAACGAATCTTACACAAAGCCCTTGGGCAGATGGCCTCCTTCCCTGAGGATTGGTTGCTCCATCTCAGGGCGCCTTTTCTTCCTCAGAACACTTGGGTTTCAAGATGTCTTCAAGTGTAAATGATGCCAAGTGCAGAGGCGGTACTTGCTAAGTATTTGTGGGTTGACTAAGGCATGTCATGCCAGGCTGAGTGCATTGTGCTGTATGTACGCAGATACAGTCATGGGAGGGGGCAGGAGGAGCCTGTGGACACCTCACAGAGCTTTTAGTTACCTCAAGTCTCCCAAGCACTCTTTACCCCACAAAAGAGTCCCACAAAATACCTGTCCTTTCCTTGGGAAAGGAGGCTGCACGAACCACTTTATCCCAAGGGATTCTGAGACTTTGCTATGTTAATGTGGCTTTTGGATCTTGCAGAAAAGACTAGTCGAAGTTGCCAAGAGTCATTATGTCGCACCATACGAAATTGCTATTTTGTAATTTAAAGCATGGTAGTGGGCAGAAGAGTACATGGTTAGCATGCGTGAGGACCGGGATTCAACTCCCAGCATACACACACACACACACACACACACACACACTCACAAGTGTTGCTTTATGTGGGAGTGATTTCATGCGGCTCAACTGAATACTTAGTGTAGAACTCTTAAATGTTGCTGGTGTTCTGGGGAACCCAGTTTGGAAAACACTGACTTCTAAAATACTGATTTTCCTTGGCAGAGAATGTGTTAATAAATAAATAAATGTCTCAAGAGTTAAAAAAAAAAAATACCAATTTTCATTTGGGAGGTCTGTGGGAGAGGAAGCGAAGGATGGGGGCTCATGGCTGAGAATCTGAGTCATGCTCTGTGGCTCCTCCTGTCCCAGGAGAACCTGACCTGCTTTGAGACTGGGAGTGAGCGGTTTTTGGAAAATTATTCCCCTAAAGATTGAGATTCACGGAGACTCAAGTGCTTTTTGCTGCCACCCCATGGCAGCTGTTTGAAAGCCACAGTTTTAGCAAGAAAAACCCTAGTAAGACAAAGCATATATCTCTGGAGGTCAAGGTCAGTTTCCTCTTTTCAAAAAAGGTCCACTCGAGCCGTGACAATCGGAAGAGTTACAGTGAGCAACAATGGACAGAGGGTCACAAGTCAGACTTGGGTAAGCGCCGGGCCACCCTGGTTCCATCTGTGGTTGAAGAAGGGATATAGAGTTGTGTTTGAGTAGGAACATAGTGGAAAGGGCTGCAGTGGGTTTGCAGAAACAAGGTCAAGAAAGTACACATTGAGCTAGGAAGATAGCTTGGCTGTCTAAGCACCTGCCTGGCAAGCACAAGGACTTGGTTTTGACCGCTGGAACTGCATCCCATGCTGGCCATTCCAGGTGCACCATATCAGTCACTGAAACTGGATGTGGTAGTGCACACCTGTAATCCCAGCTCTGGAGAGGCTGAGGCAGGAGAATCACTATGAGTCTGAGCAGTGTATGTAGTGAGACCCTATATCAAGTAAATAAAGATTTAAAAAAGAAGAAGCAAGCAAACACACACAGGGCTAGCCAAATAGCTCAACAGATTAAAGCACCTGCAAGAAGGTATAGGGGCTGGGGGCTAGATCTCTGGGCCTGCTGTACCAGGCCCACCCCTGGGGTGCACTGAGATGGCGATTGAGAGCCTGGTATGGTGATGTGAACCTGTAACCCCAGCACTTGGGAGACTGTAAACGGGAGAATCACTATGAGTCCGAGCTAATAATGAGACCCTGAACATCCTGTAGACCCTTCCCTAAAATACAACATAAATAAATAAATAAATAAGCAAGCCCACACTATCCATGGAGACCCAGACAACAGTGTCTTCTGCCTCTTATTGGGCAGTCAGCCTTTACCAGTCCGTCTCTCACATATCTCACAATGCTGTCGCACCTGCCATCCATCACTAGCCCCGTGTGGAGCTCTGGTCCCTCACTGGCAGTGGGCTCTCAGTGTTTCTTCCTCATTATGCAAATAGCGCAGCCCATCTGCCTTTCTCTTGCCTCCCTCTTCCTGCTCTCTGGTGCCTGTTGGTCTGAGCATTGCATGTTGTTTCACAGTTAAAATGGGATTCTTTTTCCCCAGGGACTCCTGGACCAAACTGCTGCTTGGTCTTAGACAAGTAGAAAGTAGAAACTTAGGGCTTTACAGACGAGAATTCAAAATATCACACTGTGTGAGCTGAAGCAAGTTTCTTAACCTCTCTGGGATATTGCTTGCTTACCTTTAAAATTCAGGCATCGGTCATACCTCAATTCCATGGTGGGCGCAAAGCTTATGTTTGAAAATGTGAAGAGTAGTAGGTACTCAGAAGGCCCATCACTGCCCCCTTTCATTGCTTCTCATGGTTGGCATTTCCTTTGGGTTCTTGCTTTGAGATGCTTTGACAGGTGTTGAAAGTAGGGGAAGGGGGTAGAGTTTGGTTAACAGGCTTCCTGCCATATTTGGCTGGCTTCCAGTGGAGCATGTGCTGTAGAATTTGCGTGGCTCCATAGGGAAGGTCAGGACAAAGTCCTGGGGAGCAGAGGACGCACGGCTGTGAGTGGACAGTTGTACCATCCAGGGCACTGAAGCCCGTGCAGGGAATTCTATCAGAAGGAACAGGTGAGTAGGAATTTGGCAGAGCCCTAGCCATAGGATTAAAGGATACTTGGAGACTTTGCTAGTAGGGAGTTTGGGAGTAGATTAGGTAGTGGCCGAGGAACACAGTAGGGGGTGTGAATGCACTACCCTCCAGGGAGCTCAGCGACTTCTGGCATGGCTGTGGGGCAGGGGGCTGTGCAGCTGGCTTCCTTGGTCATGAATAGCTACTTTGTACAGGAGTGGAGAGGTGCACCCTGTATTGGTCACCTCAACCCCACAGATGTCTCCAAGCATCCCTTAAGTGTCTTGCCACTGGCAGGACAGGCGTGGACCAAATCGGCCACAGGGTCTCCTTTGTCACTGCAAGGATGGTTGCTGGGACGATGTGCTTGGGACCGGGATCAAAGCTCAGCTCAGCCCAGCCACCATGGTCCTGCTCAGCACCCCATAGAGAGCCAAGGCTGTGTCGATCAGCGCGAGCCCTAACCAGGGAGGAGCAGCGGGCGTGGGCAGGTCGGGGCCTTTTGGCAGAAGCCAGATGGTTGTCTATGACGTCTTTCTAGCCAGAGTATGCTTTTATGTGCTTGACAAAACTCACATATCAGGAGACCCATGAAGCAAAAGACCAAATGGGATTCCTGACTAAGGCCATCTGGATATTTGCAGTCTTTATATTTCTCTGTCCAGTTTACAAAATGCCAATTACAGACCTCTGTTTATATGTACATCCCCACATAAACATGTGTGCATGTATATTTATGTGACATTTAAATATATGCAAAAAAGAGGGATACAAATGAACGACCATTTTGTATCTGTATATTCAAAATAGGATAGATATACAGCTGCATTCTCTTAATTCAATGAATAGAGAGATTTATTCTAATAGTGTTTGTGGACAGGATATCATGTCTGCATCTTGTACAATGAATAACCACTAAGACAACAATTTGCAATGTAGTAATTATTGAAACTTCTAGTAATTGGTTTTGAAATTGTCTCATTACTATTTGTTTCTCAATAAAATTATTAAAAATAAATATATGCATATACACACACTCTACATATGTGTGCACATGCATGCACATCAGTGTACAGATGAATATATACACGTGTATATTGACTGTCTAATATACTTAAAATAACTTTCATGAAACACTTGACATGTAGCAGGATTGGAGCCACCCAGAGCTCACTTGAGGAAATGCTTTCTGAGTTTCTTGGTTTAGTTGTTTGCGAACGGATGTTACATGAGCCAGAAAATCCCACGTAGGCAGGATTTTCACGTAGGCAGGGAAGTAACCATGAGGGAACGCACCCTGCATGAAGCCCAGAATGGCCCACCTGCCTTCCTTGGATTTAGGCCTAAAATCAGAGTGTCACCTCTGCTTTCCTTAATATCACAGCTGAGCTAGACGCTGTACTTCCTTTTCCATGTTTGAGATGTCTGTGTCTTACTTTTATCAAGCCTATTGCTGTGTCTTGGCTCTTTGTTCTTTCCTTATTCCTCCTTTTCATGCCCCACGGAGTTGTTGATGTAGACGCTGAATGGACAACAGCCGCCGCCAAGCCACGTGGCTTAGATCTGCCTGCCTCGCTTCAGGATGGCATGCAGTAATTTATACCTGCTGAGTGTGGTCAGCCAGCCAGTTACAAATTCACTGAACTGTACCCTCATGCCACGCTTTTTAAAAATCCTCTTCATGTGGTGTCATGAAAACCCAGAGGTGGAAGGATGTCCACATACCTGCTACTTTTTGTCTTTTGCCTTCTGTTGTTTTCTCAGTTCACATTTACTCAAATGACCTTTCAGTTTGAAATGTTATGATTAATGAATCCATGCTGGTTGCCCTTGATTACCACTTCTGGTTATTTGCTTGTCTTAGAGATGCATGAGCCAGAACCTATTGTTGATTTTTTTGAAGTATGGTGGTTTACTAGCAATTTGTTTAGTTAATGTCATCTGTCATCTTTTGTCTGAGCAGAAAACCCAGCCATTTTCTGCAATCTATGTTATTTTCCATAACCCTTCCAAAATTATTGATTTTACTATTGATGTCATCCATAAATTATTTTGGAACTGCATGAAATGTCCTAATTAGTGTGTACAAATTAGGAATGCTCTAGTTGCCAGGGGCAACAAGTGTATCATCAGGCTTATGTAGGGGGGCATTCGTGTGTCTCACCCTGTGTGAGTCCCAGGTGGGTATCAGATCTGCGCTGTTCAGGTGACCCAGTGAAGTCCTTCCTGTCATTCTTTGTTTTTATTAAAAGGAATACAGAATAGAAAAAGCAAACATAGGAAATGATACAGAACTTCACCAAACAAATCAATAAGAATTCAATAGTGGTTGTGGTATTGCATATTGTTGTCTTCAAATTAGCTGGTCAGATTACCAGATATAAGCATGCAAAACTGGAAAAAAATGTTTTGAGAAATTTAAAAGGAGAGACAGAGACAGAGAGGCAGAGACAGAGACAGAGAGACAGAGACAGAAGCAGAGAGAGAGAGAGAGAGAGAGAGAGAGAGAGAGACAGATAGAGACAGGCATTTAGGCGCCGACCCCTCCCCTCTGTAGACCAGCAGAAATCAGCAGGACCAGCATCGACTCCATCCTGCGTACACATACATGGGTTGATCTTTCTCCCCCTTCCCTCCCTTCCTGCCATCCTTTGCCACCATCTTTCCCTGGAGTATTCATAGCTGATTGTTTTTGGTCACAAGTTTCTTGCTGTCCTTCCAAGCATCACAGTGCTGCTCCAGGTATGAAAAAGAGGAACCTCTCAGCTCTACCTCCCTTCAGAAGGGAGTGGAGCCCAGATTGGTGAAGCAGTGACTTTCTGGGAAGCTATGTCATCATTGGCCTGGACAGTGACATGGGCCATCTCAGCCTCAGGAAGGAGGGGGAACAGGTTAACCTGAGGATTCTGTGAATGAAAACAGGGAGAAACACTCACTGTTAAGGCTAGAGGTTGCAGTTACCTAGAAGAAACCAAAAGTATTCCCTCACTGTTACTGTGCCTTTATCAAACCTCTTGGAGGTTTGATGGTATTTCTTGGAGCTTTCCAATTTCACAGTCACTCTCTTTGGTCCATTGGTTGATTTGATGAGCTATTAAGTCCAGCCACTCAGTGAGTATTTATTGAGCACATCTGTGTCCTTGGGCGTGGCCTTGCCATGGGGGAGAAGCACAGCAAGGGAACAATCTAACAAGAAACCTGGCCCATCCTGGGGAGCTAGTGAGGGCTCCTGCAAAGGACTTCTGAGCGGAGACCCAAAGGGGGAGGCAGTGAATAGGAGAGGACGTGTGTGTCAGTTACTCCCAGTGCGTGCTCCTCTTTCCCTGCCCCACCGCGTTTCTGCAGTTCCCACGCAGCAGCGCACCACTCGCTGGCTTGTCACTTCCTAAGAACCAGCTCCGTCCTCAGAATCGTCTCAGTCCCAGGACCCTCGTGCATTCCTCTGTGGCCATCAGCGTCCTCTCCAAGCGCTGAGTAGAGGTCGCTCTGCAGGGTTTCTCACCCCTCATCTTGCCATGACCACTTGGGACCGTTGGCTGTCCACCCCCCCCCCATGTGAAGGCAGGTCCTTCCTTTCCTCCTCTGCCAACCTCCCAGTGAAGTGCTGGTCCTCTTAAGAGAACAGTGCCCACCCAACGTGCACTCAGTGGGTACTGCCTGCCTTGGCAGGGAGCAGCGATCTGAGGCTTCAGATCATTTTTCTTGCCTGGTTTTTTAAAACTGATTTAGTGGTAGTCAGATTCAGTGAGTGACAAGCGGCCCTGCGTCCCAGGTTATACATCATCCGGAAGGAACTGCTGGCATCTAATTTTGCTCAACAGTCCTTCAAGGAGGATTGAGAAAGTCCTTTCCTTTTGGTCCCTCAACACCACACAGATTTTAAAAACACAAATATCCTCCTACACACACACACACACTGCTTGTGCAACTGCAGGGCGCCTGGACCTTGGCTGTGTTTCGTGTGATGCGGCATGCCTGCCTGTCCTGGACCCCGGGCTTCCATGGTTAGCAGGCAGGAGAGAGCCACAGTGCATCCCCAGGGGCTGGGGGTGACATTTCCCAAGCAGTGAGAGGGGGTGGTACCACTTGGCTATTGGGGAACAGCCAGCCTGGCTTGTGCCTTACCCCAGGAATCTCCAGTCTTTCTGCAGAGAAGGGCTCGCCCGGTTTACCTTTATGTGAGCCAGGTGAGAAGCTCCACTCCTGGCATCTGTGCAGGGACACAGGGCAGGTGTTTCAGGCTATGAGGGGGACACACCCAGCTACATTCCTGCCGGGACTTCTTCCAGGGCTTATGAATCTCACAGGCGGGCATGGAATTGGAGGTGGCTTTTGGCCAGGCTCTCCCTCTGTTTCCTGGACTGCCATTTGGCACTGGGTCAGGCAGCAGGGTCTCTGAGTGTGCGGCTAGGGGCTCCTCACTGACTAGCTTCTGGGGGGACCAGAGGGCCTGCCTGCCTTGGGTGCCTGAGGCGTACTTATCACAGGAAATGCTTGCATTAGGAAAAATAATTCTGTTCTGACTACAGTGTTCATCATAAGATGTCTCTTGGCATCCTCCTTCCTCCATCTCCAGAGCTTCCTACACTCCCCAAAGCAAGGTGGTGCTAACTTACCTGGTTCCTCAGAACATAGTCCTGCCCACTAATGCACTGAATTTGCAAGAGCCAAGCAACTCGGTAGCTCAGAGGGGAAGCTCCATAGCCAGGTGATCACCTCAGTCTGGCTCTGATTTGCCCGTCAGGAAGCTTCCTGGCCTGCCTGGTAGAAAGCCTTTCTCCCACTGAGTTCCTGGGTGGAGCAGGGCATGGGGGCCACCAGGTGGTACTGCCCTCCACAGGGCACAGTGAGTGAAAATCTGCTGCCCTGAAAAATAGGTTGTCTCTGTGACTCCCACTGTGGGGTCTCTTCCACCAGCAAGTCCTCTCCAGGGTCACAACTCCTTGCACTAGGCCTGGAGGTGCACGCCTGGAATCCCAGTACTCTAGACGCTGAGGCACCTTGAGTTCAAGACCAGCCTGGGCTCCATGGTGAGATCAAGGCCAACTTGAACTGCATAGTGAGACCCTGTTCAAAAGTAAGCAAAGAACAAAGCCTCCCTTGACTTTCCCTTTGCTTCTGGTGAAGCCCCTGGCCTTTAAATGAGCAACAGAGGCCCAGAGTGTTCTGTCTCTTCCCTACCTGCTCTGTAGCTGAGCCGGCAGAACTAACCATGTCAGTCTGGGACAAATCCAGGAGTGGGCAGCAGTGGCCTTCGATGAGTGGGTCTGGGTTGAGGCACAGGTATGGGCAGACTGTGGCCGGGACGCCCCACTGTCTTCTGTACCAGCAAAAGCGATCTCACCCCTCTGCTGCAAGCAAATGCTAGCATCTCATCTGCTCTCTGTCCGGTCCTTGCAAACTAAGGCAAATTGGAGTTGACTCCTGGGTGTGCGTGTTTATCCGAATGCCTCCTCCTTTGTTTAAAGATGTACCTTTGTTTGTTCTCACCCCATGCATGTGATTTGCCACCTTCCCAGGTTCTGCTGGAGTTGGGCTCGGATCTAAGCTGGCAGCTGGGGCTGGTGTAGCGCTTTCAGGGTCTGTTGCCATGAGATGGAGGATTATACCAAAAAAGCACACTTGCAAATGGTAACTTAGAGGTGCTTATTTTAACCACAGGGGCGATTCATGTTATTTTCAGTGATCAACACCTTTTAATAAACCTTAAGACACGATTTTCTTGATAAGAACTTGAACTAAATTAAAATTTTCTGGAATTCAGTTCTTTTCATCTTTCCCAATACTGAATTTTGTTTAATATAAATAATAAGATTAGTAATCCATATTTTAAAAACTGTATTGAACAATGTACTCAAGAAAATAATGCTAGGATGATCATTTCATCCTTTACCTGGCCTTTGCTGGGCTCCATAGGGATTCCCGGCAATCCCTAGCAGGTTGTTCCAATATTTTATTTAATACATGTGTAACATGATCAGAGCCCCATCTCCCTGGGTTTGCTTCCTGCTAGACATCTGGGGCTGAAGTCTGGGCAGGAAGGGTTATCAGGACATCCCCAGCCAGACAGTCTCCCAAGAAGCTTCAGCCACGCCACAAGGAGCAGAATAAGAAGAAAAACTGCAGTCCTGTCTTCATCTGTGTTCTGCTAGGCCTCCTGAGAACCCCACACAAGCCAGGAGGCTGTGCCGCAGGCTGAGTGGCGTGACTTCTTGCCTCTTGGGCTGCCTCTCTCACAAGCTTAGAGACAGTTCCCACACAGTCAGGGACAGAGGATGCTCAGAGCCTCCAGATGCTGCTGGAGGGGGGCACCCCCCATCCCTGTGACCCCTGAAGTCCCTGTCTGCAATGGACGGTCTTAACATGGTTATTTTTCTTTTAAGCAGTGACGTGGTGGGACCTGGGCATGTACAAGTGGCCATGGGGACTCACCACTAGCACTGAGCCTGTATTTAATGCTGAAGCACCAGCTGGATAAAGGGGACATCACGAAGTGGCCCCTTCCAGTCTTGTCCACCTACCGCCCTCCTCTGGATTGCATCATCCAGGTGGGAGCAGTAAATGCCCTCTTAGACCCTGGCCTGTGCAGGGAAGGGTGCCCTTGACCTTGCTTCAGTGATTTAATACATTTCAAAACCTTCTTCCCTCAGTACTTCGTTTTCCTTGGCCAAAATGCCTCTGGCTAAGTCCTTTTGCTTCTTACTCTTTCCTTGGAGGAGATGGGAGTGACTGATCGCATCTTCTCTCCCACCTCGGGGTTTGCTGTGGTGGGTGGTGGTGCTGCTGTTGGTGATGGAGGCTGCGTTTCATATTTATGAAACCTCCACAGGATGCCAGCTGCTGTCTTAATTTTAACACTTTTAAATCAAGGCAGAAAAGTCATGTCATCTCCCCTCATTTCCTGCGTGGCCCTTTGTGTTGACATTTCCCAGACCGTTGCTGACCAGTCACTTCTAGAAGTGATGCCGTCTCCTGTCATAACTCGGGCCCTAAGGGCCAGCCAGATAACTCAACAGACTAAAGTGCCTGCTTAGGCAGAGTGCAGGGACCGGGGTTCGATCCGTAGCACCACAGGCCATTCCAGCCCTGCCCCGGGAGTGCACTGAGATAGAGATTGAGACTGGGCGTGGTGGCACGTGCTTGGGAGGCTGAAAACAGGAGAATCACTATGAGTCTGATCTACATAATGAGACCCTGTAGGTCCTATCCTAAATACATTAAAAAAAAATTAAAATTAAAAAATAAACTGGAGCCCCAGCTGAGGAATAGGTGGCACGGAACAAGGAGATGTAAGGCACCCACATGAGACGCAAAGAGCTAAGAGCACAGGCTCAGGGTAGAGGACCGTGAGCTCCCACCAGTACAGGAGAAAGACCGAGGTTTTCATCAGCTGAGAGCCCAGTAGGAGACCTATGGGAGAACCCTCTAGGGGGCGCACTCCTGAGCTACAGCGAGACCTGTGGAGATAATGGAAACAGCAACCAAACACGCTTCAACCCTGGTACAGCCCCTTTTCATCACTGTGACAAAGTGCCTGAGCACAACAATTAAAAGGCAAGAGGTTTATTTTGGCTCATGGTTTCAGGGGCTTTGGTCCATGGTCAGAAGCCTCCTGGCCACAATGGGTGATGGCAGAGAGCTGTTCATGTCATGTAGCCAGGAACCAGACGAAGGGAGGAGCCAGAGAGGAAGGGGCTGGGGACCAGGTAGTCCTCCCTCAGGTCCAGTCCTCTGGGATCCACTCTCTTCCACAAGCTCCCGCCTCCTGTTTGTCTCCCTCACCTCCCAACAATGCCATCCATCCACTTGAGGTTAGAGTCCCCCTAATCCAGTCACTTCCCCCAAAGCCCCTATGCTGGTAACCAAACCTCCAGCGCATGAATTTGGGGCAACATTTCAAACCCAAACACTAGCACCTGCCGTGACCACCCTAGACAACCACGTGCTACCTCAGAATTCCCACGCATGCTGAGGTCCATCTGCCCGCTGGGCCCTGGAAAGCAGGGCCAGAGGGGAAGAAGGCTCTTCACATGGCAGCTTTGAGGGAGCTCTGCCTTCCTCAGCAGGGCAACAGCTGAACCAAGATGCTGTGGCTGTTCTGTTCTTTCCCATTCACCATCACCTCTGAGCACTGAGGCTGCTGAATGTCCTCAGGCCTCGTATATTGTAGTCTGAGGCCTTTCTCCGCAGCATAATGGTGTTAGGAGATGAGGTTTGCGGAGGTGCTTAGATCTTGAGACTGGGTCTTTCTTAAGTGAGTGAGACTAGTGCTCCTACCAGGCAGGCTCCAGAGAGATCCTCGCACCTATTCCACCAAGGGAGGACACGGTGAGGCGGATTTGGCACCATCTATAAACCAGGCAGTGTACGTCGTTGGTCAGTAGTTCTGCCACTATTCTGATCCGGCCTGCTCGTGTGACCTCCATGACTGTGAGAAATAAATTTCTGTTATTTATTTATAAAACTCCCCACTTGGTGGTGTTTCATCACAGCAGCCTGAAGAGACTAAGACATCCACCAAAGCTGGAACCACATAGATGCTGATGTTCGGAGACGGGCGAGAGAGGCCTGTGGATTCCGTCCACCGCCCTTCCCACACACTGAACACCCCTCCAGCGAAAGAGAAAACACTCATTTGTAGTCTTTTACTTTCCTCCCACCTACTTGAACCCTACGAGCATCCCAGAATAGTTGAAATTTTTATCACAAGTGCTGCTTATCGTGAGAGAAAGCACAAAGGTGGCAAGGGTGGAGTGTTTGCCCTGTTCAAGGCCAGGGGCCCTGAAGCCCGGTGAATTTTGGCCTCCCGTGTGTACCCCCCGCCCAGCACACATTTGGCAATGTTCAGAGATGACATCTTTAATGCTTGCACCTGGGCTGGGGGTGCTACTGTCATCTTGAGGGGAAAGGTGGGGCCTGCTACTCGTCACTGACAGTGGCCAGGATCCCCCAGAACAAAGCCTCTGCGTTGAGAAGTTCTACACCGTTCCTGCAGCCACCCTGGAAGCGAAGCAGTGCTATCATGTCATCTTGCTTTCATTTTTGCAAGAATCTGAAGCAGTAGATCCGGAAGCTGAGCCCAGGGCTGTCTCCACAAACAGTGCCCAGGTCATAGTTTTTGTCTGTGGTGGAGATCCAGGGATGGAGATGCAGGAGCCATTGGGAGATGGGGAGGCAGGCAACTCCTCCCCTTCCAGCTCCAGGACAAGGTGGGAAGGGTCCACATCTATCTCAGTGCTTAGAATGCAATGTATCCTCAAGGCCCGACTTGCCAGTCCGGCCTCGGCAGTTTATTTTCCTCCTTTTTGCACCCAAGCTAGAGGGAGTAGCTGTCACACTGGCTTCCTGTCTTAATTACCTGCTTAATTTGCACTTAAGGTGGAACATGGGGGAATGAGCTCCAGTTGGCATTTCAACGTGGCTCCTTTTCCAGCAGGTGGGTTGCTCCCACCATCTGTTGCTCTCCGTGCCTGCCTTGGTTCTCTGATGTATGTGCTTCCATGTGTGTAATTTGTCTTAGCCTCTTGAGCTCCACGTACCATAGCTACTTTCTGGCATGGTATAGAGGGCCTTCTCTTCCTCTGCTACCTCTTCCATTCCCCAGGCCAGCTCAGCATGGCTTGGCAGCCTCTAGGGGTAGTGCTGTTGAGCCAGTGGGTCGTAGGGCCCTTCCCAGACCACAGTAGTACAGGGAGTGAGGAAGGACCTGTCCCTCTGCACACCACAGACTATCCCTTTGCAAGCCAGTCCCCTGCCACTGGCCATGCTTAGGTATAGGAGCCAGAGGGACAATCTAAGGGCTTTGCCCCACCTCTGCAGGGGGGAAGAAATCAAATGCTAGCACTTGCCACCCACAGGGCCACGTCACACTTGGGGGAAAGCCACAAGCTTGGGTCAGCAAACTTGACATCAGATGGCACTTGGATGAGGGGAACAGGAAAGGGACTGAGATCCCAGGCAGGGTTCTGTCCTTGTACTGTGGACCACTCTGTTTAGGATCTCTTTTCCCACTCCAGAGCTTGGTGAGTCTGGAAACGTCACAGTTCTCGGGCTGCATGGTAAGCAACTCATAGGGTGTGTTTAGCTAATTAACGTAGGCCCCCGTGCTCTGAGCTGCACTATCATTTACATCAGAGTGACTAAGTAGAGGAAAACCAAGGGAAGAGGCAGCCAGCAGTTGCTTGTGGTTTCAAAGAACATGTATTTCAAATGGCGAGATCTTCAGGTCTAGTGTCAGGAAAAGCCCTGAGTACCTCCCCAGCTTTTGACACCTCTTGGGGTGGTGGGCCAGGGTCCCTGGGGACGTGCCTTGCCCTGGAGGCCCATTGCCATCCACCAGAGTGCAGTGCAGTGTGCTGTCCCTTGTGTTGGTGCAAAACTAGGCTGACAACAGCGGGGCTGGAGACACTCACTGGATCCCTTGAGGGTCGGGTGCCAGGGGATGGTGGCTCAGACACCTCTAGCCCTGTGTTCCTGTGACCTTGGAGATGCGTAGCTTTGCACAGAAAGGGGCTGTCCCACCAGGGGCTGTGGCATAAACCTGTAACGCCAATACTCTGCGAGGCTGAGGCAAGAGGATTACAAGTTGGAGCTTGGCCTGGGCAACTTAGTCACTTAGAGAAACCCTTCCTCAAAATAAAAACATACAAATGGAGCTAGGGATATTGTTTATTCCAAAGGCTCTGAGTTAAACCTCTGCTATCACATAGAAATAACTCCTCCCTGGTGGAAATTTGCCTGAAACCCAAACCCCTCAGCCATCCTCGCCGCAGCTTATCCTGAGGTTCAGCTCTTGCCAATGCCAGGCACATTCCCAAAGGAATAGGATTTCTACTCTTGCTGCCCCTTTTGAAGCCTGTCATCTATCTATCAGCAAATTTTAGAAGATGGAGTGTATTTTCAAGCCTTTCCCCAAAACTACCCTCCACCACCTACTGTGTGGTTAACTCTTGGAGGGAATTTCTAGAAAAACAAGGAAAGAACAGAAGCTGTGGAGAACACAGATCCTAGAGCTCAGAATCTAGAACAACCTGTGCTCACAAGCCATCTGCCCACCAGCCTTCATCTCTGTCCTATAGCCCAGAGGTTACTGGTTCCCACTTGTAGTTCATGTGGAGTGCGTCACTCAGGGGCAGGCAAACAGGGAGACACCACTGGCATATGGAGGGCCACCTTCGCTTCGCAAGGGAAGGAACTCTGAAGAGGTGAGCACCTGAAACAAGGCCTGTCTTGGAACCCAGAGTCCACAGGCAGGGGATAAGGGCTCTGCAGATGGATGGTCTTTATTAAGAACCGACCCCAAGTATCTTAGAGACAAATGAAAATGAACAACATTTTTAAACCTCTATTTTGTGAAGTCTGATGGCTCTGGCAATGTTGACTGGCTGGTCCCCTTTCCCTTGGGCTGGTAGGAGGGAGTGCTGGGAGACTTCTCTGAGGTTGCTGGAGTGTCCACCTTGCATGCTAGGTGTCCAGGCTCAGGCACCCCAGTGCTGTTGGGAGGTGTCAGACAGAACTTTCTCTTCCAAAAATATGGCTTCTGAACCTGGGGATGGCCCAAGAGTCCCCCCAGCTGGCCTTTGAGATTTCCTCAAAGTTAGTTGTTAAAAGGAATATGGGCAGGTATTCAGCGGGGAGTTAGAAGCCCAAATTCCCAACCGGCAGCTTTTGCTGACCACGAGGACCCATAAGGCCCCTCAGGCGATCAAGCACAGAGTGCCTTTGCGTGCCTCAGCAGGGTCCGTGGGCTCTGGGGCATGGCGGCCTCCTGTGAACAAGGCTGGCAGCAGCTGAGCTCTTCTCCTTAGCACAGGATGAGTTAAGCAACCTTTTTGTTTTCAGGCACCTTCAGGACTCAGCAGGACAGGCCCTGCATCCAGGGCCCATTCTACCTGAGCAGGATGCAAGGAAAGAAATGAGCTAGGGACAAGGCATCTTGAAAATAACGAGCCCTCCACCCAGCAGTTTTCCCTCTCGCTCCTTCATCAAAAAGTTCTACTCTGGCACCAAAACCCTTGCTGCTGGTCCTGACCAGTCCTGATTGTTTGCTTTCTGTTGGTGTGACGAGAGTTGCAAACACCCCCTGGGGTATCTGGAGACCCTGCAAGGCTGTGCTTCTGCTTCTTGGTCTCAGGGCACCAGGCAGCTTCCTCCTTCCGCACCTGACCACAGACAAGGTTCTGGCAAACCTGGCAAATTCCTGAGCACCACCACACGGGGCAGGATTGGTTGGTCCATCTTTGAACTTCAAGCTAAACTGTCGCAGTGCCATCTCAGGGTGGATCCTAAGTCTCCCTAGTGAGAGGATGGTACCTTGGACAGCGGCAGTGCTCTTGAATGGAGATGGAGATCCTGCACTTGGAGACAAGCCTTGATTTATTCAGGTGACAAATCAAGGCTCAGGAAGTGATCAGGGAGGGGGGCCCTTCCCTTGTCCCCAGGAGGTTATCAAGATGCCTAGATCTGCATGAAGCCTGAGTCTCCTGAGCCTGGGGCCATGATGCACACTTGTCATTCATGGTACACTCTTGTCCTTGCATGGGAAGCAAGGGCTTCCCTTCCCAAGTTAGGAGATGGAGACTCCATAAAGAAAACCTCCTGGGAGCTTTTATGTTTCACCAAGAATACTGCTATGGCTTTATTGTTCAAAGAAGGCTTTCTTGGTGTTTGTGTTAGACTTGCTGGCTGTAGAATAATAGAACAAATAGAACAATGGCTAATATGTCAAACAATGTTTTATGAGACTTAAATTTGAATGCTAGTACTTCACTATTCTTGCTTATTTTATCTGTTCTACAAGCCTAAGAGTGTGCTACTGCACATACTTGTCTGTTCTGATAAGAAAACCAGAATCCAACCTGAGTTCTGCCTTGTAGTTGGTATGACATGAGAAGCTAGAGAAACTGAGGCAAAGAGTTGCATTTAATTTTGAAATGAGCTCTGGCTCTAGAGCTCTTGTTCCTTACTTGTTCCTAAGTAGAATGTTATTCTTTACTATTGTTCTTGGGATGCTGTCATTCCTGCCTGTGCTATAGGAGTTGTACCCAATAAACCTGGATCTTGCTTCTATGACTTTTCCTATTAAAGAATGTATAATGAAGAAAGACAAAAAAGAAAGAAAGAGGATCACCTGGGCCTTTCCACCCTTGTCCTGCTGGGATGGAGGTGGGGTGCTTGGAGTGCCACAATCACTTTGTAACTAAGAATGTAGGAGATGGTGTTCTAAGTCAAAGGAGCTCTAGCATAGTGTCCTATTTATCTTAAAAGTAGGAGGCACCTGGGCCGGGCCACCTCCCCACTTGGCCTTGCCTGAATTGTCCTGTCCCTCACTCCTTCCACTGTCTTTTTAAAACTTCACAAACATGGAAAAGATAAGAGGGGAAGTAGGACCAAGGAAAGGAAGTAAGAACCAGGCCACAGGCCCACATGTAGCCATAAATCTCAATGCCTGAGCTGTGACCTCACACACATAGGTAGGCACGGCATTCCAGCACTGTCGCCGTGGCAACCGGGGAACCTATATGAGCCAAGGGAAGCAAAGACATGTGGCCTGTGCGCTCCCAGTGTGTGAGGAGGTGAGCGCATAGCAGATGCCGGAAAATAATAAAAACTCTGTTATTCCTATAATTCGGTCTCCCATGGACAGTATATCTGGCCATTACAAGAGAACCCAGTTGGTGAGGATGGCTGAGCAAAAACCAGAAGCCTGTGTCTGCAGTGACACCTCTGGGTTTCCAGCTCAGCCTTGGACTTTCTTTTTTTTTAAAAACAACAACAACAACAACAACAACAACAACAACTTTAAGTCATTTATTTATTTGGTACAGGGTCTCACCATGCAGCTCGGACTTGCATGAGGTACCAGGGATCGAACCCAGGTCCTTGTGCTTGCCAGGCAGTTGCTTAGGGCGCCAAGCTACCTCCTCAGCCCTGCCTTGGCCTTTCTATCGCATGGGATGAAGAGCAAAGCCCTATGTGCTTCAGTCAGAATTTTCTGTGCAGGAACAAATAGTAAATCTTGCAGGTTTTCAGGACATGCAGTCTTTGTCACAGCCACTCAGTATGGCTGGTATAGGGCGAAATCAGCTGGCACGACCCATCAACAAATGAGCGTGGCTGCGTGCCAATAAAACTTTATTTAGACACTAAAATCTGAATGTCAAATCATTTCTATGTGTCACAAGGCACTGTTCTTTCTTTGATTTTTTTTAACTGTCCTAAAACATAAAAAATTTATGCCTAACATGCAGCTCACATCGAAACACTGCAGATTCAGCTCCTGCACTGTATTTTGGGCCCCAGTTTATGCTCAGTTGCCTTTCTGTTTCTGGCAGCTTAAAGCCATCTTCCTTGACACCACATGTGACACCAGTGCTCCTAATGGGGAGCCAATCACCGCTAACCCTTCCTGCTTCTCTGTGTCTGTTTCAGAGGGTCTTGCTGTTGGAGTCGGCTTTGGGGCTGTAGAAAAGACTGTGTCAGCCACCTTCGAGAGTGCCAGGTAAGCCCACGCCTGGTGCGCTGGTTTGGCCCCACACCTGTGGGTGCTCTGTTTACATTTGTCACCTGGGCCAGCTGCCTGCACATGATTAGGAAGCTCCTCCAGCCTCCTGGGCTGAGGAGGGCACAAGGGCAGGAAGCCACTCAGTCAAACAAGCAGGTTTGTACCAACTTTGTCAACGGCATGATCTACTGCAGGGCTGTTTGGAGAATAAAATATGGGCATAATTGCATGCTGTGGCCTAAGCATGGTCCCCAAGCACAAAGCAGAGGCCAAAGTGTCGTGGAGGCAGCGACTGACCTCTTAGTGGTGTGCACTCGGTCTCGGTCTCTCTCTCTCTCTGTGTCTCTGTGTCTCTTTGTGTCTCTGTGTCTCTCTGTCTCTGTCTCTGTCTCTGTCTCTGTCTTTCTGTCTCTGTTTCTCTGTATCTCTCTGTCCTTGTCTGTCTCTTGGTTTCTCTCTGTGTCTCTGTCTTTCTCGCTGTCTCTGTCTTTGTCTCTTTTGCTCTCTGTGTGTCTCGCTTTCTCTGTTTCTGACTCTGTCTCTGTTTCTATCTCTCTGTGTCTCTCTGTTTCTCTGTCTCAGTCTGTCTGTCTCTCTCTCTCTCTCTCTCTCTCTCTCTCTCTC
>NW_004524609.1:12232610-12244010 GCF_000260255.1 Octodon degus | reverse complement strand
CCCCCTTTCTTCACTCATTCCTCCAGGTGCTCTTTTAGACTTGCCCCTGGCTCTTTTGTGTGTTTCTCCACCTCTAACCCATCCTCCAGTGTCGATGTCCCTAGAGCACTCTTTCTCCTCCTCCTTGGGCCAGCTCCTCTGTTCCTTTCTATCTGCTAGTAACTGCCCATCTATCTGCTAGTAACACCCAGGCGCACCTGCAGCCTGGACTTGGCTCCTTCTGATGTCTGGGCCCTGGGGTTTCTCAGGATCTGCACACACAGCTTTTGCAGAGTTGGCTTCCTGTCTCCACCTACTGTCCTGGGGAGACCTACCCCTCCTCCAGGGTTCCTTGGCATGACTTTGCTGGCTGACTGAGCCAACTCTACTTTGAAAGCTCACCTTTCAAAGACCCTCACGGCCTTTGACTTGTTTGCTCTCATGGGCTTCCCTTGAAATGAGCATAGCTTGTGTAAAGTTATGACTTGGGGTCACATGATTTCCTTTAGATGTCACAGAGGTGAGCTTGACATGGCCCACCCAGTCCCATAAGACCCTGGCTCCTACACCATCCAAGCTGAGGGACAGCAGGATGGAGCCTTTACAGGCCCACAAATCACCTGTCTGTGGAGCCTAACAGGACACAAGAATGCGTGGCGACAGCTGCGTCCTGACTTGGAAATGGCAAGAGCTGCAGTGAGTCCAGAGAACACAAGCACTGCCTGAGGCCACTTGTGTTCACTGTTGCTTTAAGACATCAAGTCAGGGCTGGAGAGATGGCTCAGTGGTCTAAAGCACCTACTTGGAACAAGCTTGGCAAAGCACAGGGACCGTGGTTCGATCCCCCAGAACCACATGCCAGCCAGCCCCGCCCCCTGGTGGGCTGAGCTGGCCACAAACACACACACACACACACACACTACATGTAAATAAATAAATAAATAAAAAAGACATCAAGTCAGTTGGCTCGAGAACGTCGAGATAACTTCACTACCCCTAAACTGCAGCATCCCGAAGCCCGCCCTCCCCAGCCCAAAAGGAACTGGAATGTGAACGTGACCGGCAGACCTACCCCTGTCAGCCGTGGGTGTGGAGAGCTCACTCCCTTGTGCCTCCTTTGCTGTCCTTCCCGGGGTGCTGAATTAGCAAGAGGCTTCTTTATGCCCCACAAGAACTCTGTCTGCATGACCCCTTGTGTTTCTCTGGCGGAGGTGTCACCCCCACTGTGGTTAGTGCAGCCTCTGCTGATGCACAGAGACAGGGTCTGATCCAAGAAGCTCCAAACACATGTGGGGTGCCGCCATGTTTCAGGTCAGATGTTTCCTGTTTTCAGCTCCTATGCCTGCCTCTCAGACTCCCTCGCCTTTTCTTCCATCCTCATCTTCCGCACCACCGTGAAAATGATGCCCAGTGTGAGAATGAAAAGAGGTGGCAGAGGAGAAAGGAAGGAAGGACCTTTAGCATGCAGGCCATGTTGCCCAAAGGGCTGAGGGTGACTCCTAACCCGGTAGACTGCTCTGCCAGTGAGGGTCTGGGTAGGCAGCTTGATTCTCTGCCCCTTAGTACAGCTGTTTTGATCTTGACATCATTAGAGCACCAGGAACCTCAGAGTCGGGCTGTGTCCAGAGGGGCAGAGAGCCCGGAGCGGCTGACCTTAAAAGCAACCAAAGGCCGGGTCTTCCCAGAGTGCAGGGAAGTGTACCGACTACACCAGGTCTGTGTCCGCGAGCGACAGCCAGGCCCCCAGCGCCATGCTCCTAGGCCAGGCTCTGTCTGGTGGCACCATGTCCCCTGTGACATCTCCATGTCAGCTTGCATATCCCTCGATTCTGTCGCCTACACTTTCTGCTAAACTGCGTAAATATTTCTGAAGGAAGTGGAGCAGAAACATTTCCAGTCCAATCCCTCTCCCTTCCCCCAGACAGATTCTCGGCGTTATATAAACCTCAGTGGCATTCAAGAGCTGGGGTGGGGTTGGACCTCTGGCCTTGACATTTTCAGCCACTTGAGACCCTCTGCTGCATATACATCACTGGCAGATCACTGGGGGCTCCGTAGACCCCACACCGGACCCTTCTATCTCCTGTGATAGCCTGGGGTAGAGTTGGAGCTCTGTTGCCGTTAAGACCTCTGTATACAGAGAAATTGGGGTGGGTCCCTATAGTGAAGCCTACTGACAGAGTGAGGAAGCAGGACCCTCGCTCTGTAGCCCTAGCCTTCAGCCTCCTTCCCCCACCTGGAAGCTCCCACCAAGTTTGCAGGAGAGCTTCTTCCCTTCCCAATATGGCGGCCTTACTCTTGGCTGATAGGCGCAGAGCATCTCCTCTTTTCGCTCAAATCCCAGCCCAGGTTTCATGAGGGGAGAGGGACCAGAGAGGAGGGGGAAGTGAGAACTCCCCACATGGGCGGCCGGGGGAGGGGAGACGTGATGGACTAGAAGGCAGAGCCGCAGAGCACTCAGCAAAGAGGTGGTCAGCAGCGTGAGGAACCTGCTTGTATGGTGAAGCCTCGCCACGCTGGGGCTGCGGATCTGGAGCCCAGGTATGGGGTCTGCAGTGGGAGGCACTCAGGAGGTGGCAGGAGATGGGCCGCCTGCTCCGAGGCAGGGCCTTAGGTCACCATCTGCATCTCTAGCCTGAGACACATGTTGGGTCACTGGTGTGACGTCCACTCCCGTGTGCTCTCTGCCCACTCTGTCCAGAAGAGGTGGAGACGGTGGAAAAACTGTAAAAGGATGGAAGTTAGAGAGCAGCCCAGGTGGGTTAGCTGCTGGTGAAATCCTGGTGACCCTGGGGTTGAACAGGGCAGCATGAGGCGGGGCCTCTGGGGCCTAGGACACTGAGCAGGGGGACCCTGCACCTGCACTCTGCCTGCTTGGAATCTCCCAAGCTCATTCAGAGCTTTGGGTAAGGGATCAGCAGGCTGCAGATGGTTAGCCTTCTTATGAGCACTCTTCCCATTAATTAATTAATTAACCCATCCATTCTTCAGGGAGTACCACTGTGTGCTTCTAACCACTGTGCTAGTCAGTGCAGAGAGCTTGCTACGTGTGACAGTTCTTCCAGGATACTTAGTTTGCCACTAGCCCTTCCAGTAGCATGGGGAGCTCAGCCGGCATCCGTGGCCCACTGTAAAGAAACCGGGGAACAGAACTGGCTTGTAGCCCACTGCCAGGGGATAAGGAGAGGGACATGCCAATGCTGAGACACAGCGAGGAACCGAGGCAGGGTGGCAAACGCAGCTTCAAGGGGACAGAGGCATGTCTCTGGTCCTGATCATCAGGGAGCCAAATGGTCCTGGCGGGATGACTAGGGCTTGGAGGTATCACTTGGCTACACGCAGGTCTGTGAGTCTTTTTTTTTTTTTTTTTGGCAGAATGGGGATTGAACTCAGGCTGTTGCGCTTGCCAGGCAAGCGTTTATTCTACTGAGCTATCTCCCCAGCCCTAGGTCTGTGAGTCTGGTGCAAGAGCCAGCACGGGGAGTTTGTCCTCTCTTCCAGCATCTTGGGTGGGTAGCTGAGGTACAGGCGAGGTAAGTCACCTGGGAGATAGCAACACACTAGACCTGCACCATCCCACACAGCTCTGTAAGGGCACCAAGTCATGTCCTCTGTCTTGTCCCAGAGACCCCGAATAAAGAGATTAGCATAGCAAATGATCTAGGGTAGTGGAAATATTCTAGGCTTTTGTCAAAGCCGGCTCTGACAAACCTTCCCCCCAGCAACCACTAGGGGTGGGGGGGGCAAAGAAGGGGCTCCTAAGTATAGATAAGATCATGCTACAATAAAAAATCAAATAGGGACAAGCCACATAAGGAAAAAACAGCTCCTGAGGAAAGATACCAATTACAGAACCAAAGATATCATAAAGCAACATAAGAAAGATAAGAGCAAAGCCGAACTGAGGAGCACGATATATATGACCAGCTTCCCTAAAACTGTCAACATCATCAAAAATAAAGAGCACAGTCCAGAGAGGGCTAGAGAAACTAGGTTGAAAGCCCTTTCCTGGGCTGGGGAGAAAGCTCGGTTGGCTAAGCGCCTGCCTGGCAAGTACAAGGACCTGAGTTCAACCCCCGCTACCATATTACATTCCAGCCCTAGAACCCTGGGTGCACCGTGCTGGCCATGAGACTGGGTGTGGTGGCACACCCCTGTAATCCCAGCAATGGGGAGGCTGAGATAGGAGAATCATGATGCTGAGCTGCGTAGAAAGGCCCTGTATCAAATAAATAGATAAATAAATACAAATTTTTTAAAAAAGATAAAGTCCTTTCCTGCATAACATCTTGCTGAAGAAAAGAGACTTTAAGGAAGACCTACTGAGATCTGTATCCACTATGGAGTGTGGCTAATAGGAATGTATCAGCTAATAGGAATGTATCCACCTTTTTTCTGATAATATATTGTTTTTTTTGGTTGTAAAAATGCCACTACCATATATAAAATATATAAGGGAAGTAGGTACAGGATATACAAGAACTGGCTGTTCTATCTTGGAACTTTTCTGTATACCTAAAACTAACACAGAAGAAATAAAAGTTTGTTTTTTACAAAGCTACGTAGAGCTACAGAAATGAGAATGGCTTTTCAATATTTAATAAGGAAAAGGAATTACAACAATAAAGTAGAATAGCTTTCCTAAAGAATGAGCAGATTTGAAAGAAAAAGAACCACACACCGCTTGTTCACATGAAAAATGGACACATTAAAACAGAAACTCACAGGAGTAGCTAGCTGAGAAGATGTAACTGAACGTAGAATCAATGAAGTGGATGATGGATCTGAGGAAGTCACCAGGAATGGAGCGCAGAGAGAAAACAAGATAGAAGCTATGAAAGATGAATTAAGAGACACAGAAAATGGGATGATAAATTCAGTGTTAAGTAATGAAAATCGCCAAGGGAGACAATATGAAAAATGAGGCCAATATTAAAGCAGGACAGAGGGGAATCTTTCTGAAATGCAAGAGGCATGTTTGGATTGAAGCGGGTCCGCTATCAAGATAATAAATGCCATCGGATTGTCATGTAAATCCACCTTCTTTCTGAGCACAGAGAAAACCTGAACGAACAGCGAAGGAAGACTGTGCTTCTACCTGGGAATGGCAAGGGTACAGGCGAGTTCTGGGTGCAAGCCGAGGATGGGGCACTGCTGTCTCCACGGCGCGTGGGGGCGTCTCTGCCATTCTAGGGCCGCAGCTGACGTTGCCCCAAGTGGCTCACAGAACATAGGCTGTCTGTCACAACTGCTTCAGGCTGTTGTGGAGTGCTAAGGTAGCCGCAGACAGTGCATACATACATTCTGGGTGCGGCTGGGCCCCCAGTAAGTTTATTCACCAAAACAGATGTGGCCTGCGGAGGACCACCTGGATGACTCTTCTTGAAAGAAGAGCAGTTGCCTCCATGTCGTCTAAACCCGACCCTATTTCCATGTGCTGATGTGTATGGAGCCGGCTAGGACTTTTCCTTAGCCCATCCGTTGGCTTTAAGTGATGCAGTCGGCTCTAGCAGAGGCGCTGGGGTGCAGTGTTTGCAGCGAGGCCATAGGTCAGTGCTGTCTCTCCCTGTATTTCCAAGAAGCTTGCATGAACTGGGTAGGAGGGGGAGCCACGCCCGGTGCTCTCTGTAGGGATAGAGCCTCAAGGTAAGAGGCTGTGGCTTCCGGGTGTAAAACATTACACATCAGAGCTGAGGCACCGTCTCCAGAACCTTACGTACTGCCTCAAATCGTGTTACGCAGGTTTCTCTTCCTGCCCATCCTCTCCCTGTACATTGTGGAGGCGACTCCCACCTCCTCCCTAGCCTGACTCGCAGCACTCACCTGCTTCCTGCCACCCTCATAGTCACTCATCCCTGGACCTTCCACCCTCTTTACACATTAATAAAACCTGAGTTTGGGCTTGGTCAAAACCTTTGTTCCAGTTGGCATCATCCTATCTGGGTTTAGGACACCCTTGGCTTCCAATAACTACAGATACTCCTTAGATATGCCTCCGTGTCTTTATTTTCACCACGGGTTGCACTGGAAGTGGTAGATTGGAATTCACTCCCTGGAACTCCAATGACTCTCCCTTGGGATTACAAATATAAACTTCCCAAATACAAATTGAGACAAGGACCAGGAAGGGCTTTCTGTATTTGGCGCCCAATGTGGCCAGAACACACAACCTTCTCAGCATAAGAACCACTATCCAGAATTAGGTGCTGGTGAGCCACTGGGCCTTGATGACCAATTTAAAGGTAAGCAGTGTACTAATTGTGGTTCTCAGGTGCAAGGAGCGAGTCGGAGGCCATTCGTCAAGGGCGACAGCGGGGCAAGCACATTTTTTTCTGCAGAAGAGAAGGAATTTAGCCTATTGATTATGAAGCTGTTAAATGACATGGACATTGAGGTGCCTTCTAAGCAGGTTTTTACGTTACTCCATCAGATGGCTACATTCTATCCTTCCTTTCCCAAAATCAGTATACTCTGTATCAGAGTTTGGGATAAAAATAGATGAAAGCCTTTATGAAGCTAAAAGCCAGAACTAAAAATATCCACCCACAAGCTGTGGCTGCATACAACCTAGTAGAAGTGGCTCTATCATGTTTGCAGTGTAACTTCAGAAAGAGGGAGCGGGGCCAGGAAGACGGCTCAGTAGCATAAACGCTTGCCTGGCAAGCACAAGGGCCTGAGTTCAATCCCCAGTTCCGCAAAAAAAAAAAAAAAAAAAGCAATCTAAAAGAAAGCAGACCAACAATAGATCACTGTTACAAAAGACTAACCGTACTGCCAAGATGCCTGTGAGTGAGGTAACTGAAATAGAAAAGAGCCCTGACTTAATCATAACCAAAGAGTCCGATCAACACGGAAATGTGCTTCCAGATTGGCTGCTGGAGAAAAATTAATCTTGTTTAGAAAATGCAAATAATCAAGCGATTTCACTTTTGCAAGATATTCATAAAGAGACTCAGAACTTTTCTAATTATGCCCACACTCGGCTTCGTTCTCTACACCTCATTTGGAGGCTAATGTTTCTGCTGTTGTACTGCCCTCTGCCCCACGTGGGGAGCCAATGAGAGAAAGCCCTTCCTGGTGTTCATTTCAGTCCAGAAGTTTGTATTTGTAATCTGTAGTTATTGGAAGCCACAGGTGTGCTAAATCCAACTAGGATGATGGTAACTGGAACACAGGCCTCCACCCGAGGCTGAACCCAGGTTTTGTTCATTTATGAAGAAGGGCGTGGCTTGAGGATGAGTGACAGGAAGTGGGTGACTGCTGTGAGCTGGGCTAGGTAGGCCTGAAGTCACCTCTGCAGTGTGAAGGCAGAAGGCTATGCAGAGAGAGAAATCTGCATAACACAATTTGAGGCATATGGAAGGTTCTGGAGCTGGGGCTTCAGCTCTGAGGTGCAGTGTTTCACGCCCCGGGCAGTCACAGCCTCTTCCCTCAAGGCTGGATCCCTGCAGAGAGCACGGGGCATAGCTTCCCTCCTGCCCAGCTTACACACGCTTCTTGAGAGATACAGGGAGGGGTGACACTGACCTGTGGTCTTGCTGCAAACAGTGCACATCAGCTCCTCTGCTAGAGCCGACTGATGCGATAAGGAAGAGGCCTCGCTGGCTCTGTACTCACCAATACATGGAAGTAGGTAGGGCCAGGCCCAGCTAAATGCACACAGCCGCTCTTCTTTTAAGAAGAGTCATCCAGGTGGCCCTCCACAGTGGTTCTTGAGCTGTCTTCAGCTTACCCTTGCCTTACACATTAAACTGTTCACAGAAAGGAAATACCAAGGGGAAGTTATGCTAGTTATGCAATTGCTGAGGTGAAGAAAAAAGATGTTCATAGATACACTACTGAATCTGAAAAAGTAATTGTATGATGGGGGAATGGAGTGGAGAGGGAAGAGAGGAAGGCAGGGAGGGAGACAGGAAGGAAGGAAAGAAGAAGGACTGACCAAATAGCTCAGCAGACTAAAGTGCCTGCTTAGACAGGCACAGGGACTGAGGTTCAATCCCCAGCGTGCCATGCCGGCCCTGCACCAGGGGCACGCTGAGATGAAGATTGAGACTAGGCATGGTGGTATGCACCTGTAATCCCAGCATTTGGGAGGCTGAAAACAGGAGGATCACTATGAGTCCAATCTGTGTAGTGAGACCCTGGAGACCCTGTACTAAATACATTTTTTTTTTAAAAAAAAAAAGGAAGGAGAAATACTGGGATGAGAGATGCAAAAATAATGTGGCATAATTCAGTTGTCAGATGCTTGGGCTCATCTTTTCATAAACATAGGTTTGGATTTTAAAATTCTGATCCTATGTATGGCACACCTGAAACATGACATCGGAAGGTTGAAAATGAAGGTGAGGAGAGAAAAATGACAGAAGGAGAAAAATGACAGAAGGCAAATGCTAATAAAAGGAAACAAGTGTAACAATTTTAGGAGCAGACAGCGTGGAGTTGAAGGCAGGAAGCCGCTGGAAGAGTAAAGGTCAACATTTAAGGAAAGGGAGGAGACTTCCCAGCATGGCCTCACGGCCCTGGGCCTATGCTTGCTCCTGGCCACATGAGTTCAGGTAGTTTAAAGGAAGGTGCTCAGAAGTATGACATTGAGGAAAGCACCCTCATAAAGGGGTGCACAGTGGCCCTCTCTGGCACTTATTGCTAGGACAGGCGAAGGGTGAGCCGACAGTCTAGCGCAGATCTACATGAGCTTCCGCCCAGCAATTAGAAAGTGCATTTTGAAATGAGACTCGCAGGCCTGCCCCTTAGCTCAGTTCCTTCAGTGGCTGTTTCAACAAAGCAGTCAGGCTCAGGTTGCTGTGGTTCGATCCCCACAACTCAAGCCAGCCAAACCTGCCCTGAAGGCATTCAGAGAGAGAAAAAAAAATCCCTCTGAAATGAGACTCACAACTTAAATAGCGCATGAAAAACCCAACTACAACTAAAGTGCAAATAAAGGATAGGAAGTAAGTGTAGAGAGGTGGATCTTTCTCAAAGGGGAACGGAACCCAAGAAACAGAAGGAAGGGGAAGGGGATGAAACTGAATCAAGACACATAAGCTGTCTCCACAAGGAATGTAATCATGATGCATTATAACCATGTACTCATAACAGAAAATGAAAAAAAATACATAATTTTAAAGCACACGCGTGTTTCCCAAAACTGATTAGTGTGTACCACAGAGCAGATAAATACCCCAAGATCAATATCATTCAGACCACATTGTCTGTCCTCAATGTGATATAATTGAAAATCGATACCAGAAAAGCTAGCCGACGTCATCTGTCAGTGAGCAGCTGGCGCTGCAGGCGGTGTAGGATCGGCGCAGCCTCAGCCCTGTGGGGCTGTAACAGCAGGACGACTCATGAGACCTGCAGGCCGGGGCTAAGCGCCCTGCTCATCTCGGGGCTGCACTACAGGATGGGCCGTGTGTGCTCATGTGGGGCTGACCAGCTGGGCTGGCAGAGGGGCACGGGGCAGGGGATGCTGCATGCAGCTGCCAGGGTCGGCTCCGAGGTGTGTTGAGGACCAAGGAACAGATGGGTGCTTTATGGGTTTGATCAAGACAGGCTGAAGAACTATCAGCAAGAGGCTACAATTCGGATGAGCTTTGTGTGGGGACCCTGATGTAACAACCCCAGAGGTGACTGAGACAAGCTGGATAAGATGGAATGATCCGGATAAGCGAGTGGGCCGGTGGACCAGTGTAAAGAGCGAGCACCCAAGCAGAATGCTGATGGGCTTCTCCCAGCTGACTCTGGTTTCATTGTGGGTGGAAGGTACAGTTCAAGATCGCGCGCCAAGAAGCCATGGCTCAGCCACAGGGCTCCGGGAAGGAGCTGAGAGGGGAGAAAGGCTCATGTATCTCTGCGGGTTGGAGAGGCGCCCCCAGACCCTGCACATGCCTGAGGAGACAGACGACCCCAACTGGTGATTCCACGCACGACTTGGTGGTGGTGCCAAAGCGTTCCATAGCAGCTCTCTTTGCATTGGGATTCTGATCTTTTCCCACACTGGTCAATCCTCTGTCAGTCCTGGGCAGTGACAGGGGAAACAACGGATGACCTACCCTGTACTGCTGGACTAGGAGGCTTGGTTATGTGACAAATGCTTTTGGTACCGGGGACTGAACTCAGGACCCTGCGCTTGCCAGGCAAGCGCTTATTCTACTAAGCTATCTCCCCGGCCCGCAAATGTGTTTTGATTTACCATCTTTTTGTCCTGCACAGCTCTCTGAGCCAGACAGTACTTTCCGCTCATTTAACATTGGGCTCAGCAAAGTCACTATCGTCTTGTAGACCAATTGTGGCCCAACATCCGCTTTTATAAATAAAACTTTATTAGAACATAGCACGTGGATTTGTTAACATTGGCTGGCTTTCTGTAAACTCCTACACTGGCCGAGCTGAGTGCTTCTCACAGAAATCATAAGGCCAGAAAGCTGGTAGTGTTTACCATCTGGCCCTTCACAGAAAGTCTGTAGACTCCTAATTTAGTGATCACAGTCTGTATCTTCAGCATAGAGTCATCTACAAAACCCTGGACACTGGTTGACGTTTTCACAACCTCTTCCTCATGCCCTGTTTGGATTGCATCCCGAAGAAAGAGGTTCTTGCCACGTAACTGTGGCCTCGTCGCTACCGTGATAGAAAAGCAGAGCAAAAAGTGAATATTCTGCTTAGGAAGTTTCTGTCTGGCCCGAGACGCCTCACCTAGCTCAGTGTGTGGCTGCTGCCACCTGGTGGCTGGCTGCTGTCACCACCTCCCCTTCTGGGAGCCCAGGGGCTCCTCGCGCTCGCCCCACTGTGCTTCCCCACTTGGCAGTTCCTTCAGCAGTCGGCACCCCCGAATCCTGAGCTCTTGGCCAGCCAGGGCAGCCTGTAGACCAAGGTGCTTTTTCTATGCAACCTGGTCCCACACTGGTTTCTTTTGGTTTCACCCACAAAGACGTTCTTCAGACAGGATATCCTTGGGGAGCTGGCTGTTGAAGCGGGTTTCCTTTCTGCAACATTCTAACCTCTGAAGATCATGTTGGCTGGAGAAGAGGTGCCGCCGGCTCTCTCCTGGCGCCTGGTGTCATTCCCATCAGAAGGGAGAGTGAGGTGGCTTATGCTTATGCTTCCGCCTTCTGCCTCGGCGGACGCACACCCGGCCCGCCAGGTGCAGAGGTGACCTGGTGCAGACCGCACAGCCCAGGCGCTGGCTGCAGACGTCCCAGTGTGCAGTGAGCGACCCCCAGTGCACGTCCCCAAGCTGTAGCTAGACGTGCGTGTCTCAGCCGGCCGATGCCACCCAATGCTCGGGCTCTAGGTAAAGGGGGCCTGGTGGATCAGCCTACGCTTGGAGCTAAGATAGCTCATTAAACTACACATGGAGGCGTTAAAAGCCAACATTAAAGTACAGGTCTGCCTGCTTGATCAAAGAGTAGGGATCAG
>NW_004524609.1:12203742-12231830 GCF_000260255.1 Octodon degus | reverse complement strand
ACCTCACACCTTCCTTGCGCTTCCCTGGGGCCTTACCAGAGCCGTGGCCTCCCTGGCCTCCTCCACCCGTCTGCCCTTTCTATCTGCACTGTCAGTCGTATTTTATACAACAAAACGCTGCTCGGGAAGCCAGCGAACTTCCTCGTGTGAAATTCTAGAACAGCCGTGGGCAGGCCCTCCCTTCATTTGCTTTTCTGACCTGCAGCGCAATTTCCAAGGGCTGGCCTGCGGGCTGTGGTTGGCAGACAGCGCCACCACGCGGTAGTCTTGCCTCACAGCTGGTTGGTCAAGGTAACAGAGGAGAAGAGCTTTTAAGGCATGTGAGGCGAGTTCTTGCCTGAGCCGCTGGGTGTTCTGCTTGTACACAGGTCACCCCTGCAGAAGTCAGATCGCGTGTGCGTGCGTGCGTGCGTGCGTGCGTGTACACAGGTTATACACGTTCTCTACATTTTTTAATGGCATCTTAAATTCCAGCAATTGTGACCCTAAGATTTCACATCTGATTTGATTCAGCCCTGAAAAAATTTGTCACCCTTCTTGTGCCAGGGAATAAAAATATAGCTTTGATGCGGCTGTGCAAAGAAAACGGAAGTGCGACATAGGGGACATCCGTGGTCAGGAGGGAAGGGTCCCATGCCTAGGCTCTTTCCCCTGCGCTCGCTGGGGGCTGCCTGCCGTGTCTCCAGGGGGCTGCGGGACCTCCGGGATATTTCGGCCTCGCTCTCTCTCCGAGGGCGGCTCCCTGCTCCCACATTTCGGCTGCGTTCTGCTTCCTTCTTCTGCTTGTACCCAGGAAGATCCTCTGCCACCCTTGAAAACGCGTTTGCAAGTTCTGCCTTAAAGCAGTTAAAGAAGAGAATTTGTTGTGTAGGGGAGACGCCTCCGAGAGCCCAGTTATGATTTTTAGGTTATTGCAGACCTCAGAGCCTTTGAGGGAGCTTGGGAGACCGCCTAGGGGGTGGTGCGCCGCTGTATCGTGGCTGAGTTAGAGGGACAGAGGGGACGACAGGAGGCTGGCACGAGGCAGGGATAGGGAAGTCGTCTTGGGGCCCGTCTGCAGCGGCCTTGTGCAAAGCCACACAGCTCTTACCTCCCTCCATCTCTCTCCTCTCCCCTTCCTGCCTCCATGGTATCTTATGATGTTGCTTTCTAAATTTCCAGCAAACACCTCACTTTATAAAGAAGAGCGACGGTGCTCTGCTGCTTACACGTGACCCAATCCTGTCTCAGTTCCCCGCATCTCTGCGCCAGCTTCACACATGTGGCTTTTCTTGGACCAAGCACTGGTCACAGGGCAGAAGAGCTGCCTCCTGGGGGCTGTGTCCTCCGCAGCCCCAGGCCCGTGCAGGCAAAGGCACTCTCATTGTGATCTGTGACTGGTGGCTCGGCACGTGGTGTGGAAGAGAATGTGGAAGGTGGCATCTGCCTGTGATTGCTGCTGCCCCCCGACAGCCCCACTAGTCTAAGCGGTGGGTGCCCATCGAGTGTGTCCCTGAATGACCTTGCTGGTAAATCCAGCTGCTGCCCACATGTCTTCTGGCCCACGTGAGGCAGGGTGACGGGGTCTCACTCTACAGGGTGGTTTTCCTCTGAAGGACAGAGAAATTCTCCAACACACACACACACACACACACACACACACAATGCTACAGAGCAAATGCCAGGAGGGTCATGAAGGGAGGTGTTCACCTGAGTCCCCTCACTACTAAGTGCGAGTCCACCTACCGAGAATTCATTACCTTGGTTTCTTGGCTCCTTGTCTATGCCGCGGTTTCTACGAGCTATCAAGCTAGACAGATAGACTATGCCACCCGTCTGTCGCTGCTCGGCTTTGTGGGAAAGCTAAAAATGCCCCTCAAGTATGTTAAGAGTGACAGGGGACTGGGACCTTCTGTATCTTGCCAAGCAAAGGCCTTGAATGATAGATGTCAGCAAAGACGATCGGGGACTGTAGTTATCCGACAAGACAGCCCTGTGTTAGGAACTGTGTTCGTCACTGAACGTTAGTCCGTGAGCTCAGCATAAAGCAATGTTCTTTCGTCTTTCCAAGCCAGAACCTTCTTCTCTTCCTCCCCTGGCCTTGTTTCAGCTCAGTGAAACTTACAATATGAAAACCTCATGCAATAACACAACACTGAGCTTATTCTTCACATTACTTGTTCCATTTGGGTTCTTCCTTCTTTCCGGACAACACGGAGAGGTGATCCGGACCGTCCCCTTTATTCTGCTCCTCTGCGTTAATCTAAGTTAGAAATGCAGTTTCTGTAAAACCGAGTGGTGTTCTTTGCACATGCTTCCATTAGACTTGCTTCCTGTGCCTTTCCCTGTATGTGGGCATTTGGAGCAGGAGGGCAGGGAGGGCAGGAGGGGTCTGTTTGGGACAGGGAGGCACAATCATGGCTGCAGGAGGCAGAAAAAGGATCCCTAAGATTGGGGCCAGGGAGGAGGTGCTGTGTGGCCTGTGGCCGCCTCCCCTCCCTACAGGGCGCCAGCCACCCACTGCTGGCTGCGGAGAACGCTCCTGACTTGGGGGAGGGGCTTTCTCCCCCGCTCCTGTCATACTGCTAGGAGCCCAGGTGCTGGTCCTGGGTTGACTCTGCGTTTAGCTGTGACGGCGTGGAGCTTTAAAACTCACCAAGCGTGACAGAAGGACCTGGACAGCCTCCTTCCTCCAGCGGGAAAGCTCCCGCGTCGCAGCAGTCCTGAGTCAGGACCAGGACAAGTGCGGCCCCTGTCTGTGTGGCCACCACTGGGCATGTCCCGGGGTCCTTTCTGTGGTTCTCTTACCATGAGGAGACCCATTTCACAGATGCAGACAGCCGTGGCCCTGAGAGGTACCGCCCCCACCGCTGCACACCCAGGAAGGCATGTGGCCCCTTGCTGGCCTCCAGGACCCATCCTGAGGGTCGGGGTGGACCTAGCTTGCTTGGGCATCACTCTCACTGAAGACACTTTGGGGTGTGGGAATAGGCCCTGTAGCAGGATATTTAAGAGCATGAGTTTCAAGCCAGACTCCCTGGGTTAAAAATCCTGGTCCGACCTCTGACTGGTTCTATGATGTGGCCAATTGCTTTTCTCCTGTGCCTCAGTTTCCTAATCTGCAAAGTGAGAATGTTCACAGCTGCCACAATGGGTGGTTCTGGCAGTTAACAGAGTTTATAAACGCAGAGCAGCCGGAAGAGTATGTGGCATATCACAGGGTCGCATGTGACACAGATCTTAGTCCACCCTGCCCTCCAGCTCATTTCAGGCACCACAGAGAGAGGGTCAGCGTTCCTGCACAGCCCAGGCCCTGGGACAAGAGCTCATGCCCTCTGCCCACCCAGAAGGAGAGCTGGGGTGGGGTGGCTTCCAGGACTGCAGAGGCTCAGGTCCCGTACAAGGCTCTGCTGCTGCATGTGTTCTGCGGGCCCGGCATCAGAGTCCGTCCTCCCTTTCCCAGTCCTCCTGTGCCCGGAGCGGAGGTCACTGTCCTATCTCAGCGTGGGGCTCCCATGCTCCTAGCCCTCACCCTGTATGCCTGTCACCGGCCTCTGCGTGGTTTTCTCCATCCTCTGCCCTGACTGGCAGCAGAGCTGGGCCTCCCCTTCTGTCTTGCCCAGGCCCCAGGCCCCAGCTGTGCCCCGGGTGTGATGCGCTGCCAAGTGTCCTGCAGGTGACATTAGCACAGCAGCCCCCCCAACAACCTGAGCTGCTCCTCTGACTCCCTGCACTCCCTCTGGGCCCTGTGATGGTCTCACGGCACGAGCCACCCTCACGGATCAAGGAGGCCACCTTGCCAGCCCCTGTCTGTTGAACAGTGGCTTCTCCCATCAGTAGCACAAGGGACTCTTTATGCTATGGCCCCTTCCTCCTCCACCACTGCCCCAGCCACCCCCACCCCAGTCCCTGGCGACAAGAGCTGGGCCTCTTGGCGCTGGAGCCGACTCTGCACAACGTGCCCTGTGTTAGAGGGAGCAGCACTGGGAGGGACGCCCGGAGCTCTTTGGGAACAGTGGCGCACTCCCCGCTCAGTGGCTGTCAGAGGCGCTGGAGAAGCCAGGCTTCCTTTCAAGCCCCTGTGCCCGTTGCTGTTCCATGCAGCCTCCCGAGGGAGGTGGGTGCAAGCTTCTTGGTGGAAAAAACAATTACCTTTCAGGGCAAACCCAAAGGGAGCTCTGGAACCCCCTGAAAGACCACAAGGGCTGGTGAGCTCCCTTGGAAGGGGTCCGCACTTCAAAGCATGTTGTGTGGTATAAGTGTGACAGGCAAAGTAGGGCCACGAGTGTCCCTGTGGCACACAGTGGGGATGCAGGCTGCATAGGCTGTTGGCATGATTGTGCAGTCTGTATGGAGATGTGGCCCTGAAGCCTCGGGAGGCTGAGGGAACCTCCCAGATGCCCTTCTTCTGGTAAGGGGCAGGTGCAGAATATAAGTCACAGATTCAGAACTGGGTACCTCCCTTCACCCAAACCAGCCAATCATGAAAGCTGATACTTTCTGGGTACCTTCCAAGTGAAGGCCCTGGGCTCTCTGCATCACATGCGTTGGCTAATCCTGACGTCCCCCCATTCTATAGATGTGGAATGTTGCCCAGGGGTGCAGAGATCAGGACAGAGGCCTGCTTAAGCCGTGTCTGTGGCTCCTCCTCCTGCCTTTAACCACTGCACTCCTCCATCTCCTGAGTCCCATAGCCATGGTGACCCTTAAAGGCCTAAGAACTGTGCCCCTAAGTGGTCATGAGACAGGGTCAGTGCCACTGCACGAAATTCTGACCCCTATTGTGAGTGCTCTGAACGCTGGCTCAGGAAGATCTGGCTCGATTGGCAGGCGGGTTTTTTAAATGTTAGGAAAAAGCACATGCTGAGCCCCTAGGGAGGAAAAGGGCTTTTGTAGCCAACCCCACTAGAAGCACATGTGTGTGCAAAATGGTTCCGAGTGTGGTTTCAGGAGTTTGCCACCGTAGTCAGAACCATAAGCCAGCCAGCTTGGGAGGCTGAGGAGGGGAATGTGCACGTTTGAGGCAAGACTGAACAACTTAGGAAGATCTTGCCTCAAAATAAGAAATTTTGTAAAACGGGCTGGGAATGTCGCTCAGTGGTAGAGTACCCCCGGCCTTGGTCCCTAGTGCCATACTGAAAACACAAGAGCTGCTGCCCCTGCTGGCCACCTGCGTGCAGGGAGATGCTGTGGGCAGAAAGGAGAAGAGGAACCTCTGAAGGTGCCCTGGGGTGGCTGAGTTGCAGTGTTTCGGGATCGGTGTCTCCCAGCCTCACCTCCTGGGATAGGTGGACAGATGGGCAGCGCCACCCGGGAGCTCAGAGGAACAGGGCAAAGATTGCCTGAAGGGCTGGTGGTGGAACTGGATCCCCAAAGGCACGCTGAAGTCTTAACCCTCAGGGCCTAGGGATGTGGCTTTATTTGGCTGTGGGGTCTTGGCAGGTGGAACTGGTTAAGACCAGCCTGTGCTGGATTACAGTGG
Source organism: Octodon degus (assembly GCF_000260255.1). Lineage (NCBI taxonomy): Eukaryota > Metazoa > Chordata > Mammalia > Rodentia > Octodontidae > Octodon > Octodon degus. The sequence goes on along the minus strand of NW_004524609.1, from coordinate 12,226,369 downwards.
GCCCTAAGTCCAGTAGAACTGGATGACCTGGAAGACAGGAAGAGAGATGTAGGAGAATGTGATGGCTCAGAGATGTCTGGGAGGAACACACCCAGGTGACAACAGAGACAGAGTTTGACAAAGCGCATGCGCAAACCAGGAATACCAAGGATGACCAGATGCCACCAGAAGAGGCAGGAAGGACCCTGCCTGCTGCCTTCACGGGGAGCACGGACACCTTGACTTTGACCTTGTAGACTCCAGAGCAACGCAGGTAAGTGCCTGCCACCTGCGCAGAGTAGGTGGTGCTTACTTATAGCAGCCTAAGAAAGTCATCCACAGGGCCTCCCCATGCTCCACCGGGGTCTCCCTGACCCTGCCACCCCCCCCCCACTTAGCTGTCGTCATCTCTTCCCAGAGCTATCATAAAACCCTGAGGTCACAGTCACCTTTCAGTCTGCATTCTTCACTATATGATACATTTGGCCTTTTCTTACCTCTTAACAGGAGGTTAAAGTTTTGAGATTAAAAAAATATATATATTTTGCCCCTATGTCTCATTCAGTTCAACTTAGGCCAAGTTGCAGAAAGCAGCCCTGTTCCTCCTCCTCCTGCACGCCTGGGAGAATCAGGGCTGTCCCCTGCAACGGAGCTATTAAAGTGTCCGTAAGAAAGAGGTCTTTGTCGCGGGCAGCACGGCACCCGGCCCAGTCACAGAGACAGATTGTACCAGAAAACAAACAACCACAAAAAGGTCCAACCACAGCATTCTTTGAGATTTCAGTCATCCGCCTCCCGCCTGCTCTGAGGAGATGAATTTCCTTTCTTCCTCGGTGTGATTCTGTCAGATAGGTTGGCAGCTTTTCATTCTGTCCAGGACAGAAGGCGGAGTGGGGGGCCTGCCCAGGCCATCTGCGCAGCCTCCGCCCAGCCGCTGGGCCATTACCTCATGCCTGCAGGTGGGAAGGCAGGGACCCTTAGCTCCTGGGGGTATTGGAGAACAACCAGTGCCTGGGCTGGAGCCGGATATCTGTCAGCGAAGAGCCGGGGGAAGGGAGTGGAGAAGCCAGTAAGGCCAACACCTCAGCGGGAAAGCAGGCAGGCTTTTGTGATTTTACATTGGGACCCAGGCTCATGCAGAACTTGCTGCTGCCCCTTGTGGCCATCAGGACCCCTGGTGGCCCTGGGAGGCCTGCAGAGCCCCTTTCAGTCCGTTCACTAGAGATCCCTTGGCATCTTGGGAGGCGGAGGGTTTCCCCAGTTGACATCAGTGGTAGCTATTCAGGGGACCAGATCGCCGTGGGAGTGGGCTCCATGGGAGGATGGAGAGAGGAAGGGATTTTGCCTCAGCCTCCAGGGAAGGATCCCACATCCTTGTTAGAAAATGAACATGTACCTAGGAGCGATGGTTTCCAGAGACAGTGAGGCGGGCACCAGCCTGTGCAGGATGTGGCCCAAGTAAAGTTGGTCCTGGCACCCCTCTGCAGGTGCCAGAGCCTGGCTCTTGGACCAGGCCAATGAGCGAGTGCGGCAGTACCTTCGGTGCCAGTTAGCACAGCCTCAGCCTCTAGCTCCTCCAGGACAAGTGGGGCCTCAGATCGGGTCTGTAAATCAACCTTCTTCTCCAGTCCTCCTGTGGGCAGATGGAGCCCATAGTGAAGAAACCATAGTCCAGAGGGCAGGCAGAGAGGAGAGGCCCACGGGATCCTGTCCCTATGACCTCAGGCAAGGGACATGCTTCCCAAGCCTTCTGTCCTGTATCTTGGATGGACTATGCAACCTGTGACCCAAGGCAAGTAAAGCCATGACAGGTGGCTTGAGGTTGGTGTCACCTGCGGATTTTGCAGGGCTCACTGTGAGATGAAAGTGCGGGGTCCCTTGTCCCCAAAGCGAACAGAAGAGCTTCTTGTTTCCTTTTTCTGCAATGTCTCTCTCCACTTTGTGTTGGTATTTTGTGTGCTGTTTGACTTTTAATTTTAGCAAAGTATTCATTCATCATGTAAAATTTATTGTGTGAATCATCTTTGGTGAACATTTGCAAGGCACGTAGCAGGCCCACACAGTTGGGCCACTGTCACCATGGTCCATCTCCAGAACACCTTTTATCTTCCCAAATGGAAACTCTGTCCCAACAAACCCTAACTCCCAGTTCCCTTCGCCCCCTAGCTTTGGCACCTTCTGCTGTACTTCCGGGGTCTATGAATTTGATGACTCCAGTAACCTGATACAAGCCGAGTAGCATTGCTTTTGTCCTTCTGTGGCTGCTTTTGTCACTTAGCATACTTTTCTTGGGGTTAATCCACATGGATTATAAAATGCCCTCCAAGGCCAAGCAATGCTCCATGAAGTGGATGGACCGCATTTTTTCCTCCAGGTACCCATCAGTGAACACTTGGTTGTTAGTACCACGTAGCTGTTATGAACAGTGCTGCCATGAACATGGGTGTGCACATCTCTCCTCGTGACCCCGCCTTGATTCCTTGGGCGTGTGCTGAGAAGTAGAATTGCTCAATTATAGTGTAAGTCATTTGACTTTGAATTTTTTTGAGGACCTCCATCATGGCGTGTTTAGTTTGCCAATTCACTCTGCACCCTGGGGAAAGGGATCTTTCTGGAGGAGGGCGACACTCACAGGCTTGCAGGGGGCCTGGCTCTGTGGCCAGCTGCATGGGACCTAAGCCTGACCGTCTCCTGAACCTGGGCCCTGTGTGGCTCTGCTGTTCATACACCTGTGAGGCAGGCCCTGCAGGAGGGAGCGTCGAGAGAAATCGGGAGAAAGACAGGGAGGGCCAAGGGGCTCTGCAAGGGGAGGGGATTTTAAATATATGCATGAGGGATCTGTGACCTCAGATACTTCGGTCCGTTACTGTCGCACCAAATGGACAGCTCACTGCTGGCCTCAGGCTCCTGGCTCCCTCAGTTGGGCATGTGACGACTTAGGCAGTGGCAGGAGGTGACCAGCGGCAGACTGCGCTGCCGCCTTCCCGCCAGGCTCTGGGCGTGGCCTCACAATGAATGGGCCGCTGTTCTCTGCTCTCTGGTGAGCGGCCTAAGCAGATGGCATTCAGACATGGCTTGTCCTCCAGCCCTGGCTTCCTCATCTGCTGAGCAGAGCTGCTGGGAGGATAAAGTCCAAGCAGAGCCTTCAGGCAGGGCCTGGTGTGCAGCTGGTAGTCCGTTCTCTGTGGGCTTGCGGGCTCCCCGCTTCCCTTTCTCTTTGCAGTTGGGTGTTGAGTATAAGCTGAGCACAGTCTCTGCGAGGGGCTACAGGTCTACCCTGGGGGGCCCTGGCTCCATTGCTTGCCAGCTGAGCGAGATTTGAAAAGCCGGCTTACTTTTCTGCACCTGTTTGCATTTCTTTATTCTGTGTAATGGGAACACTGTTGGTCCTGGATCACTGTACGGGGGTGGGGGGTGAAGTGAGATGGCCCGGATGAGGTCCTAGCACAGTCCTGGAAGGAGCGAAACGAGAGTGGCACGGCCATCGCAGATGCCGGTGAGGCGGCCAGAGGTCGGGGTTGGGCTTTGCTTAGTAAGTGAAGCTACAGGGGATCAAACAACCAGAAACACCCTCTCCCCAGTTGGTAGATACTCACGCGTTCGCGGAGATGCAGACTTCAGTGGAGGAGGAGGGGACAGATGAGTTTGATGTTTGAGGTAAGGGCCACGGATGAGGAGCTCTTGGGCCTTAGCCACTGTCAGTGTGTTCGGGCCCACCTGCTCCTGCAGGACGATGACACGTGGTCCCCCGCCTGCCCTCGGTAGCTCTCTCAACCACGCTGTGGCCTGGGGGTGCACAGCAGCTCCCTGCCATCCAGTTTCTGAGCGGGGACGCAGGCTACGGATGGGAAGGCCCCCTCCCACCACCATGCACAGAGGTGCGAAGCGGCCCGGCCCGAGCTCTGCCACGGCGGCCGGCCTGCAGAACCGGCCTGCGCACCTGTGCCTTTTCATTGGCCGCTTTGCCTGCTCTCATTTCGCGCTGCTCCTGTGTCCTTCCGCGCTGGTGACTTCTTTTCCTTCAGCCTCTTATCTCCGAACCTCAACTCTTGTGTCCCACCTGGGCCCACTCACTGGGCTCACTCATGCCCCTTCCTGATGCCAGTGGACCTGCCCTGCCCGTCACTGGCGTGTGATGTCACACCTGTCCCTACTGCTGGTCCCAGATTCACCTGGCCCGCCCCTTCTGCGGCTGGTAGTCACATCTCCACTGTGACCACAGTAATGACTTGCATGGTAAAAATTCAATTGTATTTTGTTTTTTTCCTCTGTGGTTTAGCAAAAGACATGAGAGTGTATCCCCTGACCAAGGTAGGGACTTCACAAGCGGAGCTACAAGGAAAAGGGCCGCTTTCCAGGGGAGTCATACTTCTCAGCACTCTGGAAAGTTCCTTGCGTCACCCAGAAAAGCACAGGGAGAAGTACGCTCAGGACACCCCCGCACTGCTTGCGGGCTGGGCAACCAGGCGCACAGCTGGATCCAAGACACATCCCAGATGTTTTCCCCCAAGTACCTTTTAGATAACCTTCTACTTAAAAATTGGTTTTAGTCAGAACTTAGCAGAATTTTTTTTCCGCCCAAATGAATTCCGTTGTGTTCTGCCCTTAACTTTCAGGAGTTAGTGAAAATAACCTCTAGCTTTGAGTACAGTCGGCCGAGCAGTCGAGGCAGGTCAGCTCGAACACGCAAGCAGGCTTATAAGGGGCGGACGGCAGCAGAGAGTGTGTCCTTGGTCCCTAGGTCCACCTGCCCTCCAAGGACCCTAATCCTCTGCAGGTGTCTGGTTCGGCTGGTCTGAGCTCTCTCGGCTTTAACGGCAGCAACTTACTTTGGGGCACCTGGAACAAATGTGCTTGGGTGGGGCGGGACGGGGCAGTGCCACCGTTTGTCACAACTCTGCCAGCAGCTGGCTAGGGCTGCCTGTCAGGCCACTTCCTGGCTTAGCTTTCTACTTTGCAGTCATCATTTTATGGATTTTGCAATTCGGTCGCAGGAGCATTTTCTCAAGCCATAACCTGCCTGCCAGTGTAGACTGCAGAGCACAGAGAACGGTGCCTCGCTTGTACGGCGGTTCCCGTCTCCCGCTGAAATTGTCTACCAACACGAAAGAGCAGTCCGCACGAACCCAGCACCTAATTTTTCCCATCCTTCCACCGCAGGGCTGGGGCTGTCTGAGCTATGTGCAGGGCCATCTCCACCAGGGCGTGGCTTCACGGGGGAGCGGGCCCCAGCTTGGAGTCTTCCCCACCTGGGGTCATCCGAGTGCTTTCCCCTCTCTCGGCCTACGTTTATGTTTTGTGACTCACAGTACTCCACTTGCAGTCCCAACTCTGTGTCCTTTGGAGGATGGGTCGGCGCCTTGTAATAGAACCCAAGTTCATAGCAGCATATATTTATTTTTCAGTCTTCTAGAAATAAGTGTCACGTCACCACCATCATCCGTGACTTAGAGTCATCTATCTAGATTCCCACTTCACCATCTCCAGTCATGGCCTTGGGTAGTATCCAGCCACCATAGGGGATGCGGGCCACGGGAGGAGGGATGGAGCATGCTTTCTCCCTTTAAGAACCTGTCCAGGGCCTGCTAGATAGCTCAGCAGACTAAAGCACCTGCTTAGGCAGGCGCAGGACCCGGGGTTCGATCCCCGGCATGTTGTGCCAGCCCTGCCCCCAGAGCGTGCTGAGACAACCACTGAGATTGGGCCTGGTCACACATGCCTGTAATCCCAGCACTTGGGAGGCTGAAAACAGGAGGATCACTATGAGTCCGATCTGTGTAGTGAGACCCTGTAAACCTTGTACTGAATACATAAAATAAAAATAAAATAATAAAAAGAGAACCTGTCCAGAAGTTGCCCCTTTCTTTTCCTTTTCTGTTTCTCTGGCCACAAGGTTGTCATGTGATCTTGTCAGGCTGCAGAGGAGTCTGCCTTCTTTCCAACCAGCCACATGCCCACCCAACAACCAGGGAGTCTTTCCTTAGAGAGGGATATGGAAGCAAGCAGCAGGCAGTGTCTGCCCCAGGGCTGAGTAAGAATCTTAATCCTAAGGGCTAAAGAAGAATTAGGCAGAGAGGTGGGGAAGAAGGGCAGAAGGGCAGAGCTGCAAAAGGGACCTCCAAATGGTATAGGGGAAACATGATCTCCCAGTCTGACCTGGATGAGTTTGTGTTCTCTAAAACTGAAGAATGAATTGAATTTTAGGAACAAATGGAGGTTATGAGCAGAATATATTTATTGAAGGTAAGAAAGTTCCTGTCCAAGGGGGCCCAAGTGGGTTGTCCCCAGGAAGCTGTCTCTTCCAGGGACTTTTGTAGTGTAAAGCCATGCAGGGCTAAGGTGGAGAGAATGGGAACTTGCTTAGGTGGATGTGAGATGGGACAAAACTATGGTCAACCAATGGGATTACAAGCACCATTGCTCAGGTAAAATTAATTAAGCCCAGGACCAAATGGGGAAGCGAGTCACGTAGCAAGCAGGCATGAATGTAAAACAGGACTTTAGCTGATAGCCATCCAGTAATGTTTCTCCCTGGCATTCTCATGGTGAAGATCAATCCTGGATGCTAATCTTTAGGGAGGCTGGCATTTCTTTGATCTTTGGTCTTTACGTCTGGCTCACAGCAGGAGCATCTGTCTCTCCCACAGTTGTGAGGTATCTTGTCTTCTGTGTTACCTCCTTCGAGGGCCTGGCCCTGTCTGACTGCCTATAACATTTTGATTTAATTCAGCTGCCTGCAACATGAGGACTGTCTAGTCTCTTCCTGCTGCTTGTGTTAACGTTCTGTCATGATGACAAAATGCCCAGCATACACAACTCAAAGGAGGAAAGGTTTATTTTGGCTCATGGTTTGAGAGGTCTCAGTCTTTGGTTCATGGCCTGAGGAGAAGCTGCACATCAAGGCAGACAGGTGCGGGAGAGCACCTCTGCTTGCCTCCTGGCAGCCAGTGAGCAAAGAGGATGCTGGGTTGGCAGGGAGCGGCCAGCGGCCACAAGGCCACAGCCCTGCTTCGGGACCTCCTGATGGCTGGCCCACGCACTTCGGAGCTCATCGGTGGATTAATCCCCAGATGAAGTCCACACCCTAATGGCCCAGTCTCCTCTGAATATGGCCTCATCGTGAACCGAATAAACCTAACAGTTAAACTCTAGCACCGCTGCAATGACAAAATGCTACAGATCAGGAAATTTATAATTAATGGGGAAATGTCTATTTTTAGATCCTGGAAAGTCCGAGATTAAGATTTGGCAGGTTCCTGACTGGACAGGATTTGTTTTCTGTTGATGGCACCTTGTCGGCCCTCATGTGGTGGACAGGAAGGGGGAAGGGTAGAAGAGCCTAGAGTTCCCCTTTCTGAGGTTTTGGGTTTTTTTTGTTTTGTTTTGTTTTTTGTTTTTTACTTTAAAAGAGGATACAAGGGCTGATCAAATAGCTCAGCACATTCAAGCGCCTGCATGCAGGTGCAGGGGCCTGGGGTTCGATCCCCAGACCTGCTGTGCTGGTCCTGCCCCTGAGACATGCTGAGACTGAGATTGAGACTGGGCCTGGTCTTGAGAGTGCGCCTATAATCCCAGCACTTGGGAGGCTGTAAACAGGCAGATCACTACGAGTCTGATCTAGTAGTGAGACCCTGAACACCCTGTAGACCCTTCCCTAAAATGGAATTAATTAATTAATTAATTAATTAAGGGGCCAGGGAGATGGCTCAGTGGAATAAGCGCTTTCCTGACAAGCACAAGGGCCTGAGTTCAATCCCCAGTTCCGCCAAAAATAATGAAAATAATAAATAGATAATAAAAAAGGACACAAAACATGCTAAGAATAAAAATATAGACAATACTGAATTTCACTAAACCAAAAGATAAGAATTTAACAATGGTTGTTGTAATCATACTGTGGCCTTCAAATTAGTTGTTCAGAGGACCCAATATAAGCCTGTAAGATTGGTCAGAAAAAAAAAAATATTTAAAAGGAAAAAAATGTAAGCGTTAGCTGCTCCTCTCACTAGACCTCACAGCCCCTTCGGTGAGCACAGGTGTCCCCTCTGTGACTTAATGGGCTCCTGGTTTCTCCACCTCTTAATACTACATCCTTGTGTCAGGCTCCAAAACGTGGCTTTTGTGAACCCAAACACAGTCACACCTTAGCAGAGGGGAAAGAATAACGGAGTATGGTGGAAAGAAAATAAGTCAAGTTGTAAACAAAGTGGGCAGACTTTTAAAAACAGAGAGACCAGTGGGACACCAAAATCACAGTGGCCGGAATGAAAAATTCGCTTGCAGGTAATAAGAAAACAATAGGCATTGAAGAGGCACATACTAAACATGGAAAGAACAGTGGGGTGTTCTTCTTGGATGCTGGGGAGATAAAGAGTGATTAGAAAGGAGGGGGAAGAGGCTGGGGAGGTAGCTTGGCGGTCTAAGTTCCTGCTAGGCAAGCACAAGGACCCAGGTTCAATCCCCGGTACCATATGGCATGCTGGCCTCAGAATCCTGGGCCCGTGTGCCAGCCACCAAAGCCAGACATGTAGCGCATGCCTGTAATCCCAGCAGTGGGGAGGCTGAGACAGGAGGATCACTGAATGTCTGAGCTGCATAGCGAGACTCTACCAAAGAAATAAATAGTTCTTAAAAGTTTTTACAAAAAAAAGAAAGGAGGGTGAAGCAACAGCGTGACTAGCTGACCAGCTGATGCTGAGAGCCTATTTGGTCCCAGGTCACCAATTGGCACAGGAGCCATGACCATTATAATTAAAAATAAAATTTCTAGGATATGGGGAGAAATATCTGTGGTAAAGCTCAAAAAGAGAGAGAGAAAAAAAAGCTCACCACATTTTAGGTGACGTTAGTGAAAAGAAAATAAAACTTGATATATCCTAGAAAAATGTTTGAATGACAATGATCTATGAAATGTCCCAAAACCATCCGGATAGGAAAATCTGGCCGCATTTGAAGGAGTCATACTCCAGTTGGTCAGAAACTAGTTCAAGTGAAGAAGAGTATTCACGGGACCACGACAGGAAATGATCTAAGAAAATATATGGCCCCAGGACCAGCTGAAACCGGTCCTGAAAAGGGAGGCATGCCTCCCTCCTTGTCTGTCTGTCTGTCTGTCTGTCTGTCTGTCTGTCTGTCTCTCCTCTCTCCCTTTCTCTTTCTCTCCTTCTCTCTCTCTCTGTCTCTGTCTCTCCCTTTCTCTCTCTCCCCTTTTCTCACTCTCCCTCTTTCTCTCTCCCCCTTTCTCTCTCCCTTTCTCTCTCTATTCCCCTTTCTCTCTCCCTCTCTGTCTCCCCCTTTCTCTCTCCCCCTTTCTTTCTCTCCTTTTCTCTCTCTCTACCCCCCTTTCTCTCTCCCCTTTCTCTCTCTCACCCTTTCTCTCCCTTTCTCTGTCTCTCTCCCTTTGTCTCTCTCCCCCTTTCTTTCTCTCCCTTTCTCTCTCTCTACCTCTCTCTCCCTTTCTTTCTCTCCCCCTCTCTTCCTTTCTCTCTTTCCCTTTCTCTCCCTCTCCCTCTCTCTGTCTTTGTCTCTCTCTCTCCCTTTCTCTCCCTCCCTCTCTCCCTCCCTCCCTCTCTCTCTCCTTCCCTCTCTCTTCCCCTTTCTCTCTCTTCCTTTCTCTCTCTCTCCATTTCTGTCTCCCTCCCTCCCTCTCTCTCTCCCCCTTTCTCCTCTCTCTCTCTCTCTCTCTCTCTCTCTCTCTCTCTCTCTCTCACACACACACACGTACATATGTATACTTCCTGCTTTTTTATGCATGATCCAATAAAGAAACTGATTTCTTTACGCAATGCCCGCTGCCCACTGACCAGGTCTCTTTGTTAAATTTGCATGGAGAAAGGAGCAATATTTGGCTCTGGTCTTCTTTGCTCAGAGACCACCTTCAAATACTAAGTCGAAGTCCAGCTCCGAGCACCCTGGGGCAGTACCCTCTCCTGGTCTGGTAGACAGCACCCTGAACCGACAACAGCTATTTCCTGGACAGGCCAGTGAATTGAAAAAGAAGGCTTGTGTCTTGCTTAGGTTTCTGATCAAACTGAGCCTAAGGCAGAGTTTATGTGGCACAGTAACTGCCAGGGAAGCTGAGGGAAGGAGAGAGGAAGACAAGGCATAAATCCAGGGCAGATCTCTGAGCTGGCTCTATGGTCACCCAACGGTCAGTTCCGATCCCTGGTTGTGCTTCCCATCAAAGGAAGGGCTGAGTCTCGAACCTTCTGTTGGAAAAGGCAGAGAGCTGAAGCAGAACGCGCAGAGCTAGGCATGGTGGTGCATGCCTACAGTCCCAGCGCTCTGAAGACTAAGAGTTTGAACTCAGCCTGGGCCATAAGAAACACAGTGGGACACAGTCTCAACATAAAAGACAAAGGGCTGGGGAAGCGGCCCAGTGTGAAGGGCCTGGGTTCATTCCCTATTACCAAATGCAATAGAAAGGAAAGAAGGAAGGGAGGGAGGGAGGCAGGGAGGGAGGGAGGGAGGGACAAGCAATTGATTTGATAATTCCTCCTCTCCCATCTCCTTCCCACGATCGCACACCTCTGAGTTTTCTCACCCACCCCTCCAGGCAGCTGCTATGCTAGTGGTGGCCCTGCGGCTGCCATCGGGGTAGCTCTGTTCACAGGGCCGGAGCCTCCCGCACATGTGTGTGTGTGTGTGTGTGTGTGTGTGTGTGTGTGTGTGTGTAAGGAAATTTACTATAAGGACCTCTCATGGTTACAGAACCTGGCAGGTTCACATGACGAGTCTGGGAGAGCTGACGGTTCAGTACCAGTCCGAAAGCAGGCTGCTAGAGGAGTTCTTAATTACTACAAGGAGAATCAGTCTTGCTCTTCCTAGTCAGGCCTTCAAATGCCTGGCTGAGGTGCACCCACGTTAAGGAGGGCCTGCTTTACTCCTGTGAAAATGTTCATCAACTCCCAGAAACACCCAGAATGTGTCACAAAATATGTGGGCCCCTCATGGCTTGAGCAAATGGACACAGAGTGTCACCATCACCCACGAGAGTTGCTGGAGGCGCTCAGCCGGGATGCGTAGCAGGCAGGTGAGTGCCTCCTCTGTGAAGGCGGGGCACAGGGGCGTGGCTAGGCAGGGGGCCTGCAGATGGCGGGCTCCACCAGCAAACTGGTCACCATGTCCATTAAAGGCTGCTGTGTACAGCTGTCACCCTACTGTGTGCTCCGTGGTGTGTTCACCCTTAAATCCTGCTGCCTTGTCTCTTACGGGTACAGCCTTTGTTGCGTAAGCTGGTGGTGCTTTGGAGGGGATTTTTGGCGGTGATTGTGAAAAATGGGTAGAAAGGGTTGGGGAGATAACTCAGTGGTCTAAGGGCCTGCTTGGCAAGCGAAAGGACCCAAGTTCGAACCCTGGTACCACATGCCATGCTGGGCATACTATGCTGGCCTGAAACCAAGTGTGGAGGTGCATGCCCATAATCCCAGCACTGTGTAGTGAGACCCTGTCATAAATAAATAAATAAGATAAATGGTAGAAAGAGGCTTCAAGGTTAAACATCACCTTTTGCTCGGGAACAGCTACTCCCTGCTGTAATAGTCTTTGCCTTCCTAACCATTTCCTCTCTGGTGGAAAAAAAGCATCTCTAACTTCTTCGTGACAATACAATGGAACAAGCATTTGTGTCTGTGTGGCTGTGGGCGTGGGGATGGGTGCGCCAAGGAGAATGATTGGGACCTTGTTCTCCTTATGAATGGAAAAGGTGATGTCTTCAGAGCTGCTCACAGACACCCGAGGCTCCTTCAGTCTTTCTCTCCCTTGGGTGGTTCTTTTTCATTCCTTACCTGCCTGCTGCACATCCCAGCCCACACCCTCACACCTCTTTTCTCTCAGGACAGAGCCACTCTGTTAACCGGGGTTCTCTAGAGAGACAGAATTGATAAAAAAAAAAAAAAAAGAATCGATAGAGAATATCTCAGTGGGGGCCCGGAGGTGGGGTCACAGTATCAGAGCGGGAGAAGCCATTGCGGCTGCCTACATGGTGCTGCAAGCTGGAGGATCCTGCAGCTGCTCGGCCCGAGAAGACAAGCTGCAGAACAAGAGGCGACACTGCCCATCCCAGGCTGAGGGCCTGGAAGCCCCCTGGAGAGTCACGGGAGTCTGCACTGCCAGGCTGACAAGGCTGAAGTGCTCACCCCAAAGCCTGTGGTGAAGACCAGATCTCTTCCAGAATGCACACACTTCTTCCCTTTCGTGCCCTTTGAACTGTCAGCCTGTTATCACCCCTGGTGGGTCTTTCCTCCTCAGTTCCTTGGTCTGTGCGCCAGTCATGCAGGGACACCGTGAGAACTGTGCTCTACTGATTTGCTAGTGTTTCTCTCCTTTCATTCAAGGGGATGCCTGTGTGGTACTCACATCCACACTGTCAGGGCTCATCAGCATAAAAGGGTGGATCATGTGCATTCTCCTTTTCATACCAGTTCTTGGAAATGCGATGCATATTCCCTACATGTGCCGCATCTCCATTTGGACTCTCCATATTTTGGCTGTTGAGACCCACACGTGGCCTGTGGCTACGGTGTTAGATAGAGGTTGGCTCCAGAACAGAGGTTCTAACCCTTAGCTCTGCATTGCAATCAGTGGGGAGCTTGAAAACCTGATGAGACCAGGCCCTCACCCACACCAATCCTGGCCTCTTTGGGCTGGGCTACAGCCAAGGTTCTCATGGGACCATGGGCACACAGCTAGGAACTCTGCTGTGTGAGAAGCTCTCTGGGAAGCTGAGGCCTTTCCAGCACTCTGGCTGGGCCTGGCCTCCCTCCTCCCTTGTGGAACTCCCATTGTAAACAGCAATTAAGCAAGCTCAAACTTGGGTCATGGGGGAAGAAGGACAGAAATAGGATAGCATTCGATTGTGTGCTTGTGTGCAATAGGCAAGAGGGAACAAGCCAGATTCCCTTGTCCCCTTTTGCTCTGTTTACCAACACGCTCGGTAATTATTTGTTTTGCCACCGCCCTAGAAGCCCGCAGTGTGATTCGCAGCCACTCCGTGCTGGAGGGTTCTCTGGGAGCTGAGTATCACTTAGAAACACACCAGATCAAGAGAGATTTGCCCCTGTGCTCCGTCAGGAGCTTCTCAAGAGAAGAAAGACACTCTCCAAGCAATTGCAATTCCTGGAGCAAACCAAAAAAATGGAGGAGACGGAAGACCCAGGACACTGTGACTTCTGCATGTTCCATTTTTTTTTTTTTTTTTTTTTTTTTTTTTTTTGCCCTAGACGTGTGAACTCTGCTTCTCCATAAATAGAAGCCGGTCCAGACTAACCACAGAAACTCGGGTTTCTAAATGGATTCAAGAGAGATTATTCCAGGGAAGTGGACAAATGAGGCATGAGTAATTCAATCACTAGGAAAACAAACACAAGGGTGCCCCACTTCTGACTCCCAGGGCGTCGACAGGCAGCTGTTTGCCAGTTCTGGCAGCTCCTGGGCACCTGAGGGTACAGCCGGCCAGCTGGTCCCTTGCACTTGTAAAGGGCGTCACAGGCATGCAGAGGGCTGGCTGCCAGGCACTGGAGCCTGGAAAACTGATAGTAAAAGTTGCCTGGGGGCCATGGAATCAGAGGAGAACATACAGGTAGTGTAATAATTGGGAGGAAGGAAGCTCTCGCTCAAGTTTTACTCTTTGGATAGTTTCAGATTCATAACGTAAGTGGCTTACCATAAATAACTGGCCCACGGAAGGGAGTTCGCTATAGTGGGTGATTTGGGGGGTATATATAGCCCAGCACAACTCATGGTACCCTAAGATAAAAAGAGCTTACTGATTCATAGAGCTAACACCTCCAGGGCTGCTGACTTCAGTTTGGCCCAGAGGCTTAAGTTGTGTCATCAGGCCTTTGCTTCTTGTCCTCTTACCTCTGCTTTCTTCAGCACATGCAATGTTCCTCGGTTCTACACAGTAACACGAGGCCTTCCCACCAGTACCTCAGCCCTGTGTCCTCCCAGGTTCAAACCCAACAGAAAGAAGCCGTGTCTTCTCTCCAACGCCTTTCAGATCTGGTTAGAACAACTCGGGGCACCTCCTTCCCTTTGGCAGGACCCTGTAACCAGAGATGGCCCTGTGGCCACTCTGTGCTCCCTGGAGCTCAAGTTAGAGCCCTGACAGAACCAAAGAGACTGAGAGGGGAGGATAAGGAGGTACCTTCCCCTGGCAGGAGCCAGGTACTCTGTGGTGGAGGAAGGGGCCTCCATAATTGAGCCCAGTAACTCTTCAGTGCAACAGAGATCGTGTGTGGCTCTTTCTTTATGACTGTGTCACTGCATGCAAAGATTCTACTATCAAATCTAGGACCCAGCAGGGCCCTCTGGAAGGACCTGGACAAAAATGTTTGTTGGCTGCCCAACACAGGGCAAATGGAAGTCCTCATTTTTCAGCGTTACTTGTAGAACCTATGGATTCAGCTGCTTCCTTTAGTCTTTAAGTCTAAATAACTCAAAACTTGGGGAGTGTATATTTTAGACCAGTGTGATGAGTAGGGACCCTGAAGCCGGGCTTTCTTTTCTAAGTCTAGGCCCTACCATTGATTGCTGTGTGACCTGGAAGAAGTTACTCAAGATCTCTGTGCCTTGGTCCCTTATGTTGGAAGATGATAATAATGATCTCGCCTGGAGAGAGAGTTATGTATAAAATGTTTAGTGCAGTGCCTGCCAAGGAATAGGTTATTCGCAAAAGTAATATTGTTTACTATTATGAGGTGGGTTCCTCTGTTTAAGTATCAGAAGACAGAGAAGTTGATCCCCAAGCTTATCACAAAGCGCCGCTGGGGTAGGAAGCAGCTGAACCTTCCCCATCATGATGCAGGGACGTGGGCTTTGAAGGAAACCACTGAGCTGATCTTGGTTGGCAAAGCATTCCATTTTCGGGGAAGGACTTAAGGGCTGGGTTTGTTTGATTTTCACTTTGGATTTAGAAAAACTCCCTAAGCTCATCAGAAAACTGAAGGCTGAAAATCTGACCCTGGGTGCTTGCTTTCCAGGCCTACAGTGAAGACACAGGGCAGAAAGGGCATTCTGGGAATACCATCCTGCTTCCTACATGCGTGCCTTCCTGCTGCTGTGACCTCTGCCCTGGCTGCAAAGGGCACTTTCTAAGTCACTACTGGCTTGCTTTGTCTCCTGTGTACAAGAGTTCCTCCGTCTCTGTCCCATACAGAACCATAAAACTTAGAAGGCCATCAGCTCAGCATATCAGAACTTGGCCATGGCAGTCTCTGCAGGCTAGAACTTGAGTTGGAGGGATTTGACTTTGATGCAGGGGTTTAGGCCTCTGTCTGGTCTGCCTCCTGCAGCATCTACTCAACAAGAACAGCTGCCCATGAGCGGGACTTTTCGCTGCATTGTGGTTTGGAAGGGATCCACTGCTGAAGGAAGCCCCTAATAGTTCAGGAAACGCCCATGATTAAATAAACTCGGGTGGGAAGAATACAGGGCCAGCCACTGCTGCGGCATTTGGCCATAATGGAGTCCAAGAGATTCAATGGTTCCCTAAGATCTTCTGTGTTAATCCTGGGTTCGCAAACCCACAAGGACGAGAGAGAATCCATTTGGAAAGCTCCTCTGCAAGGAAGCACCCACACCCCCTTCGCAGGCACCCTTTCTGCCTTCATGCATAAGGGATCTGCAGACCTAGGCCTATGGGACTTTCAGGTGAATGATCCTGGGAAGGTGCTGTGCCCTGTGCTCAATGGCCTCGCTGGCCTCCGTCCACTGTGTGTCAGAAGCTCCCCCACCCCATGGGTGCGACAACCAAAGCCTCTGCACACAGCGCCCACTAGGGGGCCAATACCTTGGCTGAGAACAGCTGTCTTTCAAACCCTGGAGACCTACTAACACGTTGGGCACTGGGCCAGGCGCTGTTAAAGATGACACAGCAAGTTCCTAGCTGCAGGCTCGGTAGAACACATAGGCCAGAGTCAAAATAACGTGCAAATCCATTGGTAAAGGCATAGAGTTCCAGCTGAGAATTGGTATAGCGGGAGGAGGTCAGTGATCTATCTGTTCCTATTGGCAAGCGTCTGTGTTCATTAAACTGTGTTACTTGTATCTTTCAAGAGAGCTCTCACTGACCCCAGGCTGTCCTGCCCCACGTGACCATTTCTTTCTCCCCAGCTGTCCCTCACAGCCATCCCTTGGGCACGCTCCTCCCTGCAGAGAGCTGCTGCTCTCAATCTCCCCCAGACCCACATTTCCAAGCTTGGCTGGCTGCTGCTTCCCTATATCACTCCCTTTGGCAAAATGCCAAGTCCTAGGCTCTGGGAAGGCATGGTGTTTTGGCATGCTGACCCGTGCCAAGCATCTGGGTAGGAACTATTGAAGGAGGCCAACGCTTCCAAAGTCTCCAAACTGTCCCCATGCTGGAATGTGGAAGTGTGTCCCCACGGTGTGCTAACATCAGACTTAATGATGGAGGGCTTCCCCTTTCTGCTTTGGACCACGTGTCCTCTTCACGTCCTTTCTTCCCCATCCTGCCTCAGTTACCTGCTCACTTTAGGCTGTTTGCATCCATCTCTTCCTCGAGGACTGAGGACCCTGGGGACAGGTTGGTGACATTCTGACTTCTGTACCTCTTCCCGCCAGCCTGCAGCCCCATCTTTTGGGGTAGGGTGGGGAGGAGAAGTAGAAGAGCCACTGACGACTGCTGGATGTTTGATGTGAACCCAAGCAGTCCGGTGTCCCCCTGGCATTTGACGTTTTGTCCCAACTGCCTTCCTAGTCGCTATGCTCACTGTCTACACAAGGCAGACACGGCCTCATGACCCTAAGATGTGCAATCATTTCTCCATGTCAGGTGTGGGTGAAACACTAGAGAAAACGCCAGAAACACTGGTCTGGGTGGACGGTGCCAGATTCGAGCACCATGGGCAAAGCATGAATTTTAAACGCAAAAGGATGTTGACCCAACCTTGCCAGTCTGTGCCACAGAAGTCAGCCAAATGATAGCACGTGCCTTGGTTACTCTTCTCTCGCTGCTGAGACAAAATACCCGACACCCAAAGTTGAAGAAGGAAAGGTTTATTTAGCTCCCAGTTAGTGGAGGTTTCTGTGTACACTCAGCTGGCTCCAAGGCAGAGTGGCACATGATAGAGGGCAGAGGTTTGTCGCGGCAAAAAACAGCAAGGAGCAGCAGGGAGAAGTAGTAGCTGTGGAAGCCAGCCAGCCGCTCTCCCTTCCTTATATTGTATTCAGGTGAATTAATGACTGATTCTAGAAGCTGCCCCAGTGACTGCATGAGGCTTTGGGAGGATGCCCAGACACAAACCATAACGGCACAGAAGGGCTTGTGGCACCCTGGCAAGAAGACAGGTTTCCACAATCTTGTCCCCCTTTCCCCCGAGCTTCTACTTGTGCAGATATTCACGAGGAAGGCGGTGGAGGAGCCACTTGGGCAGGCGACCTTGCCATGGCGTTCTGGGGAACTGAGTTTTAGGTGTGGGACTCTCCCCAAACCCTGATTCTGAAAATGCCCTCCTACAGGGTGCACACAGGTAGCAGACCCAAAAGCTAGTGACCTTGGCATTCAGCTGTCTGTCCCCAGAAGTTAAAGTGAGTCACATGGGGGAGGTTGACATCAAAGGCTCTGCCTGGTCGTAATCTGACAACATCCACAACACTGGGAACCCCTCCACCCTCCACCCCCGACGTCTTCGAGAACAGGGCAGACAGCCATCCACCCTGGCTGCTTGCAGCATGGCCCCGTTAGCAGGGTCCTCTCTGGACATGCCTTTTGGGGGCAGGTGTCAGCCATGAAGGAAGGGGTGGCCCAGCACAGTGCAGGGTACGGAGCTTCTCTCCTCCATCAGAGCTGCTCCAGAGGCTGTCAAGAGTTCGGGGGTCAGCATTTTGGCAGTACCCAGTTTGCTTTATTTCTGAGCTATTGACAGAAACACGGACCTGGATAAATCCTGGGGACCAGCCCAGATTGCTCCTTCCACTCTGACAGCAGTTGAGACAAATCTCATTCCTCTGGCCAACTGTTCCTGCTGTCGGGACAGTATCACCTGCACTGGGGCAAGGGCTGCTTCCTTTTCTTGTCCTCTTCCTCTTCCTCCTTTCCCTTCTCCTCCTCCTGCTGGATTTTCTGATGCTGAGCATTGAACCCCAGGCTTCACACTGAGCTATATCCCCAGCCCCTTTTCGCTTTGTTCAGTTTGCGACAGGAGTTCACTAAGTCACTAAGTTGTCCAGGCTGGGCCTGAACTTGGAATCACAGGTGTGCACCTTCATACCTGGCCAGGGGCAGGGACACCTGTCGTGCTCAAGGACAGCACTGAGAACCCAGAGGAATGTAGGACACATATAAATATTTGTTAAATGAAATACTGAGAGGAAAGGAGGTTTCAAGTCATTGTCATTGTCACAGTCATTCGGTTCCTCTCCCTTCTTCCAGGGAACATATCAAATAAACAGACTGAAAAGAAAATACTATCATAATAGATCCGCGTAGGTCTATCAACAGCTGTTCAGCCAAACCCTTTTTTAAAAGCAGAGATTGTAAACCCCCACCAGACAGAGACTGCTACATGTACCAGCCACCTTCATCTTTGTCTACACTAGTGGCCGGCTTTTCCTCAGAGAAAATACTGTCAACAGTCTTAGGATGACCACCTTGGAAGTAACCCGATTGCAACAATTCAAACCTCTTTAGAAAGAGACGCTTCTGATGTCTTACAATTCTATCCCACTTCCTTTCTGAAAAGCAATCCCGAAAATGGCTACTTGTCCTCCCTTTGATCTAACGCCGCCCCCAAATTTCAGTCTGTGATTCCATAAACACAGACACGGAGCCATTTATAGAAAAGTGCCCAACGTCCAGCGGGCGATTATCTGTGTTTATCTTATCATGATAATACTAAGCCAACCGCGTTTGGAACAAGGCGCTTAGTCTTTGCAGCGGGGCTTCTGTTCCTAACCACCAGTTCGGTTTATAAATCCACCATTCAAGGCACAAAACAATTTGAAAGGCAACATTGTTTCTGGACAAGGCTGGGACTGTGATAAAGACCTCTGGGTTGGCCAATCAATCCCTGGCCCCCAGGGTTATAGTCAGGGGCTTTGGCAGAGGATTAGGAAGTGTCTGGGCCTCCCTAGGCCCAGCAGAGACCTCAGATCAGACAAAAGAACCCTTCAGGAGCCCTGGGGATGACTGAGGTGGTCCGGGGGATCCCGAGGGCACGAGGTCTGTGACCCAGTATCTCTCAGAGGGCAGGCTCAGTGGTCACAAGTGACCTGAACGGAGGGCAGCCAGTGGTGATCCCGGGGTGTGGGGATACCATTGTTCTGGGTGCTTGGATGTTTGGCTCCTTGGAGATGGTTTGGTAGCAGTGCCTCTGATGGGCTTACAGGAACGTCTGCCTTCCTTGAGCCCGGCCAACGCTGACAGTAAAATGAAATGCGCAGAAGCATTTGGCAAGGTCATCAAATACCATACAGAAGTTGGGCACTAGGGTTAATGGCAAGGAAAAAAATTCTACTGGCAAAATTTAGCGAAAAGGCACCAGACTCAGCAGATACCTCCAGCCTTGGACTTAAAATACTCGTCATTTCAAACACACTTATCCCATTGGTTACCACTTTCTCAGTTAGTTCTGGATGTCCTCTTGCATGCAGGTCTTTACTTCTGTCATCCTGGCTGCCTCGATGGCCTGAATGAAGGCAAAATATTTACCTTTCATGGTCATTTTGACTTTGGGGAAGACGCAAGAAGTTTCATATGAGTAGATCTGGTGAACATGGTGGGTGAGGATGCAGCAGACGGGTAAAGGTCTTTCCACTGGGAAGTACTTAGTACCAATGTTCACCATATTTTTGATCCTCCTCTTAAAGACACTTGTAAAAGAGGGCTTCAGATCTGCTTCAGAAAGTAGCAAGAATGGGGTTGGGGATGTAGCTCAGCGTCTCAGTGGTACCTGCCTAGCAAGCACAAGGCCCTGAGTTTGATTTCTGGTACAAAAACAAACAAAAAAGCCCCTTGGGGAAGAAAACGTCCTTTGGGGCTGGAAAGATAGCTCAGTGGTTGAAGTGTCTGCCTGGCAAGTGCAAGGACTCAGGTTCGGTCCCCGGTACCGCATGTCTTGCTGGCCCCAGAACCCTTGGTGTACCGTGTGGGCCACCAAAACCGAGTGTGATGGCACACACCTGTAATCCCAGTGCTGGAGAGGCTGAGACAGGAGGATGACTAGGAGCCAAAGCTGCATAGGAACACCCAGTACTGAATAAATACATTTTTAAAAATTAAAAGAAAGAAGAGGTATGTTCAAAACAAGAGGGTGAAATTTGGGGGACTTAATGACAGTGTTCCTTTTTCTTAATAGTTTATTTTGATTTAAACACACACTATAGGGTCGGCTAAATAGCTCAGCAGATTAAAGCACCTACAAGCAGGCGCAGTGGCTGGGGATTCATTCCCTGGGCTTGCTATGCCAGACCCGCCCCCGAGACATGCTGAAAAGGTGATTGAAACTGGGTATGGTGGCACACTCCTGTAATCCCAGCACTTGGGAGGCTGTAAACAGATGGATCACTACGAGTCTGATCTAGCAGTGAGACCCTCAACACCCTGAAGACCCTTCCCTAAAAATACTAAATTAATTAATTAATTAAACATGCCCCATAGCTTTTGATCAGCTGTTGTATAAAATACAGATACTGAAATGTAACTCATGCGTGCTGCTATTGGTAGGATGCCCAGCTCAGTGAAAAATCAGAACAAGGCTCACCTAGCTATGCCTGTTGCCAGTGGGGTCAGCAACAACAAAGTTACGGTCGCAATACTTATACTATGGCTTATCTACGATGCAGTTACTCAGAGAGGGTTCACAGAGGCGGTGAGAAGTGAGTAGGTCGAGGAGGGTGAGCTGGAAGATTCCGGGTGACGGGGTGTGGCTGCGGATTAGGAGGAAATGGGCGCAGCAGTCCTTGATGCACCCTCGGGAGCACAAGCTCGAAGGCAGGAGCTGGTGTTGGCAGGACTGCTGAGCAAGACAGGACCCTGAGGAGCGTCCACGCCGCCCAGGGACAAGCGACAGACTCTGCAGTCAGGTCCCGACACATGTGAAGGCGAAGGAGCCGCTCAGCCTCCCTGGGCCTCCGTTCTTTGATCTGTAGGAGAAGAATGCAGCCACCTCCAGTGCATCCTGCGGCTGTGCTGGCTCCAGATGCCAGAAAGCGGCACCTGTTCTCCCGAGAGCTTCAGGAAGTTCCTTCAGCCGGTGGGGGGCAGATCAGGCGGGAGCTGCTCAACGCGGAGCCAGCGCGGGCGTCCAGGTGTGGATTTAAGCCCCACAGTCCTTTCCGTTCCCCGGGATCCAAGCCCAGTGCCAAGTCCTACTTCTCACCCTCCCCTGTCCGCTCCCCACTTGACTCCATCCACCCGCCGACCTGTTTCCTTCCAAGCTCTTCACAGGCTGTAATTAGACACACTCTTCTCTTCGTTTAATTACTATCTGTCTGTTCTTCAGACTCGGCCGTCTCAGGGTCTGTCTCGCCGCGCCCCAGCACCCAGGTGCTGCAGCTGTCTCTCTCCTGGGTACCCATCTGCCCGCCACCCGTCTCCTCTGGCGGCCGGAACAAATTACCCATCTCCTGTGGCTCAGGATGACAGAAATGGAGTCTCTCTCAGCTCTGGAGACCAGAGCTAGAGGAAGGTGAAGGCAGAGCCGGGCTCCCGCTGAAGGTGCAGGGGGACCCTTGCTCTCCGCAGTTCTGGGGGGCTCCAGGTGTCCCTTGCCTTGTGTCTGCAGCACTTAGTTGTCACTTAACTTTCCTTGGCTTCCCTTGGTGTCTCCTCTGCTATTTCTTTTGAAGACACGCCTGCAGAGACACCCCATGATCCAGGATGACCTCACCTCTAGCTTCTGAACTTCATTACAACCACAGAAACCCCTTCTCCAAATAGGATGATCTTCACGGCTTTTGGGACTCGGGTGTGTCTTCTTGGGGTCACCGCTACTCAACCCCCTGTTCTGTCCTTTGCATGAGGACAGTCCAGGGGGATGAGTTTTCCTTAGCAAGTCAGCAAGGGCCAGAGAGAGGCAGGGCACCATTCCAGGGCCTTCTGTGGGGAAGACTGACAAGGATATGGTGGGGCGAGGATCTGCTCGGGAGAACCAGCTCTGAAGGGGTGTGGTATGTGGGGTTGATTTTGGGTGGATTTTGGATGGGCACTCACGGGTGGCTTCTGTGAGGGGGACACTGAGGCAGGGACTGGGGGTTAAGAGTCCACATATCGGGCTAGAGGGGAGTTTATGTGGGTTTGCATGTAATATACAGCAAGGCACAGTAATCTGACCTAAATTACAGTGCAGTTTAGTTAATCTATTGTTAATACTGACACAGTGTCTGCCTCTAAGT
Organism: Octodon degus; assembly: GCF_000260255.1. Lineage (NCBI taxonomy): Eukaryota > Metazoa > Chordata > Mammalia > Rodentia > Octodontidae > Octodon > Octodon degus. Next base: position 12,204,037 of record NW_004524609.1, on the reverse strand, counting down.
ATCCGTGGTATGTTGGGGACTTGCGGGAGCAAGTGCTACATCTATGCAATATGAACTAGTAATGTGCTGATACTGTTAACCAAAGGGCAGAATAATAAGCAAAATGCCAAAAGGGGTCTTAATTGAAATGAAAATTTAATTTTGTTTTTAAAATATTATTTATCTTTATTTATTTTGTGGTAATATAGCAAGTGTTTTTTAGAAAAACAATTTTCATAACTTGATAAATTATAGTTTTGTTTGTTAGAAAAGTTGCTCTAAAATGTGAAAATAGGTGACAAATGGTGTAAATAAT
>NW_004524609.1:12191472-12203277 GCF_000260255.1 Octodon degus | reverse complement strand
ATTTCCACAGCAGGAAGCCAAAGCAAGAAGCAGGGAGGTCCCAGTTTACGCACACTGCATTCCTGCCTGGAATTCCACCGGTCTCAGCAAGCACGGTCAAGCCCCCATGAGCAATGGCTCTGTTGGCTGCAGCCTGGCACACAACCTCAGCACCCCCAAAGAGCACCCCACTGGACAGCCAGACAGCACCCTACTACAGAACAGTGTGACTTTTACTAGAACGGGGAGAGCTGCATACCAGACAAAGGGGCTCATCTGCTTCGTAGAAGGAGGAGAAAATGTAGCAAGGGACAGAGGATTTTGCATTCAGGCAGAGAATGAGCTACATGTGCCCAACGCCCCCACAAAGTAAGCAAGAGAGACCACCCCAGGATCAGTGTCAGGATGGGTGTCCATCGGGCCCCTCAGCCTCTGGGCCACTGAGCTGGGTAGAAGTATGTAAATCCCCACCCCAGGTCTGCTCACAGGTGGCCCACAGGGTGCTCACAGGGTCTGTTAAAGGGAAAATACTATTGAGGAGATCCCTAACCTCCCTCTTCAGTGTTCCTGCCACCAGGCCTTAGCTAGCTGGGAAACTGTTGGGGGTAACCAAAAAAGGAATGTCAGACCAGCCCTATCTCTGGGATGCTGGGGCTGCTGACCGCAAGTTAAAAACTAGGACATCTTGGTGAGTCCCAGCCTCAAAAAAAAAAAAAAAAAAAAAAAATTAAATAGGCCCAAGGATGCAACTTAGTGCAAGGTTTAAGCCCAGATACCAGAGAGAAAGAGAGAGAGACAGGCAGAGACAGAGACAGAGACAGACAGAGACAGAGAGACAGACAGAGAGACAGAGACAGAGACAGACAGACAGACACACACACACACACACACACACACACACACACACACACACAGATACAGAGAGAGAGAGAGAAAGACAGAGACAGAACAAAGCTGGAGGTCCTGCAGTGGTAGGCTGCGGAGAAGAACACCATGGAGACACTTGTAGAGGTCGAGAGGTGGCCTAGGCCACAGATACCATGGTGTTTGAGCCCAGAGAGTGTTTTCTCCCAAAGCGCGGGAGGAACCAGAGCTGGAGCTGGAGCAGGAGGGCCAAGAGCACTGGACTCAGGGACGCACCTAAAAGAGCCAGCCCAGCGCTCCTCACTGCAGCCGCATGAATACAGAGCTGCATCTCTATTTGCAAGCCTCCCAGCAACCTCCCCCACCCCCACCCAGGGGTCTTGCAGTACATCGGGTGAGGCCTGTTCCTCCTCCGCACACTAAGGTCCCATCTAAGGCACCCCAGGCACCCTGTGCTTAGCAGAGCCAGTGGGAGGTCTCAGGCCATGCCTCAGCCCCTCTCAGGCTCTGCTTCTCCAAGGCTGGAAGGGTGTCTCAAGTCATGGCTTTAGCCGGAAGTCCCAGCTTCACCCACAGAATGCAGGAAGAGAGCGCTCCGTCCTCTGGGGTGGGCTAGTAGGGGGACGAGGGCACCACAAGCTTCTTGTGTTTTTCTGTCTCAGGCCAAACAGCCAGGAGCCAGCACTGCAGGTTGGTGGCAGCCTTTGGATCTACTCTCTTTGTTGAGAAACAACTGTAGGATTGGGGAGATAGCTCAGTAGAATATGCGCTTGCCTGGCAAGTGCAAGGACCTGAGTTTAATCCCCAGTTCCGCCAAAAAAGAAAGAAACAAAGAGAAAAAGAAACAACTGTAAACAGTAAAGACATGCATGGTTGTAGCTGGACTTGTTTTAGCCAAAATAGGACACATTCGGGTACCAGGCCACAGCGTGGCAGCTCGTGGTATAGGCAGCAAGGAGCTGTGGACTGTAGAATAGCCTGGTGCTTTCTGAGGCAGGGAAGAAGACCGTGGCAGCTGCAGAGTTCAGGGACAGCTGTGTCTTTCGCCGTGGCCCTCGGATGGCTTCTGGCCTCTGCCCTGCTGAGAGCGCAGTGGTTTTTCCGAGGTATGCAGTAGCTTCCACATTTCTACAAAAGCAGGCTGCTTGTTATAGGGCCACTCAGGAAAGGAGCATTTAGTGACCTAATTTGTAAATAAAATAATAATGTGTAAGGGCTTTGGAAGGCACCCTAGCATGGAGGTGACCGCCACTTAGCATCTCAAGGATGGAGAATGTGGTAGTCCCCTGGGCCCCGGGCTGCCTGGGTGTCTGTGGCCTGCATGGCTCTGGAGAAATGAGACCCAAGAACAGCTTGTTCTCGAAATGAGGTTCTCATGCACCTTCCTGGACTCCGGAGAGGGCAAGTGGAGAAGGGTGGGCCCACGAGAGGGGTGGCCTAGGCGCGCACCTAAACAGGGCCCGGCCCTTCTGCAGGCGGGAGGCCACCTCTGAGCCCCAACGCTGGCGTTTCCCTCTTCACTTTCTATGTTTCCCTTGGGACTCTGTTTTCAGATTGGTCCAGGTGTGTGGTTTAGAGTGAAGAAAAGGGACCTGAGTAGGCCGGAGCCCAGGGCAGATGAGAGTGAGCGGACAGAGACCGTGCTGCGCGGGCAACCCACCGTCTCCATCCCTGCTGCTCTCTTCTGGTCCATGTGTGTAAGGACCTCACGGATGTCAAGATGAATGTGGGTTGGTCTTGCATTTTTCTCTGTTCTCACCCCCATCACATCTTCACACCTTAGGGTCTGAGCAACTTAGCAAAAATACACTCAGCACAAGTAGACGGGCAGGGCTGGCAAGATAGCTCAATGGCTAAGCACCTGCTTAGCCAAGCACAGGGACCAGGGTTCGATCCCTGGCACCACATGCCACACTGGTCCTGCCCCCAGGTGCACTGAGCATGGTGCACATGCCTGTAACCCCAAGATTGGGCGTGGTGGCGCACGCCTGTAATCCCAGCGCTGGGGAGGCTGAAAACAAGAGGCATGTGCCTGGACTACAAGTCCAAACTGTGTAGTGAGACCTTTACCAAATACATAAAAAAAAAAAGTGGGTGGACATTGAGGCAGGTTGTGGATAGATTACAATGCCCCCCACCACTGGGTATCAGCCCTTGGGTTCAGCAGGAGAGGCCTGCTTCCTGCCTTCAGGATTCTCAGGGACAGAGGCCCCACTTGCTAGGTAGTACAGTTCACCAAGCTTGGACATGGTTAGAGACCCATACGTGGAAAGGAGGGGTTCTTTCAATCATCATCAGAGGATTAGGCCCGGTCCCTAATGGGGCAAGCACCCTACCACTGGGCAGTGGCCCCAGCACCCCTGGAAACCCACACATGTGCAAGGACCCTGAATGTTTAGGAGAGAACATTCATGAAAGAAAGGTGTTCCCACGTGGATATGAGTCAGTACGTGCAAGGGTTTTGCGCATGCTTAGTTTCCATTTGGGAAGAACGCCACAGAGTCATGAAGCCGGCACTAGTGGGATTAATCTTGAACACCTGAAATCATTTACTGTATTTTTCCCCCACTGCAAACATCTTTGGCTCCAGCCACCAGAAGTTCTGTTGGAATACCAGAATGAGGACAGAAATTTCAACTCTTGCATTTGGGGGCACAACACTGGTTAAGTAACCCCCAAGTATATCCGTGAATCTGAACTTGCTAGAGGGGTGCCCTACACTGGCTAGCCATTATTTTCAAAAGTAAATCGGAGGCACTAGACATGGGCCTACAGCTGCTTGGCGGATGCCTGGGACCCAGGCAGTCCTGCCATTGTAGAAAGAAGCAGGTGCAGTGGCTTGGGTCTTCAGATCCTTGCTCACCGGTGACACCGATCTTTCCTCCGGGGTCTACTTCTGCTGGGGGTCTCTCAGAAACTCCCTAGGCGACGACCCAGGGCCTTCCGGATCCTGAACAGACCCAGAGCGCAGGCCCGGCGAGTGAGTGAGACGACCCAGGGCCCGCTGGATCCTCCTTCGACTCAGGCTGCAGGCCCAGCAGGGAACCCTTCAGCAGAACTCCCTGCAAAGAGGCTAGAGGCAAGACCCACCCAGCTGATTCAGGAGCAGAACATCTTGCCTGAGAGACACAAAGGGTTCAACTCTAACAGCTGCAGCAGAAAGAAGTGGAGCGCAGCAGCCAGAACCAAACAACACCCACCTGGAGGAACTCCCTAGGCACGGCAGGAGTAATTTTAGTACTATGCGCCACAAGGTGCAATTTCTACCTGTCGACCTCCCATCACCAGCAGCAGTCCTGATACACTTGGGGAGATGCTGAGAACCCCAAAGTATAGCCAGTACAACCTTCACTGCTGGGAGTAGCTCTTGGCGGGGCCACTTGTCCCAAGGGAGGCTGCTGTGGATGTGGGTGTGATGGCCCGACCTGGGGCAAGATGGTTGTGCCAGCTGAAAGCATGGCATTGTCTGCCTGGAGAATATGAATATTGCCCCATCCCCTTTGCAGTCTGTTGTCCAGCAAGCCCTCTCCTGGCCTGGTGCCACTCTAGTCTCCAGCGGTGACAATGCTGCATGCTTCTCCCAGGCTCTTCATCCAGGCATCTTGGGCTTGTTTCTGTTCTGCTGGGCTCCTGCAAAGCGTAGCTTCCTCATGCAGAGGGCAGGAACGGGCCTGCACGGGCCTGGGGCAGATCTGCAGCATGAAGTCACGTTCGTCTTCCCCCAGAGCACTAGACAGTCGCAGCAAGTGGCCTGGGAAGCATCTGGGTTCTCCCTTCCTTGTACCCGGCTTGCCCCTTCGACTCGAGGAAGGCATCCTTCCATTTGAAGGGATCTCCGACACTGCTGGCTTCACAGCCTGGCTCTCTGGAGCAATGTCACCTTGGAGATGTGGTTTTGCTTCTTGGGGCCTCAGTTTTTGTGGGTGTAGAATTAGAATAATTACTCCCGCAGTCTTAGCATTCACTCCGCAGAGGCAGCTGTGCTGGCCGCAGCATCACTCTCCTTACGGACCTCCCCACGCTGCAGGACCTCCCAGCTCCAGTCCGTGTTCTCAGGGGAGAGTCTGCCCCAGGGTTTCGGAGCATCTATTTCCCGCCGGTCTGCAGACTGTCTCCTGTGAAGCTCACAAGTTTCCACAGTGAGGGCGAAAGCAGGGCTTTACACTCCTCTGTTTTCAATGTTGTGCCCCTACCGAGGGTGGCACTTGAAGAGGTTTCGTCAGCCTCATTCATTGGGTGTGGAGCTGTTCCAGAAGCCTCTTGAGAATCCATTACTTTCTCCCTCAAGGATGGTTTGTCTGGCCATTGGATGCTTGTCCAGCCAACATGTGCATGCTCCCCCTTAAGGGCCGGTGGCGGGGGGATGGAGCCAAGTGACCTGTGTGTGTGGAGGGAAGACTGCTATGCCCTTGGTTCAAAGGAACTCAAAATTAAATCTCTCGAGCTGTGAGGAAAATCCCCTCAGTGGGTGAATCTGTGGGCTATTGGTCTCTCTTAAATTGCCCTTTATAAGTCTGAGTGCCTGCCCCAATTTCTGTCTAGTGGACACAGGGTCAGCCAATGTCTTTTGAGCAGTAGCCCAGCATTCACAGCAGCAGTGCAGAAGAGGCAGGCAAAGGTCTGGCCCTAGGACTCAGCCTCCTCACTGGACAGAAGTACCGAGGTGCAGATGCTAAGAGGGAGGCATGCTGCCTGCCGGGCAGATGTGGGGTGAGGAATGAAAGGCCAGGAGCATGGGGTGTAGCTGTATTTACCACCACAAGCCAGCCAAGAGCAACTGGGGTCTGAGAGGCAGGATCCAGGATCACCACTATTGGAAAGTGCAGGCAGGATGCTCTATTGGAAAGGTAGCTCACTGCACAGTAGGCCTCCACGTGCTAGATGGCGGCTCAGGAGTCCAGGCACAAGAAAAGAGCAAGCTACTTGTGGGTTCTGATCTCAGGAAAGCTCAGCATGAGGCTGGAAGCGCGCCAGCCACAGAGCTACGGCACAGGAACTCGTTCCAGCTTCGGAGAAAACTAAGAGATATTACCTCTCATACAATTGCACAGGAGACTCCAGAGTGTATCTGAGATTGGTCCTAAGGGCCCGGGGATCCGACTGTGGGTAGACCTGATGCAGGGATTGGGAATCTGGCTATACTAAAGTCAAGCAACTTCTGTGTGTCCCTAAATCATCTGCTAATCCTGGCTGACCAGCCCTGACCCTTCAGTGAACTGCATGGAAAGCCAAGCAGAAAATTCCAGGGAGGGGCCAGGGAGATAGCTCAGTAGAATAAGCACTTGCCTGGCCTGAGTTCTATCCCCAGATCCAGGGAAAAAAAAAAAAAATCCAGGGAGCCTGGCTCTAACCCATGCTGAACACTGAGCTTCGCCAAGCTCTGAGATGAATTCTCTCGGTCTTGCTGCATTTGGGATAAAGTTCAGGTTCACTTTCTGTGCACTAGACTCCAGCCATGCAAGATTTCCTTAAGGTTTCTTCAACACACAAAGACCTTGCCTCCCTGCTGGCTTTTCTTGCTTTTTCCTCTGCACACTAAGTGCTATCTCCTCTCTTTTCACTCTTCAGATCTCAGCTTCAGTTCCACCTCTTCAAAAAGCCCATTTCTACCTGCTCTTCTCAACCCACATTCTCTCTGAACTTCTCCATCAGAAACCCTGAGGTCATGCCCTTCATAATTCAGAGTGTGGAGGCGGCTGCCCGCTCCATTTTTTTTACTTGCATATCGTATCCTCTGTCTCTGCCCAACTTCCTGAGAGCCTGGGCCCACCTGTCTTGCTCACTCTTGTGTCCCTGGCATGCACCTAGGACTGTGGCGCGCAGCAGCGCCTGGTAACTTCTGTCAAGGAAGTGAAGCAATGCCTTCCAGCCATTTGTGACATGATCACTTTCCTTCTCGGCGTCATTTTCATGTCATGCTCGGCTCAATCCGAACTGGCTCAGGTGGGATGGAAGCTGCTAGAGTCCACAGGATGATAGCCATGTCGTCCATGAGTTTACTGTCCCAGTAGGACACACAGCAGCCTGGCACACCCTCATGTGCTCAGGTGGCAAACTCGAGCCATGGGGGCTCAGTCTGAGCAATCTGCAGGGACAACTGTGTTCTCTCGTGGTGACTTTCCCAGGAAGTTTCCCTTCCCGCACTCTGAAGGCACTGTGACCCTCTTCTGTAAATAGCGTGCAGTGAGCCCCACAGTCAAAGACTATTTCTGTGAGGAGACTCAAAAGTCACAGGGAAGTGGATGATGGCACTTGCCATCAAAGGACATGTGCCAAGCTCACCCCCTGTGTGCTCAGGTAGAGTTTGGGGCAGCATTAGATTTTCAGCGCTTTGATCTGGGAAGTCTCTAGAAATCCTCCCCCCACCCCAGGCTGACAGTCCCTTTCTGCAGTCCAGAGGAAAGCACTGTGAATTATCCTAGGTCACCCACTGTCAGTTCCCAGTTCCGGCTAGGCAGGGCTGCCAGCGCCCAGGAAGGCGGTGTGGTCATTAGCATTTGCTGCTCACTTTTACGATGTGTTACTTAGCTTGTAAGTTGTCTGTCTGCCCCATGAGCCTGGGTGAAGCCTCCAGGCCACATGCTGGGCACTTGCGCCACCAGCTCATGGTGCTATTAGCATTCTGCTCATCTGCAGCACAGGCACACCAAGCCCAGATGTGGAAGCGGGCACCAGGCTCCCGGTCCTGACTCGCTGGCTGCCCATCAAGTCTGGAGACCCCACTTTGGAGGTGACTGGTAGATAGTAGATAACCCTGCAGCTCCCTGGAGTCTGTCTGTGAGTCACGGCACATCTTGCAGGCACCTGGCTGGCACCACTCAGAGGACTTCAAGGGTCCCCTAGCCTGCTGTGGACAGATGGGTCCGGTCCTACTGCAGAGTCTGGCAAGGTGACCCACACCACCATGACCATTTTCTAAAGCAGCCCACAGAGTCCCAGACTCAAGCTTCTCTAGGAGAATACAAGTGATGGGCTCCCAGGGTCACCAGCATTCTCAGAGGACCTGATCTGTATGTTAGGCTTTCTACTGCACTTCTCTCCTCTGCTCTGCCTTTGCCTAAATGGGAATCTCCATCAGATCACCCCACTACCTGCTAGCAGAAGCCTTTACAAGTCAAGCCCTGGGTCTGGGGCATCCCGGCCTTCCCGAGACCTGATTCTGTCCTCATTGCTTTCAAGGTCAGTCCAAGGAAATGGAGCCGCAGACCCAAAGCAGATCATGACCTTCCGTGTGCTGCTTCTTGCCTCTGGGGGGTGTATCCTTTATCCATTCACCACTCTCTCCTTCCTTTCATCAAGGGTATGTTGAGCCAGGTGGAGGATTTCAGAGTGGGTCTTTGGCAAACAGTTTCATGTGGCAGATTAGGATGGAGGGCAATCCAGGCATGATGATGCATGCCTATAATTCCAGGACTCAGGGTGCTGAGGCAAGAGGGTCACCGTGAGTTCGAGACCAGCCTGAGCTACATAGCAAGTTCAAGCTGAATTGCATAGTAAGACCTCATCTTAAAACACAACACAACAAAACAAAACAAAACAAAAATCAAATCAAGGGGCCCAGGAGATTCCCTCTGTAGCAACTCCCTCCTCAGAAGCCACTAACAACTTAGCTAGCTACCTGACAGACTTTCTCTTGGAAGGTGTTGGGTCTTACTGAGCTTCCTTTATGCAGGATAATAGTGGGATTCGCTCATAAAGACCATGGGCAACAGTCTGCTTGGAGATGCTGGGTCCCTATAATGAGATTAGAAAGATCCCTGTGGGTGGTTCTGTCCTTGTTTTTAAAGAAGATAATATTGTAAGTCTGAGGGCTGGCCAAATAGTTCAGTGATTAAAGCCCCTGTAAGCAGGTGCAGGGGCTGGGGGTTTGATCCCTGGACCTGCCTTTCTGGCCCTGCTCCTGGGCATGCTGAGATAGTGATTCAGTCTGGGCTTGGTGGCACACACCTGTAATCCCAGCTCTTGGGAGGCTGTAAGCAGGTGGATCACTGTGAGTCTGATCTAGTAGTGAGACCCTGAACACCCTGTAGACCCTTCCCTAAAATACAGAAGAAAAAAAATATGTAAGTATGAGTTTATTCAGACTAGAGAAGATTTGAACTTTTTCCCTGAGCTGGAGATTGACTCATAAAGAGAAGCAGTTATATAAATAATAGAGGTATAATAGAGCTGATAAGAAGATAGCGGAGCCTTCCTGGGAGTGAACAACTTCCTTTAGGGTGGAAATTGCCTTGCGATTTGCGGGAGGGCCAGGCTGCCACCAGTACCGCTTCAGCATTTGGGAATGAAGGTTCACTCCGATAGGATGAGGAGATTAGGAAGATGGAGCGTCTGGGTGGGGCTCAGTGCTTGCCTCACAGACCAGCAGGGAGGAAATTCCGAATCACCCATCTTGCCCACCCTTGGCTCTGCTGTTGACTCCATAGTTGCTTGTGATTTGTAAAGACCCTGGGAGAAAATAGTTTCCTTCCTCTCTTGTTACTGGATGCCTGTGGGTGTCACAGCAAGAGCAGGAGGGTGAACGAGATGAAGAGCGATGACTTCATGTCCCCCTCCCAGTCTGGTTTCTTTCACCCGGCTTGACATCCAATGCTGGCACCTCCAACCCTCCATCTATAACAGCAAATGCTTTCAAGTGTAGTCTTGAAAACATGCTGGTCTTCACTTAAATGGCTTCCAGTTGCAACTAAGGCGAGTCTTAATCCTTACGATGTGACGCAGAAATCACGCTCCTGAGCGTAGACTCAACGTGACTGAAAACAAGCTTCCAAGCAAAAGCTTATACACAGATGCTCATTCAGCATCATTCCCAATAGCCCAAAGGTAGCAGTGACTTTAACGTCCACCAAGGGGAGAACAGATTAATAAAATGTGGCACACCCATGCAGTGGAATATGACTTAGCCATAAAAGGGAACAGGGCGCTGATGCACAATTTGATGTGGAGGAACCTTGAAAACGTGCTGAATGGAAGCCAGATGCAAAAGGCCACATAGTGTATGGTTTTGCTTATGTGCTGTTCAAAGGGGGGCGGATCTGCAGAGACAGAAACAGATGAGCTGTGGCCAGGAGCTGAGGAGAATAGGAAATGCAGGTGGAGACTGGGTTTCCTTTTAGGGTAATGCAAACCCTTCTAGGGTGTTCGGAGCCATTTGATCCTGAAACAGGTGATAAGCGTACATTAAATGTTACTGTAATGTGTTACCTTGAAGTGTTTTAATTTGTGAGCTTTATATTACATGAATCATACCACAACTTTTTTTTTAAAGTCCTGTTTGTCCCCTCTGCCACCTTCCACCACGCTTCCCATAGATATAGAGGAATGAACCTCCCAAGCTGAAAGATACCTAGGGAGAGTTCGTGTTCTCTAAAACCAAAGAATGAACTTTAGGAACAACAGAGGTTAAGAGCAGAATATATTTACTGGGAGAAAGAAAGCTGCTGTCCAAGAGAAGGACAGAAGAGGACCCAAGCGAGTTGCCCAGGAATCTGTCTTTTTCATAGATTTTATAGAGCAAACCCATGAGATGAGGCAGGTCTAAGGTAGAGAACGTGGGAGCTCACACATGAAGTGGGACGAAACTGTGGTCAACCAATAAGATTCTTGCTTATGTAAAATTGAGTAAATGCAGATCAAATGGGAAAGGGAGTCACACAGCAAGCAGGTGTGAGTATGGAACAGCGCTTAATCCTGTAGGGGGTTGATGTAGCAACTCTTCATGGCTTCCTCGGGGTGTTGATCAATCCCAGATGCTTATCTTTAGGGAGATCAGCATTTGTTCGATCTTTGGTCTTGAGGTCCTGCCCACAGTGGGAGCCTCTGTCTCTCCACAGTGGCAAGGCACCTTGTCCTCTGTTCTGGCTCCTTCTGAGGTCCTGGCGCTGTCTGACTGCCTCTATTCTATCTAACTCAGCTGCCGACAACACTGTAGCCAATCATGATCAACACTTCCTGCCCTCATCTGTGACAAGACTCTGCTCATGGTGGTCCCCTGGTCTCTATGGTCCTCACCTCCTTTCCTGGACAGCTTCCTTCTGGAAACCTTCAGGCACCCGAGGTGGGTGGGGCTTGGCCTCCCCTCACTGAGTTGCGGCAACTCCTGCCCCTGCCCTGTGCAACAGATTCCCTGGGGGTTCATGGTGCTTTTCTTCTTCTGTACCACTCAGACTCTGAACACCCAGAAGGTGGGGATTCCTTCACTGCTCTCTATCATACCCTTGGTGCTGTATTGGACAGAGTAGGAACTCGAGAATTCCTTGGGACTAGATGAATCCCTAAACTGCTCCATGATCCTTGCACCAAGAGCAGCACAGCAGGGCTTTCCTTGGAGTTTCCGAGCAAAAGGGACTTTCCTCTGGTCTCTATGTTTCTGTCACACACATTGCTTTAGTGGCCTTTTGTTCTCTTCCCACTATTCACAGAGAAGGTGTTTTTTTCATAGGAAAAAAACATGTTGTAAATGGTGAGTCAGTTCCTGAACTCCCCCGCAAGCTTTACGTAACCCCTAAGGTACTTAAGTACTTATAAACTCTTCACGCATGAGTTAAATGGGCTTTTGTGAGCCGAATGGGCACCCAGCCTGCCATTTACAGCAGAGCTTTATGGGGGAATTTGCTGAAAACTCAGAAAAGTTACGAATGTTTTGTATTCCCCCCAAATGCCATTGAACTGTAGACTCTCTGCTTCTGTTTGTGGGATGTTGGTGCTGACATGGTTGATCCTGCTCTGAGATCCATAAAAGGAGAACAATCTTCAGCCAGGTTAAGCTTGGAATTCAGGCCTAGAGGACAGCACAGTGGAACTGACGGGCATGTGGGGAACAGTGTTTCCAGCACCCTTGGCCGGCAGGGCAAGGTCTTTGCCGTCCTTTCTTGGCTTGCATTCTTCCTCACACATTGTTCTTCTTGTCCTGTTCTGGACCATGCTCTCATGATTCACCAGGAGGGTGACTAATGACTTTAG
>NW_004524609.1:12188865-12190566 GCF_000260255.1 Octodon degus | reverse complement strand
GATGGATGGATGGATGGATGAATAGATAGATGGCTTGAAGTGATAAGGACTGAACTGAGGGCCTAAAGCATGCTAGGCAAACACACTACCCATGAGCTGCACCCCTAGACAAGAACATGCCTTTAGGGATAAGCTTGTCATTCCTAGTTTTTGAATTTTCAGCTCAGGTTAAAAAAATAGGAATCCATTTGTAATCTTTCCACCTTGTTTTCCCCTCTGTAGGAGAACTAGAATCTCAGAATTCCCCTTTTCCCACTTGAAGCTAGCATCTGGTCACCGGTATCCTTTTCTTGTAGGTTTCAATGTGCTATTTGCTAATTAAGGTCAGTCTCATCAACCTCATGGTATTGGTTGGAATCAGAGGTGGCAGCATCATGAAAGCATCATTTTGTCTCTTCCAGGCTGGCACAGGTATATACTATGAAGAGGTTATCCCCTATAACACCAAAGTAATAAGTGCATCTGCCACTCATATTATTACCATTTGTTTGTGTGGGGTGGACATTGAAAAGCTACTTTTCTCACAAATTTCAAATATTCAGTACAGTGTTGTGTACCATAGTCTGCCCCCTGGTACATTAGATCCTCTCAACTTATTCACCACCTAACTGACCAACCCTTTGACCAACGTATCCCCATTTCACTTACCCACGGTGCCTGGCAAGCACTTTTCTATACTGTTTCTATGAATTTGGTTCTTCTTGTGATTCCACATGAAAGTGAGACCCTAGATTATTTATCTGTCTTATGTTTCTTACTAGAGAGACAAGAAAATAGGTTTCGAAACAAATGTAACACTCCCTGTGTATGTGTTCTTTGGGGATGTAGTTTAGCATCATTAAAAATTTGCTATAACAACAATATCCCAGCAGCAGTGAGCGTACCTAGTGCTCCGACCTTGGTTCCTGGGTACCATTTTGCAGTCAAAGACTTCAGGAACTTTAGAGAATTGGTTGATTCTGGGACTGGGAGTTGGTAGTACAACATGATCCAGGGGCACGTGGAGGAACCAGAAATTAAGGACGTTTTTGCAAAAGAATGGGGACATGTGGAGAAATATAGGAGCCAAGCTAAGGAAGCCCCCTCTAGTCAAAGCTTGAACAGTTTGAGCAAACAAATCCAGGTACTGTTGGACTATGGTTCATAGAACAGAATAAATACCCATGCACTCCTGCTGGAGGACGTGGAATAGCTCTTTCTTACAGAACAATTCCAAGTCACAAATGTAGAAGGAATGAAGAAAGGAAAAGCTCTCTGTACCACATGTGTATCTCACCCTTGACAGCTTTTGTGGGCAAGCCTACCAATGGTGGATGAATTAGTTTGAGAAAGACTAAGAGAAAACAGGCTATTTTCATAGTCTCAGCATCTTCCTGCAAACGTTTTTACTAAAGGAAATAATTGGGCGTGGGGCACATGCCTGTAATCCCAGTACTCTGAGAGGCTAAGGCAGGAGGGTTGCAAGTACAAGTCCAGCCTGAGCAAATTGGTGATGTAGCAAGTTCTAAGCTAAAAATTACAAAGGGGCTGGGAATATAGCTCAGTGTGAAGGCCCTGGGTTCAGCCCCCTAGTACTGCTAATACAACAGCAACAACATCATCAACATCATTGCCTTAACCAGTTGATCAAGGCTGACCTCGATTGCAATAAGATGCAGTTGGGGCCTGGGAGATGGCTCAGTGGAATAAGTGCTTCCCTGG
>NW_004524609.1:12185923-12187425 GCF_000260255.1 Octodon degus | reverse complement strand
TATTCCTTTGGAGCAAGTAAACCTAGCACATAGGTATAGAGAGCCCTTTCTGGTCCTCCTCTCAGGCCAAGAAGTTCACATTTGTAATCCCATGGATAAGTTATTGGAATCCCATGCAGCTCATTCCAATCTACCACTTCCAGGCAACCCACGACAAGAATAAAGACAGCAAGGCATGTTTGTAGTCGTGGAGAGCCAAGGGGTCCTAAGTCCAGCCGTGGTGATGGCTGTCTGGAACACAGGCCTTGACCCAGGGTTTTGTTCAGTCATGAAGGAGGAGTGGCTTGAGGATGAGTGACTGAGAATGGCAGGAAGTAGGTGAGTGCTGTGGGCTGGGCTTGGTAGGAGGCCTGCGTTCACCTCTATGAGATGCAGACAGAAGGGTGTGCAGAGAGTAGTCTGTATTACACAATTGAGACAGTTTCTCATGTTGTAGGGTCCAGTGCTTCAGCTCTGATGCGCAATCTTTCAAGCCCCAGGAAGTCATGGCCTCTGTCTGAAGGCTCTATCCTAGCACATAGTTCGTCCTGTCTGGATCCGGCTCACACTAGAGAGCAGCAGGTGGGGCTTCAGGGAAACACAGTGCCGTCTTCATAGCGTACCACCAGAGCCTCGGCTAGACCACTATGCACTGCTTAAAGCCAGCTGAAGGGAAAAGGAAAAGGCCTGGCCAGCTCTGTGCATATCAGCACATGAAGTAAGGTCAGGCACAGCCAAAACGAGGACAGCTGCTCTTCTTTTAAGAAGTGTCGCCCAGGGTGTCGCCCACCATAGGAGCCAAGGGATTCTCTTCTGCCAGCTACTTATGGCCAAGGGTGAAAAGGCCACAAGGCGTGTGGCAGAAGCCAACAAGTCATTTGGAAATGCTGGGATCTCATTTTCTTTGAAAGCTTTTCACACAGCGTTGCTATTTTGCAGCGCTTGCGCTAGGCCCCACCCCAAGGCGGACAGTGGGTAATAGATGGCGTCGAGTGTCAACTGCAGACACCCCGGACAAACGGAGATTGCAGCACGGTCCTCCCTCATGCCACACGACAGCCTGAGCTGATTCCAGATTCGGGCAGGAATGCTGCCCTCTGTAGCGCCTGGTTCCTTTAGCTGCAACATGAGTTTTTTTCATATAGGGAAATGACTAGATCAGAGCCCAGTGCTGTGCCCGGCCATGCTGAGGTCACGTCATCGCTGGACGGGGTCCCCAAATGCCCGTCACCTGAGGAATGGGTTAAAAAGATGTGGTATTTTGACACAATGGAGTACTACTCAGCTATAAAGAAAGATAAACTTGAGGCTTTTATAGGTAAATGGATACAACTAGAGGCCATACTCATAGGTGAAATAAATGAGACCCACATGTGTAAACAGCATATTGTCTCCCTCATGTAAGAACCTGAAAGGATAAATAAAATCCGAAAGGTACAATAGATGCAGTAAAATGGAAAGAAACTGAACATAAGGTCTAAACAATGGAGATGAGGAAAAGGAGAAAAGATAGGAAAAAAAGG
>NW_004524609.1:12179638-12185723 GCF_000260255.1 Octodon degus | reverse complement strand
AGCAGTTAATGTTTTAAATGTTTACTTTTTCCCCCTGTATTTTAGGGAAGGGTCTACAGGGTGTTCAGGGTCTCACTACTAGATCAGACTCATAGTGATCCTCCTGTTTACAGCCTCCCAAGAGCTGGGATTATAGGCATGTGCCACTACGCCCAGTCTTAATCTCTGTCTCAGTGCACCCCTGGTGTGGGGGGCTGGCACAGCAGGCTCAGGGATCAAACCCCCAGCCCCTGCAACTGCTTTGCAAGCACTTTAATTCACTGAGCTATTTGGATGGCCCTCTGAAATTTTTGCTTTGACTAACTCTATATGCTAACATCTATAATCTGAGCAGCTGAATTGAGGACAGCAATGTACAATATAACAACCATAGTTCAATACCTTTTATCTTGTTCTTTTAAATGTGTACTGTCTCTAATGTCTTATCAATTATTATACTATCTTAAAATAAATTAAAAAAAAAAGAAATAGGACTTCATTTCACACTACCCATAGGGCAGGGCGTTGGCTTGCTATTTATGTCATTTGCAGGATGCATGGGGGCGAGGCACGAATGGCGTTATTAGAATTCAGACTTAGAGGGGCAGCTAGGAGCTCCCAGAGTAAGATGCATTGTGGTCTGAGGTTTTTGTTTGTTTGTTTGTTCGGTCTTGTGGTGGTTTGGGATGTGTGTCCTGCTGCCCGTCAGGCTACCTGTCGCGTGAGCTCCGTTAGAATGCCTGCCCTTTATGCGTGTCTCAGGTGTGGAGATGCGCTGTCTACGCCCCCTTGGGGAGTGCGAGTCAGTAGAATTTGTGACTGTGTAGTACTAGAGGAAAAGCACAGGCTACATGTGCAGGAGAAGAGCACAGTCGCAGCTCGCAGGCTTAGAGAGTTTTGGAATGAGTTTCCTAGAAAAGAGAAAGCTGCTGTAACTGTGGGGAAACTTAGACTGCATCCTGAACCTGTAGTTCTCTTAAAAGTACAGTATTAAAATTACGATTTTCCTTGTTGCCTTTCAACCTATATTTCTTTTCTCATGTCTGTAGTCAGCATAGGCTATTTGTTTTCTTTTCCTTTCTTTTCTTTTCTTTTCTTTTCTTTTCTTTTCTTTTCTTTTCTTTCTTTCTTTCTTTCTTTCTTTCTTTCTTTCTTTCTTTTTTTTTTTTTGTTGAGGTGTTGAGACAGTCTCACTATGCAGTTCAGGCTGGCCTTATAGCCCAGGCTGGTCTCGAACTCTCGACCATCTTTCTGCCTCAGCCTCCTGAGTGCTGGGATTACAGTGTGCCACTTTATGACCCTGTCCCCTACATTTGCCCTCAGCTGTCGACACTGGGAAGCCAAGAGAACATCATTTCTTGACAGGAAAGCCCTGAGTGCCTGGTCAGCTAGGAGGCAAGTCCCTAGGCCCCCAGTGACAGACAGGGAAGGATTTCTTTCTTTCTTTTTTATTAATTTTATTGAGAAACAAACAGCAATGAGACAGTTTCAAAACAGGTTAGTAGGACAGTTACAATAATTAATACATTGCATATTGTTGTCTTCATAGCAGTTATTCATAGTACAATATGAAATATATAATGAAGTGTATATATACATATATTTTACTACAAAATGATCCTTCATTTATGTCCCCTTTTTTTGTTTTGTTTTATCAGAGATGGGTATTCCATTGCCATTTAAATATTGTTTTACAAGAGAAAAAATCATTTTAAAAAATTTTTTTAATAATTTTATTGAGAAATAAATAGCAATGAGGCAGTTTCAAAACCGATTACTAGCACAGTTTCAATAATTAATACATTGCATGTTTTTGTCTTAGTGGTTATTCATTGTACAAGATGCAGACATGGTATCCTGTCCACAAACACTATTAGAACAAATCTCTCTATTCACTGAATTAAGACAACGCAGCTGTGTATCTATCCTAACTCTTTTGAATATACAGATACAAAATAGTAGTTCATTTGTATCCCCTTTTTTTGTTTAGTCAGAGAAGGGTATTCTATTGTCCTTTAAATATTGTAGGTGTGTAAATTCAGCAAAATATTCCAATAGCCATTTAAATATTGTAGGTGTGTTCTTTCGTTTTCTCCGGGTCCTGCCTGCACGCAGTCATGGGCCGGGGCTGTGTGCTCTGTGTGCTCTGGGCTTCTGGAGACAGCGGTGGGCGCCCCTCTGAGGGAGCTCTGAGCTTAGAGAAGTGCTGCTTGTCTTCCCCTCTCTGTCACCTGAAGGCAGCGAGGCCCGAAGGTTGGGAAGGATGACAAACACCTTCGCTCGAGGTCTGCACTTCTTTTAGCATTCTCGGCTCTCCTTGTTGCCACATGTCCCCACCATCAAGCCCTCCACATCGTTGGGGGTGAAGTGCTGGCGGGAAACACCTCACCCTGCTGTGCTGCTTACCCTCCCTGTCCTGTTTATCTTCAGCTCTGGCTCCTGAAACTCACTTCATCTGGGAAGGAATAGCCACTCCTGTTTGTTTGGGGAGCCCAGACTGGTTGTCAAATGAGGAGGCTACTTCCTGCCTGGCATCTCTTCCCTCCCAGCCACAGAGGACGGCCTAAGTACATGCAAATAGCCCAGGGTTTCTCACCAGCAGCCCTGAAAGCTCCCAGTTCAGTTCAGTTTGCATTAGGCATGCGTGCAGTTCAACCGCCCTCCCTGAGGGAAGTGGAGGAGGAGCAGGTGGTGTTCAGCTTTGAACTAGGGCCGCATGCCCCAAGGGCAAGTGAAGGTATAGTTTGGTCTAAACAAAGGGGCAGGGAAAAAGTCCTTTTCTTGAAGTTTTACATTGGCCAGGTGCCAGGCCAAGAGAGCAGCGTGACACAGACTGCAGTGGAAAGCTATTGAGAGCGTATGTTGTTCAGTGGCAAAGCATTCAGCTCGTAAGGCCGTGCCCAGAAGACTGTTTTGCAGGTGGAAAAGAAAGGAGCCTTTCAACCTCTCCCACTTGGCCTGCGCTGCAGTTTTGCAGAGCAGCATTTTGGAGTTTCCTCTTAAAGGGATTGCTTTATGCTATCCAGATGTGCACAATAAGAGAGTTTTGTTTTTTGGCTTTCCAGATGTGCACAGACAGGAAAATGAGCTTTGGTGAAGGTGGAGGGCAGTCTCTGCAGCCCCTGGAATCCAGAGAACCCACAGTGCTGTCCTTGTGTAGGAATCACAAGGCTGAGGATCTGGAAAAGAGCTCACGAGTCGCCTGATTTACCCTCCTTATTTCAGCTGAAATTCAGAGGCCCGAGACATGCCTTCCACTGATTGAGCCCCTGTAGGGCTGATTGATTCCCCACAGCCAGGAGCAGACATCTGCCCCCGCTGGAATCCTGGGGCGTGTACCTGTAGCCTCAAAGGTCTCATGGCTGCAGACACCTGACTGTCTTTCGGATACTGGGCCACATTGTAAACAGGCAGATGAGGATTCCGAGCTTGCTCTGGTTCAAGGTCAGGCGAGGGAGAAGTAACATACACTGAACATTTTAGAAGAACATATCGCAGTAGGTTAGAAGAGAAGAAATACCATCAGGAAGAAAGGACAGAAGAGGAAAGAAGGGAATAGAAAGAGAATGCAGTTCAGACGGGGTGACTAGCGGTTTGCCACTGCCTGTGCCAGGGCACCACAAAACGTGGTAGCTTAACCCAGGAAGCACTTAAGCACTTTTGTGAGTGAGGAATTTGAGGTACCCTTGCTGGGCGATCCCAGCTCTGGGCCTCTTATGAGGTCACAGCCAAGATATCATCCAGAGTTGTCACCTGGGAGCTGTGGGGCTGGAAGTTTCTCCTCCAAGATGGCGCACTTGCATGGCTGTTGGCAGGACTCATTTCCTTCCACATGTGGCTGCTTGCATGTCCTTACACGCGGCAGCTGGCATCCCCCAGAGCTGCTCCTGGGGTATGTGGGGAGGCTCTCATGATCTCACTCTGGAAAGGCCAGATCCTCTATCCTTGAAGGAGGTGGAGAAAGGAGCCAAGGGAGCTGGCCACCAAGACTGGGAGTGGTGGCGCATGCCTGTAATCCCAGCACTGGGGAGGCTGAAAACAGGAGGATCACTATAAATCCAAGCTATGGAATGAGACCCTGTAGCAAATACATTTTTTAAAAAAAGGAATGGAGAATGGGAGCCTGTAGGTCAGGGCAGGCCAGGGGGGGGGGGACGTGGCTGTGCCTCCAAAGGCAGCAGTAGCCACAGCAGCAGCACAACTAGGGTATCCTAAGGGTGCGAAGAACAGACTTGCATGGGTAGGAGGGCATGCAAAGGGCTGTTCAGGAGGGTGCTGGGGGATGGGGGCGGAGCACCTTGGAGACTCCATCTGGGGAGAAGGAGGAGGGAAGAAATAGATTCTTGAGAGGTCTGGAGGGTGAATCCCTCGGGTTCTCCCACCAGATTGTGTGAGGTGCAACAGAACAGCCTCAGAAGACTCGGAGGCTGGCGGTCGGCTCCTCCTTGAAGCTGCCCTGGCCTCCTGTTCTTTCTGCCCTTTGTGACATTACATGGAGCTGTATCTCTGGAAAATGGAGCTGTGAACAGGAAGGCCAGGGCCGGGAGTCCCGGGTGCTGGCTCTGCTGGCTCTCAGGATGTGGACTCTGCCAGTTTGCAGTTTCTGAAAATTCATCTATGTGCACTTTTCAGAAACTATAACTGTGGAAAATATGTCTTTAAAAGAGCAATGGGGATTTCTTTTTCCAGAGGTAGGACTCTGACTTAGGAACTAAAATCAGGCCTTTGGTGGGTCATTAGTTTCTGCTCGAATTCCAAATACCTGAGGGGAATTAGCGTAGAGGTCCAGGCTTAGTTTTGCCTTCCTGGTGATTTCTGTAAAGAGGACCACATGGCTTTTGCTATTTAGTGTCTTGTTTCTTTCTGTCAATTTGGTCTCTCGAGATGCATCTGCCTGCTGCACATGGGCACAGAGCTCTCCCCGCCTTGCTGCGCAGTGCCGCGCTGTGTGATGGGACCCAGCTGCTTGATCCATTCTGTCCAGGAGGGCATCTGCACTGTCTCCAGCACCTAACAGTATCACCCCTAGCACACAGCCCGCAAGGGACACGTGGGCACACTGCTGCCATGTGTGGATCCCCATACACTGGAGGAGGCAGCCCCCTACCCAGCCTGGGCATCAGATCGGTTTCATTTGCTAGGCATCTTAGCAGATAAAGGCCCCCAGGACACGTCCCTGGGAGTCACAGAACCCACAGTCCTATGGGAGCTTCTACCTGAAGAGGTGTGTGTGGATGGCCTGAATCACCCTCAGCTAACACCCTGCCTTGTAGCTTGACTCCATGGGGCTCTTCTCCACCCACTTGGGGAGAAAGCCTCAGGTTTAAGGGATTGGCTGGGTCATCTCTGTCCTGGCCTGTGAAGCTCTCCCAGAACTGCAGGGAGGAGGTAGGGGAAGATCCCTAGCGTGCAGAGCCAGCTCTGCTGAGCAGGTAGGGCCAGGCAGCCCTCAGGAGCGCCCAGCCCCTTCCCACCTGCAAGCTCATCAAACACCGCGACAGTCTACTGAGTGGGAAGCCAGTGATGTCACCACCAGGCCTAGACAATCAGGCCTTTCAGGGCAGGATGATAACAATCAAAACAGTGTGTAAGGGCCTGCCGCCACGCAAGAACACACATGCTTCTCTTCGCCCTGGGAGGATCTGAAAGCTGGGGTGAAGTGGGGTTTGCCAGGAATGTGCCGTTCTCCTTTCCTGATCAGCCAGCCAGAGAATATAGCCTGGAGATCAAGTCTGAGGGCTGCGAGGACCTCACTCGCCGGCGACTCTCCCCACCTCCTCTCCTGAGGACACTTCACCTCCATGCCCACTCTGAGCGACAATCCATGGTTGGGGTTCAAGCAGGAACATCCCGCTGCACAACTCCAGGGGTCACTGTGCGCAAGGCAAAGGGCTCCCTGGAATAGAGCCACCGTGAGGTGAGGAAGACCCCTGTCTTTGACTGAGGGAGCCAGGCCGGGCGGTTGTGAAGCGTCTCACCGATGTGCACCCTAGGAATACCGTGCTGCCGCGACAGAGCTCCGTAGACCCACTTCCACCAAGCCCTGGAGTTTTCAAAGGCGAGGCTGACGCCAGGGATCTCTGTGTGCATTCCAAGCATTTCCTGC
>NW_004524609.1:12152386-12179198 GCF_000260255.1 Octodon degus | reverse complement strand
GATGGCGCCCCTATGTGGAACTCAGCGGGCCCAAAGCAATGTTTCAGAGCTCTTTTTCTGTCACCTCCCAGCCCAGAGGAATAGTGACCCAGATCCTTGGGGTTCAGTTTCCCTATCTGTACATTGGGTACAATAATAAGCGCAAAACCTCAGGAGGTGGTTGGGTGAGGGGGGGGCATATTGCTGCACGGAAACAACTTACAATCATGCTCGACTCTTAGTAATGCTAAATGAACAGCAGTAAGTGAAAATGAGCATCATTTTTGTTCTAGTTGGCAGACCTCTGACGGGGTGGGTGTGGTAAGGAAAAACTCGGATGGTTTTAGCTGCGGATTGCTGCCCCCGGTCTGCAGGCGCTGGGTTGCTGCTGCGTATGCTCTGTGCTGACTCGCTGGCGACGTCCCCCGGCTGGAGGCCGAGAGGTCCTTAAATAAAAGCTGAGCTGGGGACAATAAGCAGATTTTGAGACACCCCTGAGTGACTCCTATAGATGGGTGGGGGTCACTGGGGTGGAAGCTGGTACTTTTGGCCCTGGGAAGAGTCCTGGGCCAGGCCGAGGCAGGTAGTGCTCCGGTTTTCCCTGGTATCAAGGAGGAAGGGGCTTGGTTTGTGCATCTTGTGTGCTTAGTTGTGTGCTGTCTGATTTGGGGCTGGGGGGAGTAATGAAGACCTGGGGGCCGCCATGTAATTGCACAGCTTGCCTTCGTCTTTGTGGGCTGGAGCACACTTCCTGGCCATGACTGTTAAAATTGTTCTCCTGTTTGAAAGTGCACCCTGAACGGGGCGCTCTCTGCACCCTTCTTTCTTGTGTTCAGCACCTCCCCTGTGGCCCGGGTGGTGCCACAGCTGTTTGCAGCAGCGTGGTTCACTCGCCTCTGGATTGCAAGCTCCTTGAGGGTGGGGTCCAGCCTACCATGCTTCCTCAAGTGTGCCTTGTACTCTTGCCGTGCTTGGCCCCCGGGCTTCCCAGGAAGCTGCGTCCCTCTGAGCTCCCTTCTCCTTGCCCACCTTTGGGGTTTGCAGTCTGTGCAGGTAGGGGCAGGGAGGGGCCTGAGTACCTTCCCTCTGGAGGGACCATGGCCTTGAGCTGTTCCCTCTACCAGCTTGGGGACTAAGGGATGACTGACGGAGACAACTGGAAAGGCTCCTTGGGTGTCTGCCTCTGCCCTTGCATCCAGACAGGAGAGGCAGGTTGACGAATGGCACCCTTCCCCTGTCTGTGCCTCCTTGGCATCCACCAGGGACCTGGCCTGGTCCATCTGCTAAGAGTCAATATTTGTGAGCGAGTCCAGCCGCTCCCCCTCCTCCTCACAGGTCTCCCCACTCCTGGGGGTTTCCAGCTGCCTCCTGGCCCGCGGGAGCCTGAATCGTTCCTTTGTGTCTCTCCAAGCCAGGCCTGGAGCAAAGTGTCCACTGCGGAGCCTTTAGGGCACTGCCAACCTCCGGATGTTCCTCGGGGTGGGCAAGAGGCAGCGGCTCCCCAGGACTCCTTGCCATCCATCCAGGGGCTGGCAACTGCTAGAGGGGCACCGTGTCTGGGGGTTTCAGGACTTGTATGAGACTCTCCCTGCTGTGGTCCTTTTATTCTTAAACTTCTGCTCAACTTCCAGGGTTCTGTAGTCCACCTCAGTGCTCAGTCAGACTCACATGGTGACTTGTCCCTGCCTCTGCCACCTGCCCTTGGGTGCTACCACCTCGGGAAACCCCACAGTCCCTGGACAAACTGGGGCACTTGGGCACCCGGGGTGCTGTTGCAGTCACGCCGCACTCTGGGAAGTCCAGATCTTTAGCACATTGATGCACACAATAACAAAGGCCTGGGGTTACCAACCATCGCGCCTCCTCCCCCAGTCAGAGGAATGAGTGTGTTTTGTCTTCCTGCTTCCACCCCGCCTTCCCCTTGGTATTGACATCAACACTTAAGAAACCAGAGAAAGGAAGGAAATCGACTTTACAATCCCCATGCAAAACACCAACACTGAACTTTAAGTCCCTGCCTCTCCAGCCTGCTCCTCCCTGGCAAGCTCCTATTCCTAAGGTGAAGGAAAGGAGAAGTTCGCCTCCTCCGCAGAGCAGCCACCCTGGCAGACCCTTGGCTCACCTCCCAGCACGGGCCTCCTGGGGCAGCCCCAGCCACACTCTGCCCCTAAACCCCACCTCTAGGCCTCCTCCCTGTCTTTCCCTGAAGGCCCCCTCCTGGCCCTTCTCACAACATCCCCTCCCTTGTGGCTCTGGGTCAGGTCTGGTGACAGGTCACCTTGGGGCTTGGCTGGTCACAGGAGGGGCAGCCTGTGGTTTCCGTGAAGGGCCCTTCTGCGCCCGCCTCCTCCTTTCCCTTTACTGTGCCGCTGCTGGGCAGGAGCGAGACAGGGCTTCACCATGCTCCCAAGCGAGGTAGCTGATTGGTTCTGCTCCTTCTGGCTTTCCACTGCTGTGGGGGATTTTTGTAGCCCATCCTGGAAAGGAAACCTCTCATTTGAGGCTTTGCTTCCCAGAGCTTCTAGGAGCTGCCGGAAAGGCTGGCATGGTGCCCTTGGATAGGCTGGAGGCCAAGGAGATGCACACAGTAGGGCTGCAGGGGGAGCCAGTGAGACTGGGGCGTCCCCCACAGCACTGCTCCCTTCTTCACAGACTTCCCCTGCCAGCCTGTCAAGGCCACCTCTGCTCCCGAGCCAGCCCAAGCTCCTGCCCAGGACCGCCCCTGTCGCCTCCAAGCCTTCCCCCCGTCCCTTTGCCCCTGGCTGCAGCACTAGTACCCATGCACCTGTCACCCTGCTGATCTGTTTTCTACTCCTGCACCCTTTCTTCCCAGGGCCCCTCCACAGCTTCCTAATTTAGATTTCATGTACAGCAAGCACCCAGTCTGCAGGTTCCAGACCCTCTTGCTAATGGGCCCCTGGGACGCGTGGCTCCCAGCCTGTGCTGGGGAGGCAGGGAAGGCGCTTCTGAGCCCATGGTGGTGGCCCCCGCCTCCATCCTCCTTTCCTTGGATGACATCTTAGGCAGGGGATTCTTTTTGCTTTTTTATTTTCTGAATGAGTCTACAGCGTGTTCAGGTTCTCACTACTAGATTGGACTCATGGTGATCCCCCTGTTTACAGCCTCCCAAGAGCTGGGATTACAGGTGCATGCCACCATGCCCAATCTCAGTGACTGTCTCAGCACACCCTGGGGGCAGAACCAGCATGGCAGGCCCGGGGATCAAACCCCCAGCCCCTGTGCCTCCTTGCAGGTGCTTTAATCTGCTGAGCTATTTGGCCTACCCAAAAGTTAAGAAGGACTTTTTTTTTTTTTTTAATGGCTCAGGTTGCCTTAAGGGTGAGTCTGGTAAGGCTTGTGGAGCTGGGGATCAAACCACAGTACCCTGCCCCTGACTGCGTTTGCATAAGCGGGCACTTAAACAACTGAGCTAATCAGCAGGCCCCCAAGGCAGGGGATTCTTAACACTGCCACACACTTTTATGTCTGACACGGGGCCCAATGCTGCAGTTCATCAGATTCCATGGTGACCGAAGTGGGCATCCAGGGCTGAGAACCATTAATGCCAGTCAAAGTGCAGAGCCAATGTAGGTGGTAAGGAGGTGAGGGCATAGAGATGTCTGGGCTCCTCCACTGGGCCACTGCTGCCTACCTGAAATTGATCAGATGCCCGGCATATAGCAAGGCAAGTGGACACTGCTGGGCCTGTGCCTGGATCATACTGTGCATGTGAATCTTAGAGAAGAAGCAAATTAAGGAAAGACCTGTAAGAATTTGGGACAGCAGGGAGGCAGGGGTCTTAGTCATTGCTTGGAATACAGAAGCCCAAGAGTGTACCAGAGGGCCTTCCTAGGTTGTCCAGCAGTATCCCTTGGAGAAGGACCTGTCAGAATCCACAGGGTGTGGCACCCATTGGGCTGGAAGCCCATGCCAGGGGCAGGGCAGGGCAGAGGTAACGAGGCTTGCCAGGGGCAGAAGAATGGGGTTTCTGTGCTGCTTATCAGGATGGTGGCTCCTGGACAGGATGTGGAGGAGGCTGTGGAAGCCTCCGCCTGGCGGGTGGCGGCAGCCAACGCCGCTCCGTGAGGCAGACTTTGGACAGGGAGCGCCACCACTGCCTTGCTGGTGACATTGAGCTGGCAACTGCTTGGTCATGCCTGGCATAAGTCAGCCTCCTGTCCCTGCACAAGGGGATGGTCTCCAGCCCTTGGCCATCTACCATGAGCCAACCACCATCTCTCAAGTGTTCATGGCAGCAAAGGCCACTAGGCCTGGTTGAGGCCTTTGTCCTTCCTCGCTGGAAGGAGCCCTTAGACATGGAGCTTTGCCTAAGGTCAAAAAAGCCAGTTGTATTTGCCCAACCATTTGGATGTTGCAAGGGGTACTGAATGAGGATAGGGGAAGGGCCCATTGGAGGGGAATCTCTGAGAAGATAGGGCAGGGATTAATGAAATGTTGGCAAGAGCTTGCCTTTGTGGTTTGTTTCTTCTGCAGCAATGTACTTCCAATGTCCCTGCTCCCAGACCAGGAGCCCAGGGTCTACTAAGGCACAAAACTGGCAGAGGAAGTCTGTAAAACACACTATAGTTCTGCCTGGGGCTGGTTAGAGTAGGCTTATTAGAGTCCTGCGTGTTGAACAGGGATTGGCAGTGTGTCCTAAGGTGGATCTTAGTCCAAGACCTGAGGCCCAAGAGTTCCAAAAGGAATGAGAAGGTTGGCCTGGATCCTACACACTGCCCCTTCTCAGAGGTGGGCACCCAGCACCCTCCCTGGTGGGGCCACAGAGAGACCTTTTGCAGAGCAAGGGACTCGATCCTTTTATCTTGCCCTATGGGCTAGCTGGATGCCAGTGGTTAGGAACCCAGAAAAGAAAGAAAAGTAAAATGGCCCAGCAGGGCCTCCTGCTTCATTGTAGTACATTTTTTAAAAAGCAAACAACAGAATAGTGACTTTTGCCCTAAAGCCCCTTGCAAGGTTTCTTTTTGGGACAGTTGAACTTTTCGTGTCCACGTTCTGTCCCTGTGCTGGGTTCCACTGACATTTCCAGAGTCTGACCCCACTTCATATTATCCTCCAGCCTCCTGAGCTGTCCTCTGAAATCTCAGTGGAACCCACCATGGACCCCAAACTTGGCCATGAGAAGTCCAACTGCCCCCAACTCCATTATGTGGATAGCAATGACAACCTAAATGGAGACAGGGCCTGCCCAGGTCTGTGTTCTATCTTGTCCAACCTTTCTGCAGCCACCACCTGTTTGTGCAAATAAAGTTTTATTGGCACCCAGCCACACGTGTTTGTATTTATGTTAATGTATTGTCAGCAGCTGCTTTGCCACCACAGTGGCAGAGTTACACATTTGCAGCACAAGTGCAGTGAACCCCCCACCATGAAACATATGTGCCTGGTGGTGGGATAAATCCAAACAGTGAGCTGTAGCCCTCAGACCAAGCGAGGATTAAATATTCAACACTGAGAGCCCAGCCTGGCAACTTAGAAACCTAGTGAGACCCTGTCTCAAAACAAAAATGGCTGGGGATGGAGCTCAGTTTAATTCCCAGTACTAGAAGAACAATGACCTACTGGGGATTATCCCCGGTGTTCTGTGCTAGAGACTGAACAGAGGCCGTGGCTACAGCCACGTGATGAGCTTCTCATGCCCTTGAGGCCTTGCTGATCAGATAGATGAGCCCTCCTTGGAGGGGCTGCCCCTGTGCTGGCTCAGCAAGGTGGCATCATCATGCTGGGAGAGATGGTCTCAAATGTCCTTCCCGGAGCACCCAGCCTGACCGGTCTCCTCCCGTCACGCCCCAGCTTCCCCTGTGAGTTTAACGTTTAGTTGCAGCATGCATGTGTGTAGCATGCCCAGTGGGGCTCTTCGCATGATTATTTTGAGTTCATAATTGTATGCACGGCTCGTGTTCCTGGCTCACTCACGTGCTGGACGTATACTCGTCTTGTTCTGCTTTGCCCTGCCTTTGCATGCCGATTCCTGGTTTGGGTACAAAGCAGGCTTTCAAAACCAGCCAGCCCAACCGCACAACACCCTCAGCCCTCTGTAACAGAGGCCGGAAGACCACGGTGAGCCCCACCCAGAAATGCAGTGGCCGTGCCAGCCCCGGGCCCAATCTGCCTCACCCTTGATTCTGCTGGTCCCACTTCTGCACATGGTTCTGGATTAAATGTTATATACCCATCAGGGTGTCCCACAGATGGAAACTAAAATATTTTGAGCACTTGCTATATGAATGGTGTAGGCAGCACTGAGTCACTGGGTCATACAGCAGCCAATCAAGGTGGATGACATTGTCCCCGGTTTGTAGACAAGGTATGAAAGTAAAATGGTTTGAGCAGAGCAGTGCTACCAGCCCAGTGCCTAGCCAGAGTGTCCTCTGCTGGACTGTTAATACCCTGAAGATGCTGTCACTGGCCCAGGACAGGGTGATCCGGAGAGAGATCCGTGTCACTCCCTCCGGCAACTTGTGCCTTCCACCTACACGTTGGGTCCCTACCTTTCTCCTCCGCCTGTTACAGGTCTCCACCCAGCTCCCTGACACCACAGAAGGGCTTTTGTTCTAGCCGCCACCGTCTGTGTGAGTTCACAGTTGCAGATAAGAGCTTCACATGCCTTCTTGGTTTGTTTTTTTTTTTTTTAGGAATTTGGCCCTTGGAATTGGAATCCAGAATTTCCCAGAGGGCCTGGCCGTCAGCCTCCCCTTGCGAGGGGCGGGCTTCTCCACCTGGCGAGCTTTCTGGTAAGTATCCCGGCTTCGGACGCCGGGCGGTGTCTGATATCGGTGCTTGGTTCCCGTCCTGTGTTCTGTGCAAGACTATTCGCTTCTTGGAAGCCAGCCTGGGGCTGCTAGTAAAGCACCCCTAACACAGATGAATACTGTCCCCCAAGGCTGGGGAACCTTTAGGAAAAACCCCACCTCCTGGCCTCCCTCTACACACCCCAGCTGGAGTGTTTCCACACCCCTCCGTGGACCGCACACCATGCGCATCCGTGTCAGGTTAGCTCCCCCTGGGGTTCATCTACTTTAAATATCACACGCAGCAGCTGACCCACTGCCACAGCCTGGCCCCAGGAGTCACCCTAATAGCTCCTGTCCATCATCGCAGTATAAATGCGATGATGACCACCGTACACACTGACTTTCCCTTTCTCTGAGGTCCTTCTGGTCTGCTCCCTTTCTAAATCCATGTCCCGTTTGCAAAAGAAGAAGCTGTGGCCAGGCAGTAGGTGACCATCCTGAGTCGCCTGGCTCATCAGTGGTGACGCTGAGACTGGAACCCCGATGTGCAGAAGGCTTGCTGCCCTGCGTCAGTGCTGCGGGCCTCAGATACTTGGTTAAAATAATCACTTGCCTAGAACGCTTGCTGAGAGCACTTAGAAGGTCCCGTGATAACGGCTGTGAATGCCGCCCATGTTTCTAGGCCCTCAGGATTTGCAAGTCTTTGTTCACGCTTATTTTGTTTCCACTTTCTGTGATCTCTGAAGGGGACTTGGGCAAGGACAGGGCAGGGTGCTCGCAGAGTGTGGGTTTTATGTGAAAGTAAATAAAACAACTGTGACTGCTGTTTTCTACAGCTGAAGCACCAGGATGAAGAGGGGAAGGTGTTGAGCTCTTCTGGTGGCACCCATTCCTTGAGATAAAACCTTTTGCTCCCTCTCTCACTCCTGTTCCAGGCTTGACAGCAAATCCTCATTTTCCTGGGGTGACAAACCCGAGGCAGGAGTTGTATGGAGCAAAGTGTCGCTAGTTCTGCTAGTCTGTGAAAAAAAGCATAGGAAGCCAGTCAGCACTGGCCCTTGGAGGACTCCCCAGGAAAAACAGCGTCTCCCCCATGCTTCGGGGCCAGGGGATCAGGGGAGGCGGAGGGTAAGAGGAGTTCACAGACCCCACAAGGCCTCCTAATGCTAGAGGGGAATGAGATGCCCAACCTGAAAGATGCCTGGGGTGAGTTCGTGTTCTCCAAAACCAAAGAATGAACTCAGGAACAATGGAGGTTAAGAGTAGAATATATTTCCTGGGGGAAAGAAAGTTTCTATCCAAGAGAAGAACATAAGGGCCCTGAATGGGTTGCCCAGGAATCTGCCTTTTTGAGAGAATTTTATAGAGCAAAATCATGTGGTGAGGCAGGTCTAAGGTGGAAAACACAAGAACTCACACATGAGGTGGGACAAAACTGTGTTCAAACAATAAGATCACAAGCACCATTGCTCAGGTAAAATTGATTAAATCCAGGACCAAACGGGGAAGGGAGTCATGTAGCAAGCAGGCATGAATACGGAACAGGGGCTCTTCCTGAAGGGGCTTGGCGTAGTGACTCTTCCTGGCTTCTTCAAGGTGACTGATACCTATTTAGGGTATCACTCCCTGATGCCCACCCTTAGGGAGGCATGTGGCTATATTTGTTCCATCTTTGGTCTTGTGGTCTAGCCCACAGCAGGAGTGCCCCTCTTTCCCTGCAAGGTCTTCTCTCCATATTGCCTCCTTGAGGGCCTAGCCCCATCTGCTTGCCTATAAGATTTCTGTCTAATTTAGCTGCCTACAGCGCTTTCGACTGAGAAGCCAGGCAGGGAGACATCACTCATCCCCACTTTCCAAGTGGAGGGACTGAGGCTTGGAGGCAGCGTGGCTTGCCAAGTGCCCACTGCAAGAAGGTTGTCCAGCCAGTACTGCTGCTGCTGCTGCTGCTGCTGCTGCTGCTGCTGCTGCTACTTCCACTCCTCCTCTTCCACTTACTCCATCTCTTCTTCCTCCTTGTCCTCCCCTTCCTCCTCCTTCATTCTGAGAAAGTCTTGCTATGTAGTTCTGGCTGTATTCAAACTCAGTATGTGGCTGAACTCACAGCGATCCTCTTGCCTCAGCCTCATGAGTGCCAGGGTTGCAGGCATGCACCACCATGCCTGACTCTAGCTGTGCTGACTTCTTGCTCCTCGCATCCCTCCAGCAAGTGCCCGTTGCCTGCAGGGTGCACATGTTAATCTACCTGCTGCCTTGGCGTTCTCGGTGCTCGTGTGTGCTGCAGCTTCTACGGGGCACATTTGAATTCAAGCTGCTTTGCATTCTTACCCCCATAAATAAAGGGATTCTTCAAGGAAGAAATCTCACCTTAATCCAGGTGAGATCAAGGAGCAGGCTGCCAGTACACATGGAACCAGAGGGGACTGACTGTCTTTGCAGCCCAAGTTCTTCATGGCCACCCAACTGGGAGAGTAGTAGCGGGGCTTGAGACCCCTGTGCATGCCCAGGTACAGCTTGAGAAATGCCCGCCCCTCTGTCTTGTGTTTCCATGAGGGCACCTCTGAGGAACAAAGATGTAACGGCGCAGCCAGCCATGCTGTGGACTGCTCCTTGTCTATGCAACGCATGTGTGCTGCTAAGTGCACCTGAAAAACATTTTGCTAAGTGAAATAACTGAATAAAAAGAGGCCAGCAGGGGCTGGGGAGATGGCTCAGTGGAATAAGCACTTCCCTAGCAAGTGCAAGGGTTTGAGTTCAATCCCCGGTTCCGCAAAAAAAAAAAAAAAGAGGCCAGCAGTGTATGGCCCCGCCTATCCGCAATATGCAGAAATAGTCAACAGCAGAGGGAAAAACTAGATCTGGGATTGCCAGGGGCCACGAGGAGGAGGGAGCCAGGAGTAGCCGCCGCTAAGCAGAGGTTCTTTCGGAGGTGATGAAAATGTTCTGGAATTAGTGGTGATGTTTCCACAACCTTGTAAATATACTAAAAGCCATGGAATGTACACATTAAATAGGTGTGCCGTGTGGTATGTGAATTATGTCTCAATAACACTGTCAGTTTTAAAAGACATGGTCTGAAATGTAAAGCTGTAAAGGAAATAGAGCTTGGGGTCCCCCGAAGTCATTTCACAGGGAAGCGGAGGAGGGAGCAGGAGAATGTCATGACTCCGGCTTTGCTCCGCCATGCTCGGATGTAACATAGAAGGATGCACCTCTGTTTTCTGGGCACATGGGGTGTCTCTCTGGCCCTCCCCCCAGCAGCCCGTGTTTCTGTTTCCTCTCTCCTAGGTACGGGCAGCTGAGCGGCATGGTAGAGCCCCTGGCCGGGGTCTTCGGTGCTGTTGCTGTGGTTTTGGCGGAGCCCATTCTACCTTACGCCCTTGCCTTTGCTGCTGGCGCCATGGTTTACGTGGTCATGGACGACATCATTCCGGAAGCCCAGATCAGGTAGGGGGCTCGCCCTGCTGTCTGCCCCGGCACAGCCCTACCCGGAACCCACTGCTGCATCTGCCCTCTCTGCCCCTCCTCCACCCTCCCACGGCTGTCTCCTCACACCTATGCCCTCTGGGCCTGACAGAGAGGCAAGAAGCAGGGGGTCGAGACGTGGGTGGTAGTAAGCAGTGGGCTCAGCAGGCCTCTGTCCCCTTGATGAGGTAGACGACTACAGGCTAATTCTCTGGAGCTGAACATCGCAGAGGTGGCCTCTGGTCTAGGCAGGGTCTCGGGAGCCCCTCTGAGGTCTTCCTGTTCTCCCTCTCTTTCTCTCCTAGTGGCAATGGGAAGCTGGCATCCTGGGCGTCCATCCTGGGATTTGTGGTGATGATGTCCCTGGACGTAGGGCTGGGCTAGCACCGAGACCCTTCAGACCCCAGGGAAGGCAGCACCAGACTTCTGCGGGACCACGAGCCTCCTTCTTGCAATTAAAACCCTATTCCTTTCTTTCCTCTCCATCTCATTCTCTGGACCCACTCTGATGATCATCTGACCATTTTTTACTTTGCTTTTGAGGGAGACACTGGCTTTTTCTTAGAATCTCATTACGGTATCATGGTACTACAGGGTTTTGTTTTGCCCACGGAACGAATCTTCCTTCGGTGGGATCATCAAGGATGTACAGATTAGGGGACTCTGTCCTTTCCTCCCTGTCTCCCTCACTAGACGCAGTGGCAGCTCCTCAAGGTCATCCACAGAAGTGAGTTACCCAGAGCAGTCTCCATAGCACTTGAGCCTGGGGCTCAGAGCAGATCGGCGGCCCCCCTTCTGCTCCCTCTGGGCAGCTCTTCTGCCCACCTAGAGTACAGGAACCAGAGTATTGTGAACACAGCACCCTTTCCCAAAGCCGAGCCAGCCCAAAGAGCAATGTGCCCTCCTCTTCCTCCCCAGAGAGGTGGGCATGGGAGAGGCCACAGACAAAGGGAAGTCAACCAGTCTGTTTGTCTTTTCTTTCTGTAAGGCACAAATCTGTATTACTGATGTTCAAGGGATTCCAAAATTAGGACAACTGTGAACACAGGGAACCCTGTGAAAAGAGAACTATGGCTTGGAGCAGGGGCCTCTGTTCTTGGTGGGCTCCAGGAAGAGAGTGTCGGTTCCCAAATTCGAGGTATTCATGTTTTGAAGCCTTTAAGTTCCATCTTTCTAGGAGACTTGAGAATACAAGCAAACTGCTAGAACTCAAACTCTCCACTAGCTAACGCAAGGAGTTACTTAAGTGAAGGAAGGGCATTTGGAGCCTACAACGGCCCATTCCCTGCTGACCATTTGCTAAATTATCACCCAGCCAAAGACCCTTCAGCTGCAATGGGCTTTGCTGGAGTCTGGCCACAGGGCTTAGGATGGAACAGGAAGAAAGGTAGAAAGAAGAACGATATCTTGACATCTCTCTTAAAGTAAATTTTAGCCAAGTTATTCTGAAAGGACCACAAAGAGTGTTTGGAGCTAGACAAGAAGGCAGTGTACACTTCTACACATTGCTTCTCCAGCCAGGGGGACAGGACCTGTCTGCTTCAGCACAGCATAGGCCTCTGTTCTCCTTGGTCAGAGGAGCCTGAGGGAATTTTGAGCTGATTCTTCCAAGAAGTCAGCCAGCCCAAAGAGCCAGCATTCAGGCTCATGTTATCGATTCCTGCTCTCCAAGTTTACATGTCCAGTTGCTTCCAAGGGTGAACCTCCTGCTCGGCCAATGCCTTCAGCCCGTGAAAGCCAACCTTGTGCTGGATCTGCATATGTTCTTCCAAAGCACTGATGGATGGTCGCTGAAGACACATTCAGAGGCTGGATTGGCTGGGATGAGCTGGATTGGTGGTTGGTGTATATGTGTTTCCTCGTTTTATGTCTTTGTAGTAGTTCTACATAATGCCAGTTGCTCTTTCTGCTGAATAAGACCTCGTGACTGTGATTAATGTTAATAAAAGGAATATAGTTGTGGATGATCTGTGTAATTCTCAGTCCTTCTCCACGCTGCTGCTTCCCAGGGATGGTGATACATAGTTGGAACTAAGCTCTCCACATGGTCCAGTCTCACCTGGAGAACAACCCGGTTTAGGTGCCTTGACTTCTAGTCCTAGGCCCATGACATAGGGCCCCGTCCAGGTGGTGGGTGGATATATATCCAGCTGGCAGAGCTGAGATCGTGTGCCCCCAAACTAGCTGGTCTTGCCCCGTGCCCAGGCTCACATAATAGATTTTCCGAAATTTGGAATGAATTTAGATGGTAGAGAGCCAAAAGAGGAAATGAGGTTCATCTGTGCATCCCCATTTGCACCTAGTGTTTGGCTGAGAAAATGTAGCTATTCCTTACATGGCCCAAACTTCACTCATTCCTTTTGCAAAGAGGGCTACTTCGGCGCCCTGTGCTTTGTCAAGTCCTATGCTAGGGATCTCTGAGCAATGTCCGTTCCTCCCTCAGTTGGGCCACGACCCCATGTCCTTTTTCCTTACCCCGTTTGGGCTTCAGTGTAAAGTGGACCCTAATCATGTATTCTTTGTATAATAGAAAGATTAAAAAGGAAGAAAAAAAGACAGCAAATTAAAATATTGACACATGCCCACATGGTGCAAAAAGTAGAGGCTGCACCTAGCATTTCTTTCCCAGCCCCGGATGATTTCCGGTCCCCACTTCCGGTTTCCCCACTGGGCCGTGCGCAGATGAGACTCACCGCTCAGCACGAAGTCATTTCCCACTCCGGCAGGCCCACACTGCCACTACCCTGCCTGTAGGCGAGATTGCAGCGGACTCCTCTGAAGCCACCTTCAGAGTGCTCAAGGGAGGAGAAGGCTCGGAAGAGAGCCCCTGAGTTCCACTTCTGGTCCCCACGCTGGCCTGGGCCTCACAGGGCAGCGCTGATAATTTGCCAGGACTCTTCTCTGCAGCAGCATCATACACCACACTTTGTTTTCAGTCTATATTTTCTATGATTACACATTTGCAGGTCGCAGTGTTTGCATTCCTTGTGGGCGTTGGTTCGTGTACGTGATACCACTTCGCGCTTTTTTCCTGTCTTTCCCTCCCTCCTCCTCTGCTTGCTTGATCTCCATTTGAGAAAACTCTCTTGTCCTACTTCCTGCTATCCTCATTTGTGCTCATTGTTTAAATTTTGGGATCCTCATATAAGCAAAACCACGTGATATTTAAGCTTGTCTCTGATTTATTGCACTTAACATTGTGGCCTCAAAGATGACCCAAGTTAAATATCACATTTTCTTTATCCATTTTATCTGTTGATGGACACAGAGGCCACTTTCGAGGCTTAGCCCCCTTTAGGCCTGTTCACCCAACAGTGGGTGAAACTCCCGAGGGACACCGGACAGGGCCAGACTGTTACCAGGTCATCTCTTCCTGTTCAGTACTCTAATTCTTCTATTTCACTTCTTTAGAAAGTTTCTGCTTTGATAGAATTAGCCCTCACACATATCCCACATAGCCCCTTTCCAAAGGGACATGCCCACTGGCCAACAGCCCCCACAGTGGGTGGCACATTCCTTTTGTGGGCACTGAAAATTTTAAGTCAAAAGAAACTATCACATACAGAGTAGACAGCCTTGTCCACTCCATGACTTGGAAGGCTTTCTTTTCTGTGATGCTCGGGATTGACCCTAGGACCTCACATGCCAGGCGAGTATTCTACCACTGAACTGTAACCCCAGCCCTTACAAGTTTTGTTTGGTTGTTTTTATTTTTTATTACATCCAGTTAATTAATAAGATCCTTTTTGCAGTGGGGAATTCAGAGGAGTTCCTTTTACTAGAGGAACAATAATTTTCAAATTGGGTCTGTTCTGGAAGTTAAATGCTGTATGTCATTATATGTCTTCTAACTACTCTGTCACCAAATGTCTAAACTTCCTCTTTTCAAATTCTTAACTGTTTGGCCAGGTTGTTTGCCACAGCTTTAGAATTGGAATATTTCCTCCTCCTCCTCCTCCTCCTCCTCCTCCTCCTCCTCCTCCCCCTCCTCCTCCTCCTTCTCTTCCTTCTCCTCCTCCTCCTTCTCTTCCTTCTCCTCCTCTTCTTCCAGGAATCAAACTCAGGACCTTGCACTTGCCAGACAGTTGCTGTGTCACTGAGCTAGATAGATCCCCAGCCCTGGAAGAGCTTCTTGCCTCACTTTTCCTTCCAAGCAAAGTGAACAGCAGCATACATGAGAGCCATCTCTTCCCCACCCTTCGTACTGGAACCTGCCATCGCGGAGTTTTATTTAGAAATGGTCCAGCTTATCACAGGCACTGCAGTGCGAGTCTCCAGGTTTTCCTGTCCTGGCCAAGGATTCTGGGGAGACTTTCCTTGGGGTGCTGTTACATTGATGAAGCAGGGACAATGTATAAGGCCCCAGCCACCTGCAGGTGACACTTATTTGTGCCTTCAGGACCCTGTCAAGCTTACTTTCATAAAAACTGATTCTACTTGGCAACAGGGTTTTGATAACCCAGTTCATGGCGGGCGGCTTAGGCCTGGTGCACTGGCATCAATCCTCTGGGGACAGTAGTCAGTGCAGGGGCTCAGAGATTACTCCCTGCTTCCTCTGCAGACATATGTAGAAAGCTTCTGGGAACAAGTATCTACATGGGTGACTTGAGACCAAGAGGATGTCCTTCTATCCTTTGTTAAGCAGCCTAACATTTCATTCCAACGCACATTTCCCCAAGTTTAGAAATAAAAGTTAAGAACATCTGTAAATTGACCCCAATGTGGTGACGTGTACCTGTAATCCCAGCACTCTGGGAGGCTGAAGCAGGAGGGTTGCACATTGGAGTCTAGTTTCTGCAATTTAGTGAGACCCTGATTCAAGATTTAGAAATAAAAAAATTATGGAAGGGCTGAATATACAGCCCAGTGTGAAGACCCTGGATTTATTCTCCAGCACCTCAAAACAAAACCCTGGTCCCTGCACTTGCCTAAGCAGGTGCTTAGTCTGCTGAGCTATCTCACCAGCCCAGTAGTAGGACCTTTAAGAGGTAAGACCTCATAGAAGTCATTAGGTCATAGGGACATCACTCTCAGAAGGGAAGAGGGAGTTCTTGGGGACCTTGGTATATTCTGGAGACAGGGTTGTCATGGAAGAGTGAGCCTGGCCCTTCCCTGCACTCCGCCTTCCTATATGACCATGTTATCTCTGTCATCATGACACCAACTGATACCTCTCCCAAGAGGCTGAACCTGTGGGGGTTCCTAACCTTCCACTATTAGCCTCCAAAAGCATGGGGTATGTAAAGCTCTGTTTTTATCTAGTACCCAGCCCTGGGGATCTTGGATAGTGATGGTATGCTCATGGGATGCTTTGTGCTGCAGAAGGCTGGGATAGAACCGCATTGGGCCTGCGCATCATGGGGGAGGGGCAAGCATGCATGGGAACCTGAAGTGCTGTTGCAGCCCGGCTCCTGCAGACAAGGCAGAGGAGTCACCGTGTCTTCGCAAAGTGCTTCCCAGGACAGGAAAAGAGGGCTTTCCAGGGGCAGAGGAGGCTCTTGGAGAGTTGATGACTCAGGGGCCCCTGATGTTTCCAAATCTTCCCAGATGTCTCCAGCTTCTGTCTCTGGGTCCTATTTCTTCTCGACCAATGCTCCAGCTCCAGTGTTCTTTAGAAAAGCTGGGGAAATTCAGCCAATCCTCAGGATCAAATTGAATTTTGATTTCTATTTTCTCAACTTTATGGTTGAAAGAGGTAAGCTGTTTCATAGAAAGCCCCAGGTTTTGGTTTCCTTCTTGATTCAGAATCAGATATTTGTCAATGTTTTCCTTCAGCTGCTTGGCATTGACAGCACTGCCCGTCGGGGCCCCAGGCCCCAGCTGATGGCACAAACAACCGATTCCCTCCAGGCTGTGCCCTCAGCAGCCCCTCTTTCCAGGTGGCTGGTTTGCCAGTCGGGAGGTGGGGTAGGTGTTAGCTCTGGGTCTTCCATGGCATCCTTAGGGGAGATGTTCTCATCCTTGGGGCCATCGTGTAGGTTAAACACCTTTCCCACAGTTTCCATGGGCACTCAGAGTCCAGCATCATGAGGAACATGAAGCCCCAGGAGTCTTGTAGCCTGTGTGGAGCGGAGCGGGGCACACACACAGTGGTCCTCATTGTGCGCAGGCACAAAGCGTGCAGAAAGCACCCCCACCCCAACGCCCTCACCTGCAGCAGTTCCTTCTGTAGGGCCCCATCCCGCACGCGCGGGACCTTCCTCGGCGGACACCATGAGAGCTAAAAGCAAAATGGGGCTGGAGGCTGTCTTGCTTCCCTCTGGAGGACGATTTGCATAGCGCGGCAGCCACCCATCTGGAGTGTGTATAACACGCTCACGTGCACTTTACCTACCCACCCTTGGTCTTTCTTGGGCCTGAGGATCACCCTGAACCACCTGTGTCCTGATTCCCAAGATCTCCTGTCCTCTCTCTGCTGAACGCCCCAGGTGAGCCCAGCACCGCCCAGAGCCAGGTGAGCCTGGCTGCTTGCCCGGCGCACGTTCCCGGGCGGTGCCGAGTCCCCGCGGCAGTGGCGCCGGGCCAGGCGCCAGAGCGGATCCTCAGGCAGCTGTTGACCTGAGCGGGGCGGCACAGCAATCAGACTTCGCACGCAAAGGGCTGCATGCTGGGAAGCCCTGGGACCCGCCTCCCACCGTCAGCCTGCCAGTCTGCAGAGGAATGCGCAGGGTGACCGGGCCACATGCTGGGCTAGGACTCCTGGCTGTCTGTGGGTTGTCCCTGCTGAATGTCCTGGTTTGGGGAGAGCTCCTTGGAAGAAAATAATCATGAGCACACACACAAAACAAGGGACAGGCTTTAGAAATGGAATTATAGGCTAACATCCTGTACCCTAACCTCAGGGACAGGGCAGGGACTCTCACCCAGTGGATTTGTTGTGGGAAAGGGGGCTGTGGTGTGTTTATAGGCAGGGAAACACAGCTCCAAGCCCTGCTGCTTTCTCCTGCAGGGGTGGGAACTGAACCTGATCCCTCCTTGCAGCAAGGCAGCTGAGGCCCTTGAGGCAATCCTGGATCTGTGCAGATTCCTCAACCCTCTGCCCTTTTAAGCCCATTCCTGAGACAGTGCCTGGGCTCTGCCAGGACTCTGCCAACATCTTGGAGGCAAGGGGGACCTGGGTGGTCAGTGCTGGTCCAAAGCTACTGCTGCTGAGGCCTCAGAACCCCCTGCACCTGGGGGCGCAACTACTCCACTCTGCTCCAAGGCCTGAAAAGGCAGAAAAGCTGACATGGACCCAAGGACATCAGACTTGGACTTGCTCTGACCTTGAATTTTAGGGTGTGAGTTCAGTGTACTCCTGGGTTTGCAGCCTACATTTGTTCACCTTGCATGCCCTCAGGGGTGACTTAAGATTATTATAGAAGTTTAAAGTTTTCTCGGGCCAGTCAGATAGCTCAGCAGACTAAAGTGCCTGCTTAGGCAAAGCGCAGCTGCTGGGCTTTGATCCCCACATGCTGTGCCGGCCCCACCCTGGAGCATGCTGAGATGGTGATTGAGACTAGGTGTGGTGGTGAGCACCTGTAATCCCAGCACTTGGGAGGCTGAAAACAGGAGAAGCACTACAAATTCAATCTGTGTAGTGAGACCCTGTAGACCTTGCCCTAAATACATTTTTTTAAAAAAGGTTTAGGCTTTTTCAAAAATTTTTCTGCAATAGGAATCTGCTTCTTCTATGCTTTGTCAGTGAAAATAGTCACTGAAATAAATTTGTAAAGTTACCGAACATGGTTTTTTTTTTTTTTTTTTTAATTTTCAAACAAGCCTATGACAGGTTTGAAAAGAACAAGGGCCGGGGAGATAGCTCAGTAGAATAAGCACTTGCCTGGCAAGCGCAAGGCCCTGAGTTAAATCCCCAGTTCCACGAAAAAAAAAAAAAAAAAAAAAAAAAGAAAAGAAAAGAAAAGAAAAAACAGTAACACCGCTCTTAAACAATTCATGGATCTGCAGGTACCTGCCATGTACACACTGGTTGCTTGTTGTAGACCATCACTGTGCTTGTTTCCTGTTGCTGTCTGTTGAGCTACCACAGATTTAGTAGATTAAAATGACACATGCGACTGTTTTACCATCTGCGAGTGTGGTGGATTGACCACTTGTGGTTAATTTGTAATACCCAGCTGACCTGAAGCGGCGTGGTCCTGGGTACTGGAGGCCCACCTGACGATTGCTGCCAGCAGCATAAGAGGCAGAAGTAGAGAAGAAGGGAAGCTGATGGGAATCCGTCGGGAGCTGTTGGAGGCTGGAGGAGACAGCAGGCAGCTGTGGGGAACTGTTGGTTCTCTTGGAGGAGCTTGTGGTGCTGGATTTCCTGGTGAACTTGGCAATTCTCATTGTAGAAAGAACCACGGACCTTGTTGTTGCCGAGGATGGCTACAGCTCACATTGAGAAGCGCTGGTCCTCCCTTTGAGCATCGCCTCCTGGCTCCGGAGGGGAAGGCGTGTACAGCTCAGTCTCCTGCAGAAGCTCATTGCGCTGGCTTTCCTGCTATGAACTCGGTTGTTCTCATTGTCAGAGGAGCTCGGGGGCCTCCCTGTCACTAAGGATGGGTACTGTTCTCTTCAGAGGAGCTCTCGTCTTCACCTTGAGCTTTGCTTCCTGGCTGCAGGGCAGATCCCTCAGCCTGCTAGCACAGATCCTTCATCCCACTGGCGCAGACTTTCTAGCTTCCACCACTGACCTTTGGGCCTTCCCAGCGCAGATCCATGAACCAGGCCTGCATGGGACTTTGTTGTGGGCTCTTGGCCTCCAGCTGGACTCTTGGGGGCATCGTGATGAACTCTGGGTCTTCAGCAGGACTCATGCAGAACATTATTGTGGGATCCAGGCCCTCAGCTGGATTCTTCAATCTTCAGTATGTGGACAGATTTCCTGCACTCTCTTCTTGTGTATGAGTCTTTGGGTGACCATTACAGATAATCTTATAAACTATGTGTCCTGTATTATATTGTTCTCCTTGCAAACCCCCAAACTGGGACGGGGAGCCAGGATAGTTCCCCTGGGTCCTCAGCTTGAGCTCTCACAGCCTGCAGCCATGGTGTTGGCTGGACCACGTTCTCCTCTGGAGCTTGACTGGAAGACTCTGCCCCAAGCTCACCTCTGTTGGGGGTGGTGTCCCCTTCTGGCAGGCATAGGATGGGCTCACAGGACTTCCCCCATTCCTCAGGAATGCACTATTCCAAGAGGCCACATGAGTTCTTTGCCACAGGGACCGCCCAACATGACTGCTTACGGCATCAAGCCAGGAAGGAGTCCCTCCAGTAAGTCAGCTAGAAAAAGAGACCTTCAAGAACGTCACCCAATGTGAGAGTGATGTCCCACCATTTTTGCAGTTGTTTACTGGCCCATCAACCCAAGTCATAAGAGTTGATTTCAAAGCTTCAGAGGTTCTTTTGCACCAACCAAGATGAAGCACACTACACAGTGTGTGGTCACCAGAGGTTTACTTGTCCCTCTTTGTCATGGGTCCTTTAAAGTGGCACCGTGGATGGGTGGGAGGGAGGCATGAAGGGGCTGGAGACCAGGCCAGCTCCCTGGAAGTATGGCTGTGCTGAGCGACACTTGGCACTCTCTGAGGGGTTTCTATGGGCTGACTCCCCAGCACTATGGGTCAGGGCTGTGACCTACTCTCAGCCTCTATGTATGACCCAGCGACAAGAACTAGAGACCCACAGTAGTGTTGGCTATGCAAATGCGTTAGATTCAAGCTATCAGTTCACTTAGACGTGCTTGGGTGTAGCAGCAGTTGCTTGATTTTTAATCTCTCCCTTTATTTTGGTCCAGCGACTTTTGAAATTGACTCCCAATGACACAAATTCTGTGACAATGGCGACTTGAACCTCAGCCACTGATTTTACAGGGAGGAGAAAGGGATCAAGGAATGCGTGGAAGACGTTAATGAAGGTGATCTCACCTTTAGGCCTTCAAGAGGACATAAACCTGAAATTCTCCCGGGGCCTGCTTAAGAAACACATAAACAATGTGCCCAGAGTTATAAAACAGACTTCTATAAAAGAAACAACAAAAATCTCTTGTAGGTCAAAGTTAAGCTTTAATTATCTTTCTTCAGAGCCCAGTCTTGGGCTTAAATTATTTTTGTGTATGTGGTACCAGGGATTGAACTCAGGATCTTGCACTTGCCAGGCAGGCACTTACGCTGCTGAGCTATCTCCCCCGCCTGAGCTCAATCTCTAGTAGTAAGAGAGACTAGACAAAATTGGCTTTCAAGTCCTCTGGTGGAGATTAAAATGGAACATGTTCTGGAAACCAGCAAGGTTCATGAACCCATGCTGTCCTCCTTCCTAGGAGATGTTTCCTTACCCATAAGTTAGGCCTCTTTGGGAAGAAGGGTGTTGCAGGTGTGTGTTTGTTTAATGTCAACCTCTTGGCAAACCTATTTGTTTGGCAGGTGCTAAAAAGTAAAATGTTCTTCCAAACCAGAACAACTCTGCTGCCAGTGTCCCATCTTTATCCCTAATGCTCCAGCCTCCAGCTGGCTGGCATAGCCATCAAGGTCAAAGAGAAGGTCAGGTTTACATGTTTTGCTCCATGAGCTCTCTCATTCCGAAAGTTCACTTCCCCATCTTTGTGAACAAAGATGAAAACAGGTACACGGTACG
Organism: Octodon degus; assembly: GCF_000260255.1. Taxonomy (NCBI): domain Eukaryota; kingdom Metazoa; phylum Chordata; class Mammalia; order Rodentia; family Octodontidae; genus Octodon; species Octodon degus. The sequence goes on along the minus strand of NW_004524609.1, from coordinate 12,158,388 downwards.
GAACTCACCCTAAGTTTGTAGGGCTGGGATGGAAAAGCAGGCTAAGCCAGAAGGGGCCCAGGGTGAGCAGGGACGCTAGGTCAGCACTGGGGTTGCCTTGTGGAAAAGTGTTGCCCCAGGCCTGGATGGGCAGGGAGCACAGCTTTGGGAGAAGGCACCGTTCCTCAAGGGAGCATCCTCAGGACTCGCAGCATTACGGGCCCGTCTGTATAGAAGATGAAAATGCCGATAGTGCTTCTGATTGTGATCAGCTTTGGCAGGGAGCCCCCAGCAGGGCTTTGTGGTTTGGAGAGGTGCAGATAACGGGTAGGGAACAGGCTCTCTTGGAAACATACCCAAGGCTGCCACCACTGCCTATGCTCAGTTCTTGCTCAGCTTCCATTTCCTAACTCACTTAGCTGGTCAGGAAAGCCAATGCGACCCATGCGGCCTCTGAGGCATTACCCATGAGCACTTGGGGCCCTGCTTCTGAATGGATCATCCACTTTCTGTGTCACCCATGGCCTACGAATTTGTTGGTATCATTATCCATCTGGACTTTCTCAGAATTGAGTAAAGAGGAATTGGCTCACCTCAGAGTGTTTGAAACTTGAATGAAATTGATAAGAAGGATGGGGGTCTTGCACTCATGCATGTGGGTATAACTGTTATGACTCAGGCATGAAACAAACTACTGTCTGTATTACTTTTCTAATCTTAACCTCAGCCAGCACAATCCACTTAGAATAAAGGACCAAGATGAAGAGATTTTGTGGGGACATTAGCTTGACCAGTAGACTCATTACAAATGGAATCGCATCTCTCTCAAGCCAAAAGAATGCCCAGGAGTGACTGTTGCTACCAGTCCCCGAATACCCTTCTCTTCCTTCCATTCACAGAAGTCTTTGGGGTCCTAGTCTTTTGAACCATACAGCTTTTGTCAGAATACATTCTGATGTTAGGGGCTCTCTGGAATTCACAGGATCTTCCACTGGATGTCTGATTTTGTGGTGCAACTCTGGTACTGCTGCAGAAATGTTTTGTGAGCTAATGTCTCTCGATTCCACTCTGGAATCCTACCAAAAATGATGAGTGGTTTATTGTCTGGAACTGGCTAAAACTTACTCATCTTTGTCTGGTGACAAAATGTGAAACTAAATCTATTTTAACCACTACAATGAAAGCAAGGTCTTATCTGATCATTTACTTGACAAGGGATACTTAGGTATGTGCACTTGCACATTTGTTCTTTATTCCATTTTGATCTTTGCATTTTATTTTGTTCAGTTTTCTGTTATGGAGAATTTAAAGCATATGCTCAAGCAAGAAGAATGGTGTCATGAACCTTCATGGACTGATTGCCCACTTCCAACATGTCCAGCCTGGCTGGTCTCACCCTTCCCCCGCTGGCTTGTGATTTTTTTTTTTTTTAAGACATCTGATCATTTTATTCACAAGCCAGCCAGTATATACCTTGCAAAGGAAAGTGCCATAGCTTCAATGTCTGCCCCTAAATTTAGTGTGTTAAGAACTTAATCCCCAGTGTCATATGTTAATGTTATTTGAAAGGCAGGGCACTGGGGAAGGGATTGGGTATGACTGTTCTGCTCTCATGAATGGATTAATGAATGGATTATCTCTGGAACTGCTTTGTTGTAAAGCAGGCTCTCTGTGGTTTGTTTGTTCTTTCTTGCCATGTGACGTCCTCTGCTATGTGTTATGAGAAGCCCTCCCCTTCTAGAAGCCAGTAGATGCCATCTCCTTGTCCTTAGGCTTCTAGCCTCTAGAGCATAGTCATGGTCATTGCATTGTGTCTACTTGAGGAATCTAGAGGCTTAACTAAGTCACTCAGCAGTTCTACACCCTGAGGTGAAACGACCTGTCCTTACTCTAGGATGTCATTCATTGTGTTAACTTGAGAAATTTAGAAGGTTAGCCAAATGACTCAGCAAGGGGCCAGGGTTCTTACTTTGTAAACGTCTTCATCTTGTGCAGGAGGAGGACATGGAGATGGTGTGGCTGTGGACAGATAGCCGACCTACAATATAAGGGAGGAAAAGAAGCTTGCTTCTCGCCCCTCTCCCCTTCTGCTCTTGCCGCTTTTGCTGTTGTCTGCCACCTTGGACTGTTGCCCTTGTGCCCTTGTGCCATGCCGCCCTCCCTTGGAGCCAGCTGCTTACGGAGTGAAACCTCCATGAACTGTGAGCTAAATAAATCTTTCCTTCCTTAATTTTGGGTATCAGGTATCTTGTCTTAGCAATGAGAGACAAGTAATCAAGACACACATGAACTACATACACTGCTACTCTATTAATTTCCCAGCCTTGATTTTGTTGTATCAAAGGAAAGCGGACTAAGCCTGGAAGGATTTCTCTTCTCCATGTCTCTGATACCATTATTATATACATGCAAAGTGACATTATATGATCCACTATATAACTATAATTTACTATGTCAATTTACTACATCACTGTAATTTATACAAGTTGTATATTATATATATTTTATTGCTTTCTTTATAGCTCAGTAGTGGCCTTTCGCCAAAAACAATAAGATCTTGCTTAATATTATGTAGCTCAAATATTCCACACTTCTCTGGGAATTTGTGGGCTTTTTCTGAAATGCATTTCATTTCACGCCCCTGAAGAAGACCAAGTTTAGCCTCAGGAGGAGGACCTACACAGCATGGCTGAGCTGGCGCTGATTATGAACTTGCCTTGCTCCTGGGGTCTAGCCAAAGTATGTCAAGGACCCCACCTGAGGAGACTGTGGGTTTTGACTAAACCTTCTTCTGCTCTCCCCTCCCCTCTTTCCTGATGGGCACCAGGGACGATCCGAGTGTCTGTAGGAGAAGAGTTGTTTATTCAAGGAAAATGCTTATGATATTCCTGGCCTGGTTGCTATGGTCACATGGCTGGAGGGTGACCAGACAGAATGGGACAAACAAGAGTGATTCCCAAGACACACTGAGAGATCCATCACACAATGTGAACCACCTCTGTGGAAGTAGACTTCCAGGTTCGCTCTGGCCACAAAACCCTCACACTTCTGTCAATACTGCCAGCTCTCTGGGTACAAAAGAGGAGTCTCATCTTTGCCAACAGGTGTTTCCCTGGCAGGAATCTCATTTGGGAATTCATACTTCTCACCTCCTTCCTCCCTGGTCTGTCCTTTCCTTGTGGAGCACAGGAGCCAAGAGCAAGCACCTCCCAGGCTCACGCTGGCTAAATAGCAAGCAGAGCCTCTGCCAACTTGGGGAAATGATTTTTCTTCCCGTCATGGTCTTTTAGGGCTGGGTGTAAGACAAGGATGTGTCAGAGTTTCCGTGGCACCTTCACTGGCTCTGGTTGGCTTCTGGGAAGGAGAGCCCGGGCCCCCCTTGTGCGGTCCCCACACCCAGGTCTCAGAAGGCTGACTGACGCATTGCGTGTCAGTTAGAGCTGCCTGCTGGAAGCCTAGGGCTCGGCTGGGGAACGGGGATCACAACCCGCATTGTGTTCACCCAGAGACCTGACAAGCGCTGATGGATTTGGCTTCCTTGCAGCTCCCTGAGCCCTGGGCAGGGACAAAGGGGAGCATTGTTTGTCGGGACAAGCCTCTGCCTGCGAACCCACTCATTTGCCTGATGGTGGAGACAGGTGTAACACATGCTGAGTGTGCCAGAGCCTCGCTACATGATAAGGATCTGGGCTGTGCTCCCCAGGGCCAGCTCAGAGAGGAGCTGCAGCAGGGGGCAGGGGCTGGGGCCACCCTCTTCATACTCAAGACCAGCCCTAGCTCTGCTTCTGTAGTTGCTCTTCTGAGATCAGATCTAAGGAAGGGGCTTGTTTGGGAGGAGATGGGGTTCTATGCCAACTTGCCGCCCTTTGTTGCTGGGTGGGCACAGTAAGCACGGGGCACCCTCACTGGGAAGGCATGTTTGGACCATTCTTAAGCTGAGGCTGTGGGGCCACCGCCTGCCTGTGCCCCACTTGGGCACTGCAGTGTACCTGGGGCTGCTTCTGGCCTGCCCTGCCACAGCCAGTCAGTGGGATCACAGGAGTAGGCATTTCCCTCGACTCCCTGGGTACTCCCTGCAGATACTCCAAAGCGTGTTCACCATTGTTTTACGTAAGCATTTATTTCTAGCCAGATGCGTTGGTGCATGCCTGTAATGCCAGCTACTCAAGAGACTGAGGTAGGAAAATCTAGAGTTCAAGACTAGCTTGGGCAACTTAGCCAGATCCTGTCTCAAAATATTTGGTCTTAGCGGCGCTAGGGATGGAACCCTGAATCCGGGGCCTTCACATAGAGCTATATCCTCAGTCCTTTTTTGAAAAAAAAAAAAATTGATACTGGGACTCACTAACTTGCTAAGTTGTCAGGCTGGGCTCAAACTTGTGACCCTCCTGCCTCAGCTTCCCAGCTTGCTGGGAGTACAAGCATGCACCATTGTGTCCAACTTCAAAGTATAATTCTTTGGTAGGGATGGGGAAGTGTCTTAGTGGACAGCACTTCTGTAATGTGAGTTTAACCCCCAGGGACCACCCCCTGAGAACTTATTTAACAAAAGATACCTCAAGCTTTGTAAGGCGAACTGCATGATAACACTTTGAAAAAAAAATCAGTCAAGCTCTGTCCAGTTTCTTCCTTCTTATCCCAGTAGGGTGCTTGAGTTGGCATCTCTCCCTATTTTGATCTCAGATATTATTTATTCACTTTTTTTTTTCTATATCTAGGACAGGGTCTACAGGGTCTCACTATATAGATCAGACTCTTAGTGATTCTCCTGTTTTCAGCCTCCCAAGTGCTGGGATTATAGGAGCGTACCACCATGCCCAATCTCAATCACCATCTCAGCATGCCCCACGGGTGGGGCCTGCACAACAGGCCGGGGATCAAACCTAGGCCGCTGTGCTCTGCCTAAGCAGGCATTTAGTCCCCTGAGCTATCAGACCATCCCTATTTATTCACTTTTTAGTTTGGCAGCTTTGTACTTCCTTAGGCTTGCCTTTAGCCTTTTTCAACAAAAGTCTCCCCACAGTGGCTCAACCATGTAAGAACGGCTGGAGAGATAGCTCAGTGGCATAAGCAGCTGCCTGGCAAGTATGAAGTCCTGAGTTCGATCCCTTACTCACACACACACACACACACACACACACACACACACACAAGTGACCCTGTAAGAATGAGTCTGAAGGCAAGAGAGGCTCAGTCAGGGATCAGAGCCATTGCTACACGGTGCCCTGGGAGCTTCACCACTGCCCATCCTCCTGTCTTTCTGTGCTGTAATCCTTCATGTCTTTGCCTCCCTTGCCTCCATGCTTTCCTTTATCCCATATAAAATGACCTGGATCTTGCACAAGGCTGCGGCATGCAGCGTGGCAGGCAGAAAAATGGCTCCCTGAAGATGTCTTTAACTCTGTCCAGAAACTGGGAGCGCCATGTTTCATGGCAGAAGAGAATTAAGGTGACAAGTGGGAGTAAAGCTGGCAATCCATTGACCTTAAAACAAGTTGTCCTGGATGTCCCCAGTGGGTTAATGCAATGACCTCCATCCCTTCAAGTGGAAAAGGGCGGGCGATGTGCTGAGTCAGAGTGACCTGAGGTATGAGGAACTCAGTTTCCGGATGAGGACAGAGGAAAGGGCCACCCTGAAACCTCATGCTGTAGGCTTTTGATTCATCTAATTCAGTTCTTGCCAACCTGTTTTAACCTGGAAGCTCATGGCCACTTTCTTGTATTATTTGCTTCACAAATTTCCCCTCCGGACTTTTTTCCTTTACAGCACTGATTGGTTGGATCTTGGAACGGCTAGTTTGATCATCTTTGTTAACATTTCCCCTATACCTGGTTCATCCTTTTCTGTCTATGGCTTGCTGAGCATTATATTCCAGTTCTCCTACTGGCTTTTCTATTTAATTTCTGCCATCACCTTTTTACTTGCCAAAAGCTCTGTGCATTTCTTCTTGTGGCCTATTATGCTTATTTACTGGATGCAGTATTACATTTTATGTCATCAAAAATAATGATGAGAGGAGTGG
>NW_004524609.1:12150526-12152161 GCF_000260255.1 Octodon degus | reverse complement strand
TTTTCACAACCCCCCATTTTATTATTTTGGTCTCTTATCTTTCCTCCCAGGGACTTTTCTCCGAATACCTTGTGACACATGACTGGTTGAATGCTCTGGATCTAGGGTGAGTAGTATTTGAAAACTGGTAAATCCTCCTGTAGGATAAATCATCAAAGACATGGCTTTTCATTGGGGATCTCCAAATGTTACCCTCTAGAGGACTTTTCTCTTGGGACATCCTATATTACCATAGAGGAATCTAGGTAGTTCTTGAAGGACTAATGTTGGTTGCTACCATTTCTTACATTTTAGATGTAGAATGTCCCTCAAAAAATCTTAGTTAAGTGTTCAGAGGTAGAGCGTTTAGAAAATGATTGGATGATGCGGCACTGTGCTTATCAGTAGATTAATCCATTGATGAGTTCATGGCTGAAGGACCTGCTAGGAGCGGGGCCTGGCTAGAGGAGGGGTCACTGGGGCATGACCTGGAGAGGTGTTTTCCTGTCCCCAGCTCCTCCCTTCTCTCTTCCTCCTGGCTACCATGGGAGGGGCCCCCATCATCCCATTTCTTCCTTGCTGCCAGCCAGCTTTGGGTTGAACCTATTGGAAACTACGAGCCCAATACCCTTCCTCTTTAAGCTGTGAGGGTCAAGTACTTTGTCCTGCTGACAGAAATGTGACAATGGCAGCCAAGCAGGCACAAGGACATATAGATGTCACTTTACTACCTCTGTCTTCCTCTCTGCCCTGCCCCTTCCCTATGCAGTCTCTGCATCTACAGGCCTTAGAATACATCTTCCTCCCTCACCCCAACTACTTCTCAAAATTTTCACATAAATAAGGCACCATAAATAAAGCACTGAGAGTAGCCCCCGGCACACAGGAAGTGTGAGGTAAGCGATGACCATGATTTGTTACCACAGAACAGCTCTTGACAGCTTTGTTCTCTCTGTCCCTGCCCTGGCCTCTGGTCTGCACACTTCCACCACCTCTCATCTCCCTGCCAGTCCCAGTTCTGTGGGTCTTGTGCTGCTTTATCACAGGCCTATTGCCTAGTTACCCACAGGGAACCTTTGTAATGCCTCCTTCTGGATGTCAAGTATTTGGAAAGCATTCCAATCAAACTGTGCTTGTCCTCCAGATGTGCTTGGAAGAGGAGAGAAGCCAGGACAGGGGTCCAGTAGTGTTGGTGCCCAATCTCAGATTGGACATTCTGCGGAGCAGCTGAGGAAAGCTGTGGGTGCTTTGCAGCCTCTTTCCCACAATCCTCAGCAGTTCCACCCCATCAGCTCCCTCATGACCTCACTGATGTCCGGGCAGAGGCCGCAGAGCCCGGCCCTCACTGCGTGTCTACTTCTGTGCGTTTGAGTTCACTAGACTATGCATCTGATGAATCCTCCTAACAGTGAGAACCGTAGGCAAGGATTTCAATTCACACTGACGTGAAACTGTACTGTCTCAGATACTTTTTACTCATTGCTGGGACAAAATACCAACACCCCAAATTAGGAAAGGAAAGGTGTACTTAACTCACAGTTAGTGGAGGTTTTAGTCTATACTCCGCTGCCTCTAAGGCAGACAGCAGCAGTTTATGGCGGCGGAAAACAACAAAGGACAGAGGAGGAGCAGCAGCTGCAGCATCCATCGCCTCTC
>NW_004524609.1:12138693-12150046 GCF_000260255.1 Octodon degus | reverse complement strand
TATTTGGCCAGCCCTATCCAAGCTTTTGACATCTCAAGCTGACACAACATATCAACCACCACATCTACCATGACACTTAAATGGCAGATGGAAACATCAACCTTGTGTTCAGATTCCAAATTCAATCTTCTTTCATAGAAAACATGCCTCCTTGAGGAAGAAGGGGAAGAAGCCACATCTATTGGAGCACTTACAATGTCACTTCTTGGCTCAGTGAAATCTTTTGCTCACTTTCCCAGAAGTCCTTGGAAAGCCAGAGAGATAACTGCCTTTGTTTATTTTCTGTTGCTGTAATGAAATACCCAACAACAGGTAATTTATAAAAGAAGAAGGTTTGCTTAGCTCACATTGCTGCAGGTTGGCAAGCCCAATATGAAGGCTCCAGCATCAGGTGAGGGCCTTCATGATGCATTGTAGGATGGCAGAGGACATCCCATGATGAGATAGAGCAAGTTTACTAGTTTACGTCTCTCCTCCTTTTATAAAACCACTAATACCATCACTGGGGCCCCATCTTCATGACCTCATCTAATCTGAATCACTCTCCAAATACCACTGACACATGAATGGGGGGATTAAGTCTCTAACTCAAGACCTTTTGAGAAACACTTTCAAACTATGGAAATGATTCATAGATGAAGAAAATGAGGCCCAGGGAGGTTAGACTGCTTGCCTTGAGCCATGAAGTCACTGAGTCTGAAGCCTCAGATCAGAATGGGAAATTGACTCTCATGAGTCAGTCACTGTCAGCCAAGCCCAACAATGACCAGGCCGTACGAAGGCCTTTGCAGGGCACCCTCTTCCCTGCCACTCAAGGTTTTGTCTTGTTATGAGCTGGCCCCTCTGTTTCCATGGACCAGCTCCAGGCTGGATCTAAAATTCCATGTTATCATTGGCATGTCCTCTTTACCCTACCCAAGCCTGGATTTTCTCTTTACAATGTGTTCATTCCTCTGCAGAGGGCTGCTGTTAAGTCCAGGGAGAGAAGACCTCCAACAGAAGGTCCTGGTGTGCACTGGCTGTGGGACCTGCATCGTGGGACACAGCTGCTTCAGGACAGCCAGGTTTCAGTACGGAATATCGGTTATCTCGTGGGCCATGGGAGTGGCCACTAAAATGCTGTTTTTCTCTTCTACAGAGTAGGCTTCATCCCTGCAGTGATACTTACTTAGCTAGGCCTTGCCGGGAGCTCTCATCTACTCTCTAAAATAGAGTGACCAACTCTTAATTTTTCCAGGACTGAAAGGTTTCATAGAATGTAGGACTTAGAGTGCTAAATGCAGCAAAATCCCAGGCAAGTAGGACACATTGGTCACCCTGTTTTACACCAGCCCTCTAAGGCTGTGGTGGGGAACCTACGGCGCATGTGCTGCAGTGAGCTGCTTGTGTACAGCTCTGAAAGGTTCATCATCACTGTGTTAGGAGATGAAGAATCCATGCTGACCCAGTTGCAAATGTTAGAAATCTAGTAGAGTAATTACGTCATTGGTTAGCATGACTCTTATACACTTCTTCCCACTAGCTCTGGGTCATGATGTTGGCCTTGACCACGTGACTTGCTTTGGCCAATGGAATGACAGTGAACCTGCCAGGAATACTGGCTTTGAGGTACTTGCATGGTTTTGCTCTTTGGCCTCTTGTGGTCTGCCCCAAGAAAAGCAGATCCTATTTCACTTCCAACCCTTCAGTTTTGGCTATAGAATAAAACACAAGTGGATTTGACCCAACTGTGATGGACCTTGTTAATAATTACCTCCCTGCTATGAATCATACCACCCTGAATCTACACCCCTTTGCAATGTGAACTTGCCCCTTGCGTCATCAAGAGTGGAAGCTGCTTTCTCCCTGCTTCACCTGAACCTGGGATGGCCATCTTTTGACTTGCTTGAACCAATAGAATGTAGCAGCATTTACATGGATGGGTTCCTCATCAGACCTTAATAGCGCTTACCTGTTGGAGTCGGGCTGTTTTGGAACCCTGAGCTCACCCAGCATGATTTGAGGAAGTTGGTCGAACTTACTGAAGAATAGGAGGCCATCCAGGGGAGACCTGAGGAGCCCAGGCAGATGCCTGGCACCAACTTCAGAACAGGGCAAGACGAGCCACAGCAAAGACCAGCAAATCAGCCACTCAGCCTAGAGAATGCAAAAAGTAAGCCAGCAGTGACCCAAGTCACTGAGTTGTGGGGTAATTAATTATGCAGCAATTAATTAATTATGATAAATTATCCAAGCTCAGCCAACAGAGGCCACAAGCCACAGAGCCTACGTGAGTCCCTCATGGATCATAGAACCACACAGTCCCCCTGCAGGCCTACAAGTATAGGAATAAACACCTCTTATTTTCAACTAGTAGGTGCTCAAATGGTTTGTTCCAATAATCATTATACAGGGGGGTTCAGACTCATAACAGTCTGGCTCCAAAGCCTATTCTTAACCTTATTAGATTACTGTTATTGGGCTGGTGAGATAGCTCAGTGGATTAAGCACCTGCTTAGGCAAGCACAGGGACACCAGGGGTTGATCCCCAGCAGCCCATGCTGCATGGGCCCCTCCTCTGGGTGCACTGAATCCAGGCATGGTGGAACACATCTGTAATCCTAGCACTGGGGAGGCTGAAAACAGGAGGATCATTATAACTCCGAGCTGTGTAGTGAGACCCTGTACAAAATACATAAAAAAGGATACATTACTGTTATTTTGTCTCCTAAAACATCCAAGAAATATTGATCTCAACCCCACTACATTTCTAGGCTGCCCAGAAATACCCAGAAGCACTGTGTTGAGCCTGCTTCTTGTTTGGTCACCCTTGGTGTAGAAAGCCTGCCAGACTGTTAAAATAAAAGGAGGGGGAAGGGAGGAGAGCTGGGTGTGTACCAAAGAAAGATGCTGAACCAAGGCCTGCCTGGTTCACAAAGCACTTATCCTTGAACATAAATGCAAACAGTTTCAAGGAACCCCCGTAGTGACGAAGGAGACTGATGAATGTTTACTGGAAGGGGGGAGAAGAAAATAAGGAAAGACAGGCAGGTCCCCAGGGGAGGGAACCTGCAGAATACGTGTGATGTAAGATACTGTGCTGCAGCTCAAAACCACCACTGAGTAATGTGCGGCAAAAATCCTACAAAAGGAAAAGGAATAATAAACAAAATGTAGGGTGCTTGTCTGAGCGGGGAAGGGAGAGAAGGGGGATTGTGAGGGAGCACACAGAGCATCTCGGAGGATGGGCCAGGTTCGGAGGCTAGGACTGAGCTGTAGACTCCAGGGTTTCATTCCATCACTGCACGTAAGGGTGATACTTACAAGTGTGAGCAGCTTAGTACGCTGCTTAGGCTGGTACGTACGTTCTGCGGTCCTAATCAAGTGACAAACCCAGGGTCCCCAACCCCTGAATGGGTCCACAGCGGGCTGGCTCTCTATTAACTCCACCTTCTATCAGACCAGATCAGATCAGCGGCAGCATTTGATTCTTAGGAGTGTGAGCTCTACTCCGGACTGCCCGCGGAGGGAGCTAGGTGGCGTTCTCCTTATGAGAGGTGAACTCCGGATTATCTGGGCTGGAGCTGAAGTGGTGATGCTAGCACGGGGCAATCTAATTATCATGTCTTGGGTTGGAAAGATAGCGTGGTGGCATAAGTGCCTGCCTGGCAAGCACAAGGTCCCAAGTTCGATCCCTGGTACCACATGCTGTGCCTGCCCAAGAACCAGGTATGATGGCACATGCCTGTAATCCCAGAGCTGGGAAGGCTGAGACAGGAGGATCACTATGAGTATGAACTGCATAGTGAGACCTTATGTGAAAAAGAAAGAAATATAATTATTATGTGTCAAAAACACGTGGATAATAAAAGGAAACTAAACCTCTTCCCACTGACCTATGAGAAAAAAATATGGTCTTCTGTAAAATTGGTCCAAGGCACCAAAAAGGGTGGGGATTACTGGTGTAAGCTCCCAGTGCCTTAGGGTTCTCTTGTAAGACAGGCACAGTACCGACCTCATTAAAGTACTGAGCTCAAACACTCAAAACAGTGGCTGAGTGCAGTTAAGTAAATGAGTTCCATATGTTACCATGTAGTACCAGCCGTTCTACAATAAAGCAAATGGAGATGAGAGAGGAACTCATTGGGGTTCATTGAGGAACCCAGCATTGATAAGCATCTGCTGGTGCTCACGTGGCTTGGCAGAACTATGCCAGGGAGCTCCCACAAGGGGCCACTGGTCAATTTCCAGAGTGTGACACAGCCATGCTGTTATAATGATGCTCCTTTGCTCAGGTGACATGGACAGAGAGGAGAAAGCCTTCCTGGAGGGGAAACAGCACAGAGGGTTGCTTCCTGTGCCTTTCTGGGGATGGCTTGAATGTGATTCTAGCTGGGTCTCTCCTTGGAAGCAAGTCCCAACCTGGCGTAGTGGATGGGAGGGATCCCAGGGTGCTTGGGAGGAGCTGGGTGTACAGTTCAATAATTAATTTGCCACAATTAAACCCAAGACTTCTGTCTCCAGCAGCCGATAAGCAGGCGGAGAGCTAACAAGGGGGAAGGGAGGGGCATCTTGGACAAACCGGTTGTGAAGGGCAGTCCGGGCTGATTGAGAGTCGATGGGGCCTGTCATTACTTTATGGTGGCAATAACTTTGTCAGTGTCTGGAAGATCCAGGAAGGAAGGCGCCAACTCCAGGTGGAGGCAAGCACCCCAGCCAGGCTGCGCCCAGTCTGCTAGGTCTCCAGGGAGGGTACAGCGTCCCTGCAGCCTGGAGGACGAGGTGAGCCACCCAGTTCTGCTTCTGCCTAGGCTGGAAGGACCAGGGAGGGCAGAAGTGCTGAGGCCTGAAATCACTGCAGACAGAAAGCTGAATTCAATAGACACCTTTGCCCAGAGATGGAGGTAGCCCAGGGCAGTGGCTTCCCTTGGAGGCAAGGGATAGAACAAACAGAGAGGGGTCAGACTTCAAGAAGAACTATCTGCTGAGACAGAAATAATCAGAAGAGCCAGCACTGACCCAGTGCTTGCTCTGTACCCTGAGCTAATTCCTGTAATCCACAGGCAGGAATTTTTATGATTCCTTTATAAAGAAATTGGGCCCCACAGATGTTCAGGAGCCACACAGCTCCTAAGAGGAGAAGATGAACTCAGAGTGAGAGAGTGTCCTTCCAGAGTGTCTCATTAAGATCCTGACTCCTAGAGCTGTCTGTCCATCAGGTGTTGTCTGTAGACCACCATGCATTGTCAGCTTTTTTCTAGAATCTTCCTTGGTCTTCTTGCACTGCCATTGATCAATTTGCACAGCTGCATGAACTAGCATACACACCACAGTCGCACACAGCCAGCACCCGTGTGCACACAGCACATACGTGCCCATCACACTCCAACGTACACATGTATAGCACATCCATGTACGTAATGTGCATGCACGAAGCATGCACCTGCACGTCACACATGTACACACATCATATGATCACGTATATATGCATCATCCTCCGCAACCACCCCACACACTGATCTTTAAGGAACAGCGTGCTGGGAACAGAGGCGTTGGGCCGATTCTCCTCTCACTGGCCTTGGTGCAGTGAGTAGACTTGCAGGACTGTAAGGATGGTTCCAGCTGCCAAATTCAAGATGGTATCCCAGCTCCAAGGGATAGATCTAGAGTAGGGCTTCAGACATTTGGGGTTAGCACATTATTTATTAAGTGGGGCTTGTCCTGAGCAATGTAGCATATGAAGCAGCACTCTCAGCTCTGTCCGCTGACTGCCAGTAACACCCTGACAGCTTCCCTCCCTCTAAGCTGCGGCCATGAAGAATGTCTCCAAACATTTCCTCCTGCCTCCCAGAGTGGGGAGGGTGGTGTAAGACTGCCCATGTTAAAAACTACTCATGCAGATCATTTAAAAAGCTTGCAGTACCACTGGCTTGGCGGCGGCAGCCCCCCACCTGCTAGTTCCTTTGCCTGCCCTACCTGACCCCACCTCGCCATCTGTTCAGTGGATCCCTGGTGACGCTAGCTCTCACTATTTGTGAGTCAGAGAGAGGGCAAACCCCTAGCTCAGATAGCCTCTGCAGTAACCTCAGGGGAATTTTAACAGCAGTGGCTTCAGAAAGCTGGGCCTGAGAGCGAGGGCTTTCTCTCCTTTCCTCCCCAAATCCTAGCCCTCTGTACTGTCCCCAAATGACCAGCCGAGACTATAATCCACTCTGCGGGCGGTGACAAGCAGGCAGCACAAACGCTTCCCTGCCTTTTCTCCAAAGCGAGTGTTCTTCCCTCTGTCTATCTTCCCCTTCCCTTTCAGCAACTCCTGCTTTTCCCGGTGTGTCCACCTGCGTGACCACCCTGTCACAACCCACCCCCTTCACTGGGCACACCTGACTTATTTATTTATTTATTTATTTATGGCCGGAGTTTTTGAGCAGAGGATTCATTCAGTCTATTAAGTGCACTCCTTTTCCTGCCTGGGAAGCCGGGTAATGAGTAACCATAGCGTGCTACAGGCAGCTGTCTGGGACCAACCAAGAGACGCCGTGGGAGCCGCATAAGGGAGCGTTTGTTCTGTCCCTTCTCAATAGTTCCTTGTGCAGGAGGCAGGGTGATGGGAGGGAGGGAGGGAGGGAGGGAGGCAGGGGGGAAGAAAGGGACAGACACTAAATCACTGCATTTTGACAATCCTCCTTTTTTCTCCCACCCGCATCCTCCCCCACCTACACCAATTATCAGGGACTGGAGAGCTCAAGTCTTCTCTCTCCGAGTCTCTCACATACCTTGTGCTGTGCTTATTGATGAGTTGTAGATTATGTGGCGCCCAAGGGCTGATTTTTCATGTGAAGGTGGATGAGGTGCCCTGCATCTGTCTCCCCGCGTGGATGAACACAATGCCCATTGTCTCCTGGGGCATTTAATGATCCAATAAATCTCTAGATATCTATCCCCAACCGTGTGTGCCTCATTGTGCTGTAAAGCTGTTTGAAAAGTACTTTCATAAGGCAGTTCTAGTATATGATGGGATTAGTTGTGTGCCCCACAATCAACATGGGACTCCTTAAAGCCTTGCTAGATCTGCCTCATTATGTTGACAAGAGAGGGAGACTCAGACACACGTTATACGTATGGCCTTTGGACAACCTGCCAAGGGAAGTCGTGTCCACTCATTTGCTGTATGGGGCTTAACTACTTCCAACGTGCCAGCTGTGTGGTCACATTCGAGGAGCAGGGCCTCGTGGCACTCTCAAAGCCACAAGGTGGGAAGGAAAAGAAAAAAGCGCCTGTGTCCCTGCATTTCAGGTGCATAAGGCAGGAGGCCTATGGGCCGTGAGAAAGGCATAGGCTAACTGTTTAGGGGGAGAAGAGAAAGGAAAAATAAAAAATGTTCAGGATCATGGAAGAAGGTTCTACGAAGTAGGGCTGAAGAAGGAAATGGCAAAGACACGCAGGCGAGCAAGTGCAGGGCTGACTTAGGGGGGCCAGCAGGTGCTGGGTTGGGTAAGACATGGGCAAACCATTCGCAGTCACGGTACATTTTCGGCAGATATTCAGGTGAGGGAGCGTAAGGGGAAGAGATGAGCAGTGTGTGCAGCAGTCAGACGCAAAGGTCAGCGGTCAGAGTAGAAGAAAATGAGAAAAGACAAACCAGGCCGGGTGGCGGTACACAGGCCCGCGTAGGGAGGGCGGCGTAACTGATACCCCATCACAGAGGACAGAGTAGATGTGTCCCTGGGGCTCCAAGCCTGGAAGGACCAGGACAGAGCTAGAGAAATGGAAACAACAAAGAGGACCGGGAAAAGACTGCTGCTAAGTAGAACGAGGAGGAGGGTTTGGATGTTGAGGTAGAAACTACGGGTGCAGCAAGCAGCGTCAATACACAGATGGCTCTTGCTTTCTAAGAGCCGATCACTGCATCCGGGTTACCTGCTAGGGTCCCGACGGGGGCTGTGTGGGGACCGTCCCAGAGTGAGACGCCCTCGCTGATGCCTAAGTTTCCCAATCATCGCTCGGCCTTGCGCAATCACTAAACATCCCTTGCTCCCTGCAAGAATGGGAGTAACAGTACCCGCCTGTCACTCAAAGTATTGATGTGACGTTGGAATGCTACAGTGTTAGCAAAAGGACATTCTTTATAAAGCCGCTTAGAGTTAAAGTTCTAAGAGGGCAGAACCCATGACGCATGAGGCCCTGCACTGCCTCAGGTTCCTGTAGGTCCTTCGCATCTCACTGGTATTTGGAATTTCTCTCCATGTTCAGGATGGAGCAAACAGGTCCAGCAGGGGTGAGTGCTTTCTCCGGGGTCATGCAGCAGCGTGGACGCCAGCAGAGCCTGGGGCTTGCAGATTGCAGTCTGCCGCGGTGAACCCAACTGGTCACTCATCAAGGGGGACTTGGATGCCCGTGATGCAAAGCCTGGTAGACCCTGGGCTAGACAGAGGGCAGGTATCATTTTGGCCAATGAGAGTCCCGCAGGAGATGGAGCTCAGGCTGAGGACACTCAGTGGGTTGATGATCAGCGGGGACTCAAGCGCCTCCACGGTAGCACTGCGCTGGCAAGGCTGCCTCAGGCGGCGAGGTGACTGCCAAGGCTACCAACTCCTTGTCCGTGAAGGAGGGAGAAATGTGTCAGCCAAGCAGGGAGCATGTTTTCCTCTGTTCCACATATAGTAATTATACGCTGCTCACAGAGACTCAGCAGAATAGGGAGGCTCAAAACCACAAACGCCTTGAGAGGCCAAGATGGGGGATCACAAGTTCGAGCACAGCCTTGGCAGCTTAACAACTTAGTGAAACCCTGTCTCAAAATGTAAAATAAATAAATAAGAAAAGGACTAGGGATATAGCTCAGCGCAAAGGCCCAAGGTTCCATTCCAAGTACCAATAAAACAGAGGAAGAAAGAAAAGAATTCCCAAACACTGTCCCCCTAGCTCTCAGGCTTAGGTCAGGAGTCTGGCACAGTTCAACGGAGGGCCCTTCCCACCTCACCTGGCTTCAATGCAAGTGACACTCTGGTGATGGACAGCTAGGCTCCAGGTCCAAGGTGACATCGCGTGCATCCCTGAGATGGCTCAAAGGGGACACTTGACTGCAGCATCTCAGGCGGCCACCTTGGAACTGTACTCTCAGATCACCGACCTCTGCGGTATGGGGTGGGAGCTCAACAATCGCGGAGAATTGTTCCGAGTTGCTGAACAGCTTCTTAGTATCGCTTGGTAGAAGCCTGGGAATGTCATCTCTGGCATGTTTTCTTGGTCAAATAAGTCATGAGAGTCAACGGAGATTTAAGGAACGAGGTGGTACTTCATAATGGGCGGAGGGATTTAAGGAACTGGGTGGTACTTCATAATGGGCAGAGGGACACATGGTCCCTTAATTGCCTCAGGGAGCGAGCTCGCTCTGTCCTACTGGGTTTCTGTGTGGGTGTGTCTCTGTTCTCACTGATCCCTTCCCCAGAGCACTAGCAGTCCCAGCAACTATTGTTTGCGGCCAATGAGGAGGGCAATCTGGGGTGGGACGTGAGGCGAGGTCCAGACAACACTGAAGCTCCGGTGGGGAGACGGAAGAGAAGGTGGAAGATCGGCACAAGCAGTGGTTCCCACAGGAAAGAAACTGTCTCCATCTCTGCCACCTCGCCCGAACTATGACATCCAGAAACGCCACCTACGTACACGCATGGCTGGGCCCATCCGGCTCGCGCATGAGACGTACTTCAAGGGTGCAATGGCTGGACTGCTGCAAGGAAGAGAAATAAGTTCCTGTCTGCATACGAACTTTCAAATGTATAAGAAGCTTCCGAAGAGAAACGCATGTTGCTTGTTGTAGTGACACACGTGTCTCTGGGGCTAGAGGGAGGCTCTCTTGTGCTCGTGTTGAGGATGACACAGGGCTCTCAGGACCCTCAGCATGTAAAGTGCAGGGAAAACCACTGGGGACATTTTCCCTCTCCTGTCGTGCCTGCCTGTTCCACTGCTATGTGTCCTCTTGGCTGCTTCGGGTCTGGCCTGGCCCGTGTCCATCCTTGGCTTCCCTGGTCCTGGCATTTGCTGTCTGTGGGCTTTTTTTTTCTTTTTTTTTTTGCAGTAGGTTTGAGTTGGTTCCTGGATGTTCAGCTGCAGCGGCCTCACTTGCCATTGTTTACCTACACCCTTGTGTTGCCACCCAGGCCACAAGCTTTCCCTTGTCCTCCTCTGCACCTGCCTTACATCGCTTTCCTTCTTTCCTCCTACCTTGGCCTTTCTGTTTCCTTTCAGTCCTTTCCTTCACTTCCTCTTTTCTTTTTTTACCTTTCTTTTTATTGATACCAGTAGCTTTTGCCAACCTCCATGGCACATTAGTGACGTTCATCCTCTCAGCCCTAACACTCAGTGCAGACATGCACATGCATCCATGAATAATAGGACACAGATTCTGTGACTACACCCACTGTAACAGGAGAACTGAGGCTTACGAGGGACAGAGCTGAAAACCATCCTCAGGGAAGATAAGACTCCTACTCCAGAGCCTGCACTATGAAGAACCACTGGGCTACACAATTCTGCCCCAGGACCCCTGACCCACAGAAGGTACTAAAATCTGCATATGCTTAAGTCCCTTCTATAAAGAAGTGTAGTATTTACATAACCTGTGCACATCCTTCAGCATTCTTTCAGTCATTCCTAGGTCACTTAATATACCACATGCAATGTAAATAGTTGTTATACTATGTTATTTGAGGGACAAGGACAAGAAAAATTGTCCTGTATGTTTTCCATGCACATGCAGTATCATTTGAATATTATCAACCCATGGCTGGTTAAATCAGTGGCTACAGAAGCCACGTTAAGGAGGGCCATAGTGTAGTCTTTATTTACATTACGTAATAGAGCACACTAACACATGACCTATTGGCATGAATTTCAATAAAAACACTGGTCATTAAAATAACAACCCAAGTGGGCCCCTGCCATACTCACTCAATTATTTTAACACATCTATACTTGGTGTTTCTTTAGGCCAGAAGAAGTTAGGCGCACAGGGTGGTCAGAGAAATCTGCTCCCACAGTAAATTAGTAAATTGTGTCGTCTCCCGGAAGTTGTTAAATACTACACAAAAGAATAGCAGATGTGGGTGGAGAGACTCCCCGGGTTGTAGTGAACAAGAGCTGGGAGTTGTTTGTAGCAGGGACACCTGAGAGTTTAGGGGGTGACATTTTCCTTTTTGCTCCCTTCTACTGCCCAACTGAGTTCACTGGTAGATTAGGATTTAGAGGTGAAATACAACGGTAGTAGTTAATGACGACCTGGCCTATTATTTGTGACTTCTTATTTATGGCCATGATACCCTCCAAGGACAGAGAGAAAACAGAGGAGAGAGAGAGGAGAGAGACACAGAGACAGAGA
>NW_004524609.1:12131854-12137797 GCF_000260255.1 Octodon degus | reverse complement strand
TTCTTTCTTTCTATCTTTCTCTTTCTCTTTCTCTTTCTTTCCTTTCTTTCTTTTTCAGTTCTTATCTCCACTCATATTATGTATTATCCTAAGCTGTAATTTATAAATGTATTTTGCTGAAAGCAAAATATCCTCAAACGCTTACCTTGAATAAGAGCTTCATTGAGATAATGTTCACACTCTACAAGTAAAGCTCAATTTTTGAAATGCATAACTCAGTGATTTTTAATACATTGACAAAGTTACGCCTTGGTCATTATCTAATTCTGGAATATTCCCTTCATGCGCACAGTCATAAGCATTCATTCCTTATTCTTCCAATCTTCCCAACGCTGACACCAATAATCTACTTTCTATCTCTCTGGCTTTGCCCATTCTGATTATTTTACACTAGAGAAATCATCCAGTTAGTGGGCTTCGTGTGCAACTCCTTACTTAGCATAATGTTTTCAAGGTTCATTTACATTGAAGCATGTATCAATATTTCATCCTTTTGATTTTTAAATTACTTATTTAGTCATTTTTGCAAAAAACAAAATTGAGACAGGGTCTTGTTAGGCTGCCTAGGTTGGTCTGAAGCTTAAGGTCCTGGTGGCCTCACCTCCAGAATTGCGAGGATTACAAGCATTGGACCAATGACTTGCTTGTTTTTAGGGTTGAATAGTGCTCCATTGTATAATATACACATCTTATTCATCTTTCAGCTCTTGATGTATGTGTGAGTTGTTTTGCCCTTGAGCTATCATAAGCCATGCTACTGTGGGGATTTGTACACGTTTCTGTATAGATAAATGTTTCCAGTCCTTTCAGGCATATATCAGAAGTGTAATTGCTGGGTCGTGCTCTATCTTAGGTCATCAGAAGGGTGCCAGAGTTTTCCAAAGTGGACACACCGTTGTGAATTCCATCCACCAGTGCATGGGAGTTCCCTGTACATTTCCAGCAGTGCTTTCTATTTTCTGGTCATCTTCAAAGAGAGCTTCACCTTTCCACTCTGGATGACTTCTTCTGTCCTCCTGCCTAGTGGCTCTGACTAGGACCTCCGGGACAAGGTTGAGCCCAAGTGCTGAGAAGGGATAGCGGGTCTTACTCTGATAAGAACCCAAAGAAACCATCCAAAGGGTCCCTCAGCTTGGTGCATGAGATGAGACAGCATATTTCTGAGAATTAACTGTGAAACCATGCACTCTGCAAAATTGTGTTCTTTGAATTTCCTGGTATTTGTGACTGGTTATTAATAACTATCATTCTAAATTTATACAAACATTATAAGATAAATAAACTGGTATATGAATAGCAAAAGAAAGAAAGAAAGAAAGAAAGAGAGAGAGAGAGAGAGAGAGAGAGAGAGAGAGAGAGAGAGAGAGAGAGAAAGAAAGGAAGGCAGGCTGGGGAGATAGTTCAGTGGTCGAAGTACCTGCCTGGCAAGCACAAGGACCCGAGTTCAATCCCTGTTACCACATGCCATGCCAGTCCTGTGCTGTGCCAGCCCTGAAATCCAGATGTGGTAGCACAAACCTGTAATCCCAGTGCTGGGGAGGCCGAGACAGGAGGATCACTATGAGTCTGAGCTGCATAGTGAGACCCTGTATCAAATAAATAAATTTTAATTTTTTAAAAAAAAATTGAAGAAAGAAAAAGAAACCAGACAACCTTTGACCATTAGTATGATGCTAGGTGTGATTCTTCAAAGCTGCTAAATGTCAGATCAAAGAAGCCCCCCTCTACACCTAGTTTGCTGAGCACTTTTTTATGAAAAGTATTGGACTTTGCTGTTACTTTTTTAGTATCGATTAAGATGATCCTATTGTTGTTGTCTTTTATTCAATTAATATGATATCATCTTAGGTACTTTCCTTGTCACTAGAATACAAAACAGGACACCAGTTAAAGGAGGGAGGTGTTATTTTGAGTCACAGTTTACAGAAGTTTGAGTCCATAGTCAGCTGGCTCTGAGGCAGGGCAGCATGGCAGAGGGTTGTTTTTAGGGTTGAATAGTGCTCCATTGTATAGATATACACATCTTAATAACTATCATTCTATAGGAGAGCTTCTCACAGCATGGTGGACAGAAAGCAGAGGGGAAAGGGAGGGGAAGAGGAGGGTGAAGAGAATGGGAGAAGGGGAGGGGGAGAAAAGAGAAGGAGAGGGGAAGGGAGGAGGGGAAGGGAGAAGGGGGAAGGGGGGAGGGGGAGGGGTAGGAGAGGGAAAGACACCCTGCCAGGCTGTCACCGCAGTAACTTACTTCTTCCAACCAGATCCTACCTTCTAACAACCAGTCAGCTATGCTGCCTCACAATCTAGCCTCCTTTCAGAGGCCCTACCTATGAGCGCGTGGACCTTGAGGAATATTTTTGCGATAACCCGTAACAGATGAACAACATTGACTGACATGTTCAGCCAGTTTTGCACACCAGGGCTACATTTCATTCGATTCTGGTGTACAATCTTTAGATGCAAATTCCATCGCCACTACTTTGTGGAGGATTTTTCCCCCCCACATCCCTATTTATAAGGTGTGTTGGTCTGAAATTTCCTTTCCCTGGACTGTCTTTGCTTTGTCTTACTATCAGGGCAATACCAGTCCGCTGAGTTGAGAGGAGGTCCTTCCTCTTCTGCTTTTCTTCACAGCATTTGTGAAAGGTTAGTGTTAATTATTTAAATATTTAATTGCATTTAAGCCAACTGGTATGGGTTTCCTTTGTGGGTTGTTCGTTGTTGTTGTTATTTTTTTTTTTCTGTTGAAAACTCTTTTAAAAAAGTTTTTTTTTTTAAATGTATTTAGTATAGGGTCTCCAGGGTCTCACTACGCAGATCGGACTCATAGTGATCTTCCTGTTTTCAGCCTCCCAAGTGCTGGGATTACAGGTGTGCACCTTCATACCCAGTCTCAATCACTGTCTCAGCATTACCTGGTGGCAGGCCAGCACGCCAGGGATTGAACCCTGGCCACTGCGGTCTGCTGAGCTATCTGCCAGCCCATCTACTGAAAACTCTTGCCTGGCATGGTAGCACATTTTGTAATCACAGTACCCTAATTTTAGGAGGCTAAAATGGGAGATTACAAGTTAGAGACCAGCCTGGTGGTGAAATTTAGTGACCTAATCTCAAAGTTTAGAAAAAAAAATAAATATATAAAAAGGGTTGGGTGTGTAGTTCAGTGTGAAGGTTCCCCAGTAAAGAAAATAAAAGAAAGCAGACACAAAAAGCTTTATTACTTGTGGAAAGTCTAGTTAGAGACTCCTTCTCAATTCAGATGTTTTTTGAAAGCAGGCACGTTAAAGACTGGTTTGTTGGGTCAAAAGTTTACTGAGTTGTTCTTTCCATTGGAAGTGGAGACGGTGCTGGACTACCAGTGTGGCTGCCAGGGAAAGCCCAAGGCTGCTCCTAGACACCTCTGGGAGGTGAGCTTCCCTGGGGCTCAGTGTCGCCGCTGCCTCTGTTGTGGTGTCGTTCTGTCACTTGCCTTGCATGGGTCTCAATTTCTACCTCCATAACATGTAGCACTGCGTGAATTTCCAGAGAATGTGTGTCTCACTTCTAGGCTCCAGGGTGGTATTTGTGTTGTTTCTGCCCTGGAAGCTTGAGGCCCGGAAGCTTAATAAATATTTAATTGAACGAATGAGTGAATGAATGAATATGGGAGTGAAACAATGGATATGTGCTGCTTTTATTTTCCTCCTCAGCTGTTTCTTTTCTATGGAGTCCACGGACAAGACTGGGGACTCACAGTTCCTTTAGACCTGTCCATGGGGACAACCCCTTCCTTGCCCCAGGAAACCCAGACTCTGCTAATGAAGGGCTGATCTAGATCTTGCATCTGGACCTCCTCTTTTCTCCTGACTGTGGTTCCTTCCACAGACAGTGTGTCTCCAGCCAGGCTGCGGTCTGGCTAGCAAGAAGGCAGACAATAGCAAAAGACAATTTAGGGGTTACACACTTGAAATAACCAGAGTTCAAGGCCGTTTCAGGCATCTACTTGCCCTGTGACCTGGGTCAACTTCTTCCGTCTCTTGAAGCTAATTTGTTCATCTGTAAGCAGAGTAAGGAATAGTGGGGGTTGGGGTGCAGGCTTGGATTGCATGTTGGCCATTGTTAGCTACCCTTCTGTCTGCCACCCCGTTCCTCTTCTTTTGCTAGCTCTCCAGATTCCGTGGTGAAGGAGGAGAAGATAGAACTTTTAGTGTTGGATGAGGTTAAGTGAGGTGGCTCATTTCGGAACCTCCAGCAAACACAACTTCAGTGTTTTCAGGGACGCACCCATGTGCATGTCCTCCTTCTAGGGAGGTGATAGGGGTGGGCGGGGCCCAGGGCCGGGGTGGGGCCCAGCATTTCCCCAGCACTCCTCAATCAAGTCTCCTACCCATCTGACCTGCTCCCCTGGAGGAGAAGAAATGAACCAAGAGTGACAAGAGGGCATTTGAGGTGATGCCTGGGTTCCAGGCTGGGAGCACATTTGCATTACAAAGCTTCTTGCAAAATAGACATAGGACTTTCCTAGCTGCTGCTATATTTGGCCCTGCTAGGTCTGTGAAAGGTCTGTGTATTCCAGCTGGGTCCCCTGCTCTCTGTCACCTGAATCTCACACTCCTGGACGCTGGGGCTCTCTGAAGCCACTCCATTCCCAGGAGGAAATGGGGTTCTCAGTTGAGCACCTACAGAGATGGCTCCTATGTTTCTGGATGCCAGACTGCTCCATACGGGTCCCAACTTCCCCTAGCAGAAAAGCGCAGCTCTGCCTTCTTATCACGTCCTGAGCATGCGTTGTTTTCTATACCCTCACCTCCAACTCAGTCAATTCCACATTTTCCTTGTACCAAATCTCTCTATCTGCTTTTAAAGTCAAGCCCGGGTCACTCAGGAAGCCTTCTTCAGTTGGACCGGTTGCTGAGATTACCAGAGCACATACAAGGGCCCATGTTACCAGTAATAGATAACTGCATTGCATTCCCTGGAAAATCCCATCCAAATCAGAACCTCTGTGTCCTCCACTTTAACGTAGGTTTGTGTCTTTCCTTGTTCTTATCACACCAGGCAATTATTTAATTTAGTTGTTTGCCTAATTTACTCTTGAGCTCATTAGGAAAGGGACCTCCCCTCTCATCTTTGTCATCATAGAGTCATTGTACTTAACAAAGTATTTGGTACCTACCAGGTGCCACATAGGTATTTGGTGCGTGAACGGTCAACCCGTCTTAGTTTACACGTAGGATGCTGCCTGCTCACGTTCCTTACCCACTCATACAATGCCCTCTTTCTATGTAATGATACCGTCAATGCTGTCCTCCATGATGCTGCAAATGGCCAAAAACATTAACTGGCCGAACGATGTTGGCATACAGAGGCAGGCTAATTAATTCTACCAGCTTTGGCTGCTGGCTGTAATACCAAGGTTTTGGGTGGAGCTTTCAGATGAATTGTTTTTTAGGAGAGGTGTATTGTTGGTTTTGGGTGCTGAGGACCAAACTCAGGGCTTCCAGCTTGCCAGGCAGGTGTTGCGTGCTGAGCCAAGTCCCCAGCCCCTTGGGTGGAGCCTTGCAGCCTCCATGCTGGAGCTTGAAGAAGCCCAGCTCGGGGAATGAGCGAGTCTGTCCAGCGGCACAAGTGCAGTTTGTCTGCACTTACTTTGCTAGCAGGGCAGCCTCGTCAGTCACGTTAACCAGCTGATGCTGACTGAGTCCCTCCTGAGATCAGAGGAAGGAAGGGGGCCTCTCGACATCAGAAGAGCATCCCTGGCAGACAGGACAGAGTGAATGAACAAAGGGGCCTGGGGAGCAAGGTGCGAGGGTGAGAGAATCGGAACCGGGGTCACGGACAGCAGAATTTCCAAAATAATTCCAGAAAATATTTTAGAAGTTTGTTGGCAAAAAGAGAAAAGGGATCAAAAATACTTGTGATGCCTGAGAGCACTAGAGAATGATAGGAATAAGCAAAACATCTAGA
>NW_004524609.1:12129697-12130744 GCF_000260255.1 Octodon degus | reverse complement strand
TAATGCCAGGGAGGCAGAAACAGGAGGATCACTATGAGGTTTGAGCTGCGTATAGAGACCTTGTACCAAATGCATACATAAATAAAAAAGATAAAAGTAAAAAAGCTTATAAATCATCAGCACAGAGATGGCAATGCGCTAACTGCTTGACAAATATTTTCTGTTGTCTGTGACTGAAAGTCAAGACTCAAGCATGCTTGAACGCAGAAGGAGACGAGAGGATGACCAAGAGGCCCGGATCATCTTGCAATCTTACAACAAGAAAGGCAAGGTCTAGTGATGGCGTGGAATAGCGTGATGAGCTGGGCCTCGAGTCATCTGAAATTCCAATAGACTGGCTGACCCTTTCTGGAACTTTCTGGTAGTTCTAGAATACACATTCATTCCAGCGAATCAGAACATTCATTACTTTTCTCTTCCTCTTTATATTGTTATTATGTTTTTGCTGAACTCTGTCTGCGTTTGTCTTTTCTTTGATTATTTGAATCTCTGCACTTAGCATAGGAAATCTAGCAATTAAACCCCCTAGGCACACCCTTTGCTGAACACACCACAGCGTTTGGCTCTGGTTCTTCCCTGTGCAATTCTCCCTTTGATATTTTTGGACATCAGTACCAAGTTCGTCTACACATTTTAGCTAGCCAATATGCATATCCTGTGATCTGAGAGAATAACACAATGTGGGGCATTGGGCCAGTCTTGGACATGGTTGGATTTTCTCCATGTCAAACTGCTTCCAAATGCTCTGTCTCCTTTGAACTGTTGGATTTCTTAAAGCTTTCCAAGACATATTGCTAACAGAAAAGAGAACGCTGCTGAATGAGATGTAGGATATGTTCTGCTTGTTTAAAACAAACACTCTAAGAGGTTTTGACTTGAAAATATTTTCTTAACTATTATTTATATACTTAGGCCCACTATTAAAATTTTTTTAAATCATGTATGCACTTTAGATGCAGGTTCTGATGCATAGTGTACAGTATATGACCTATGCCTCAAGTGCTTCCCTGGCAAGCACAAGGGCCTGAGTTCAATCCCCAGTTCTGC